>NC_140947.1:56411395-56981395 GCF_014529385.1 Adiantum capillus-veneris
ATGCCAAGGTCTACATCTTCGCGTCATCCACCTTTGATGTTTGTTAAGGTCTGCTCCTACCTTGGGCTTGCACATCTTCTGCCTTGGATTTGTTGGGTTGAACTTTTCAAAATTGCTTCAACTCTCAATTTCGTAGATGTCAATGTCCATTTTTTATTTTTGATTCTCGATTGTGATTTCATCGATTGTCATTTTGTCAATTATACTGATGGTAAAACCAATGCTTATTCTCCCTCTCCTCTCTCTCTCTCTAGTGCCGGTGTGAGAGCCCTCTCTCTCTCTCTCTCTCTCTCTCTCTCTCTCTCTCTCACACACACACACACACACACACACACACACACACACACACACACACATACCCCGATGCACATGCCTCTGGATAGATGTAAAACATCTATAAATTTTCCAAATATTTGAAGCTAAATTAAGCAACTACAATGGCCCCTAGAAGCTAAAACAACATTGCTAGCCATAGAAGAATCCCAAATGAATCTAATGCTAAGATAGTTTTCATCCTTGCGTCCCCAATTAAGGTCTTCTTGTATTCACCATTGCAAGAAAAGGAACCATTTTAACTTTTTGCTTCGATTATTACATCACCATCATAACCTGCAGATAAATATCTCTCAATACATCAGCCCCCACAGTGCTCTAATGTACAGGGAAGTTCCATCGTTGTTGATGGGGAGAGAGAGAGAGAGAGAGAGAGAGAGAGAGAAATGTGTCTCCTAAGTTTGGAAAATGGAATGGGCTCCTACATCTCTCTCTCTCTCTCTCTCTCTCTCTCTCTCTCTCTCTTTCTCACACACACACACATACAGACACACATACAGACACACACACACACACACACACACACACACACACACTAGAATGGGCTCCTACATATCTATCTCTCTCTCTCTCTCTCTCTCTCTCTCTCTCACACACACACACACACACACACACACACACACAGTCTCTCTGACTTGTGGCTACAACTTCTCCTACCTAAGCTATTAGCTCTTTACTCTCTTGCTACTAAACCAAACTCTTAGTGTTTCAACCAAACCCATGCACACCTATTGCATTGAGCACCCATCTTCTACTACCAAGAACTCCCCACCAATGGACAGTGCTTGTCCCCTATTTGCCTCTACATGATCATTAGTAGCTATCCTAATCAAGGTCTTGGTCTTGGTTTTGATGACCCACCTCACTCTTTCTCTTTCTCTGTCTACTTGCTAGTGGTAGAGCACTCTCTCTCTCTCTCTCTCTCTCTCTCTCTCTCTCTCTCTCTCTCTCACACACACACACACACACACACACACACACGTACACACACACACACACACATACACATATAGACCAACTACAGGTTGTCAGGCGTACAATTTTGACTATTGCAAGTCATTGAAAAAGAATGGAATTGCATAGAAACTGAGCTTTCACTCAATTTTCAAAGGCTCTTTAATGTGTCCATTGTAAGGAGGACAACCCAACAGCGACTCAACAACTCAATTTCGGTGTTGATCCAACATGCCATGCAAATCAACCAAAAAACAACGCGTTGTTGAGAAGTTTGCAGTCTTGCCAAGAAAGCAACAAGCTTCTGGCTGTGAGAGTTTGTGAGAGAACTCCAAAAACTATATGAAGGAGTTATACCATAGATGCCATGAAATCTAGGGTTTAGAAGGAAGTGCAATCAAAGAAGCCCCACTCATTCTCTCTTGCACTCACATACACAAAGAAATAACACAAAAGAGCATATCAAAACAACACAAAGATGAAAACATCAAGGCTATGGTCGTACCGTATCATGGATAATATGGAAGGGTTCATAGACGAGTTAATGAAGTTCAATATTTGCTGACCAAAGAAGCTACGAATTGTTCTTTAAAATTGTAATTTTGTGCTTACCATAATATATATGTTTTGTCTAGTGATAGGGATTAATTGTGTGTACAAATCCTCTTGGTTCATAGCAAGATAACTACACTTCTGTCAAAAGAAAAGTTATAGTCTATAAGGGGTAGTATGGTGAGATCCGTTGAAAGAAGTATTTCATTGAGGCTTTATGGGCCAAAGAGAAATACTATACGTTGTTGAAACTGTATTTTATGGCTAATCCATACGTTAATTGTAATAAATCGTACAGAGTGGAAGCGATAGAAATTCACATCATGTGGATTATTCATCTAGGATATCTTTAGTATGTGCAAAATGTAGATAAGAGAGAAGTAAAGAAGAGACAAGTTTCCCTCCCAAGCCATATTCTTGCTTGTAGGCAATAAGGATACTTTGGGGAGAGATGTACATGTTGTGGGGAGAGATGTACCTTGTGCACGAGTATTTCTTCATAAGAAGGTCGGTGATAGAGCATTGTTTCTTGAATGCCTTTAAGAGAAACAATTAAGACACATGAGAGATGGAGATAGGAGTAGAGGTAGAAATAGTAGAAGACGTGAAGGTATAGGCTGGGCTTAGAGATGAAAAACAAAAACAAAATAACAAATCAAAAAAAACATTTTACTTATCAACCCCTTCGAGAAAGGCTGATGAAGATGGCAAGCGATAGAAGACTTCGGTCTTGATTGATTGGAGTTGATTTTTACAAGGATGCGTTCAAGTTTATCTAGCCTTCCTCAAAGGAAAGTGTAGGGCTAAAGGCTAATTTTGCATGAATACTCACACTCCCTCTTGAATGGTTTTTAAGAAAGAAGAGGCCCATTTTTATAGGTGAAGGGAACCCCCAAGGGTTACACAAGAAAGAGAAAAGCCAATGTGAACAAGAACTGACAAAGTTTGAAATGGGTTGTCCCTGCATGATGTGGACAAACTAGGGTCCACCATTTTGATCATATCTCCTCAACCATGGCTGCAAATAAAGAAAACAAAATAGGGAAAGAAAATTCAGCTCATAAGCTATGACCCCCATTTTATATACTTTTTTCATTTAGGATTGAAACCTTGTGTTGTAAAATCATCCAAATAGGGTACATTTCTGGCATCAAAAGTCTTCTTTTGGTCCCCTTAGCCTAGACTTTCATTTGATTCCAATGGACACCTCATACAATATGAAAACATGACATTGCTCCTTGATAAAGTTTTGTAATCATCCTAGCAATAATGCATTAAAATAGGTGCATCTCTGAAAATCATGCAAGCTATGTCCCACTAGGATTTGATTCCTTCTTAGTAGTTATTAAAAAGAAATATAAGAAAATATGAAAAATACATAGAATATATATATATTGGAAGTTACCCTAGGTATATGATCTAACTAGGGTGTGAGATGATAACGCGATAGTAGAAAGGAAGAACCAATGCTTTTTTCCCTAAGTTAAAGAAGCAGTTCTATTGATGCTTTTTCCCATAGTACTTTCTAACGTGGTAAAGTAAGAATATGTTACCCTTGAGATAAATATCAGGATGAGATAGAAAGCTTATTATTATTCTTAGATAATATACGTACATTATAGGAGATATACTTATGTATCTAAAATATTGCAAGATAGATCTTGTAGCATTTGTTCCCAGTGTGTACGTGTCACAGTACGACATCCACCCCCTCTAAACCAGCACATCCTTTGGTATGTTGACATCCAATTCACCTCTATCTACAGTGATCTTTCCCACACAACCATAACGACAAATCAGTTCATCAAGAAGGAACAACTTCTGTGGTTTTAGCTCTTAATGCTCGCCCTTCAACCTAGTTAGTTAGGTACTCTCGTGCAAGAACTAAGTATCTCATCTGCTAAAGTCCTAAAGGCATTGTGACTAGATCCATTTAGGGTGTAATCCATCACGATGGCGGACATTTGAATACATTTGACATCTTACATACAACTCTACAAATTGAGATACATCTTTATACATACCCTTCCACCAATATTTTTCTTTCAACTTGGAGAAGGTTGCCCACGCAATGTCCAGCCCATAGACTCTTATGAAACTCTTGTATGAGCTTTACTTGAGTTTCATTTTTACATATATAACCCCTTGTGGTGTAACTTTTGTTTAGGATGCTTCCACAAGTAACTATCCCTCAAAAAGTACCCATATGCTTTCTTGCGTATCCTCCTGAATTCTTGTTCCGACCAATCATCTTGTTTTATTAGAGTACTCAAGTAGCTTCCAATAAGAAACCAATCACCTTCATAAAGCTCTTTCAAGGACAATTCGATTAGTCATGCCAACATTGTTACCTTTTTAGAACTTTGTGCCTACATCATCTCTCTCGTCAATCATTCATGACTCATCTTCATACCTTGCCCTTGATAGTATATCTGCCACTATATTGTCTTTACCTACTATGTGCTTAAACTTGGGATTTAAGGACTTAATGTAGGCAATCCACCGCAACATAGAAATGTTTGGTGTTCAGTAGCTTGTAATCATCCCAAGAAGTGGTAGACAATCTGTTCCTATAACCACACATGCACCAATTAGGTACTCTTTCCCATTTTTCAAAACTGTAACCATACCCCATAACTCTCTCTTTATCTATGGATAGTTTCTTTGACGAGCACTTAGTACCTTTGCTCCAAATCTCACCACATACTTGTGTCCTTCTTCGTCATCTTGCCCTATTGCCCATCCAATTCCTGTACGACTGGTGTCTACTGTCACAATTACTGCCCTTTGACACTCATAGTCTACCTTTCTCAAAGTTGGTGTTGGCTGGAGCAACTCCTTTAGCTTTTTCATGGCTTTTGCATGTGCGTTCTGTCCATTTAAACTTTTGATTCTTTCTAAGAAATTGATAAAGAGGATCAGTTATATGTGCATAATGTGGAATCCAAATAACATAAAAGACACATGCTCCCAAAAACCTTTTAACATCAGTGATGATAGTACATGTTTTTTCATTCTTTGAATGTCATCTACCTTTTTTGGACAAGGTTTCCTACCATATGGCCCACACATGTGACCCACAATGAGCACTTCATTGACACCAAACATAGACTTTTTCCCTGACAAAGTAAGATTCACTTCCTCCAACTTAGATAGAATTTTATCACAATCATTTATGTGATTTTTCACAAACCTGCAGCACCCCTTGATATCCAAATCTTCATCTTTCCCCCCTTCTTCACATCCTTTGATATGCAAATGATCAATGAAAGGCATTGTGATATGAGGAATAAAGTCACATAAGACCTTATTCATTCCATTCATCATATGTGAAACCGAGTTGGTTGCTCCCTACGGCAAGGTACACATCCTTATTAAACCAAAAGGTGTCCTCATGGTTGTCAAGTCTCTGCTTTCAATTGCAAGCTAAAATTTATCATACCCTGAGTAGAGATCTCCCATTGAGTAGATTTCCCTCCCTACAAACGCCCCTGCAAACTCATCCACAATTGGACCTGTACCTACATTTCTAATTGTCACCTTGTTCACTCGTTTCACATCTTGGATGAAGCGTAGAGCACCATTCTTCTTTGGAACCGTGAACCACCTGTTTGAGTATGGAGCACAAGAAGGCTCCAAAATCCCCATTTTGATCTTTTCATTCAATAGCTGTACTAACTTGGGCAAATGTGCCTTTGGAATCCGGAATAGGCCGCAAATTCCAAGACAAATGAAGTATTTTAAACATTACCATAGGAGATGAAATAGAAGGATCAACACATCCTATCTCATGTGCTTCAAATACAAAAGCCTTACCATGCTTTGAAAGAATTTCTTTGAAGCACTTTGTCTCCTCTTGTGTTAGAAACTCCTCGCAACCAATATGCAACTCTTAAAAAGACTCCTTTGTGAAGGTATGCACAATCTTTTTAGGATTCCTCAAACTTGGTTGTAAAGAATCCTGTTCAATCTTTTCCCTGTTGTTGGGTGGTAAGGGTGAATCTATTGGTTTCACCTTCTTTGCTACACTCTTGAATTTAGTTTCAACATGGAATTCTTGGCCAATTGCTTGCTTAAAACATTGGTTTTCTTTAAAGGCTTCTATTACTTGATACATTTCCATAGAGTATACTTTCACAAGTTCATTTTCAAGATGCAAAACTAGACTCCATTATAGCATCAAGCTCACCCATAGGTATCTACAAAAAGAAACTTGCTCACACAAACCCAAAACATTTTCAGTACGTTCTAGCAACCCACTCTCTTTCATGCCTATTTGTACATTATGTACATATTTCCTCTCACATCTCTTCAAATCTTCAAGTTTTGTAAAACATATTGATCCATTCCTTGTTACCAAGGAGCCCGTTGAGAAAGTTTTACCTATTTTTGGATTAGGCGAGACCCTTTTTCTTTCTATACCATTACAAGCCCGCTTTACAATGATACTTGGAAAAAACCCATCATTTACCTATGGTCATGAAACTCTTTGCTCACCTTTGGTAGAGGATGATCTCTGAGGTTGTCACGATTTCTTTCATGGTTTACACAAACTGTGAGAAACTAAACAATAGTTTACCATCTTTGCTTTGTATCCGGGCATATGCTAACCATTTTCCATTACCTTTGTTTCCATTCGAACTCCCACGATGTAGGGTTGTCCAAGGATGAGATGATATGAAGATGTATGTCATAAAATATAATATCTAACTTTACCAAATGATTTTCTCATATTTAACTGATCATTTGATATGGGAAGATAAAAGGGGAACAAGAGTTAGAATATAGATATGTGCTTCTAAACCTATCTCAACAGGGGACCAAAAAGAGAAATGGTTGCATCTCAATAGAGGTCCAAAAAGAGATGGTCTACCAAAGAGCAATGTGCAATAAGTGCTTCTAGATTTACCTTAGCAAGGGACCAAGAGGAGAGATGGTTACATCTCAATAGGGGTCCAAAAGGAGGTAGTCTTTCAAAGAACAACGTGCATCTAATGGAGCTTAAAAGACTTTAGGGTTAGATTCATTAAAGACCTCCAGAATTTAGTGTTAAAAAGTCCTTTGACCTTAGGCAATTGACCTTAGGCAAGCTAGGGCTAACCTTGAGGTGGGAATCCTACCCAAGCATGAGGTGCTAAGATTCTTAACGTGGTTGTGGAAACCATGCCCAAAGCTTGAGGTGATTTTTATGCTTAAACAACTAAGGTTATTGAAGTGTTCAATTCAAAGATAAACTCTTAAGAGCCATCAACATTTTCATGCTTGATTGACTAAGTGCTTGAAGTATTCAATTCATACCAAATGACTTAATAAGTATAAAAGACACATGTTCAAATGGTCCTTCACATGTGGCCCTCATGATGTGCTTGAATCCTATCGGAAAGGTTTTAAAGGGGTATAATGAGAATCTAGATACATAAAAATAAATAATTAAGTCCTCTCTATCAAAGAGAGAAAAGAGGACACATGTCTAAATGAAATAATTAAATAATATGTGTGTGTGTGAGAGAGAGAGAGAGAGGTGGACCAAGCATGGGAGGGGGGTATACTCTCCCACACACACACACACACACCCACACACACACACACTGCAAGAGCTCCATCTCCTTCTCCAAGATTGTTGAGAAGTGGAGAGCCTACACCAACACTCTTGTCTATGGAATGAAAATCCAATCAAGAGCCATGCTTCAATGCTTAATCTTTGCCATCTTCTTTATCTTCATCAATATGCTATTATGCTATGCTAAGCAAGAAGAGTGATGATAAGTGAGGAACTATTTCTTTCTCATATGAATGATTCTTCTTCCTCTTCCCTACCCTGATTCCCCGCTAGCTCTCTCCACCTTCGAAGGTATTTGAGGCCTCGGGACCGAGGCTTGGGGTAGTTAATTCTTTTTGTTGTTATGCTCGTGATGCATGAAGATTTCCATCTTCATATCATCACCAAGGTCACAAGGAACAAAAGATTGTACCAAGTCTTTCTTGATGGGAGAATCTATAATACAAACGCCTTTTGGAGGGGGGACCGGCTCCAAGTAAATCCGGTCCTCAACTATTGTCATGTTCTCTAATACTCTCTCTCTTGCAAAAGTATTGTTCTTGCCTCTTAAGTTCACCCTCTATGTTCTCAAAGTGATCTCACAAAAGTGCTCACTCTAATTCTCTTAATTCTACTATTCTCAAAGTTCATAGGCCATTTTCAGTACATTGGCAACATCAAAGCATTTGGTTTCTCTTTTCTTGCTTGAGAAGAGAGGTCCTTAAGTAGCCTATTGATGGTTGAATTTTGTTAATGATATTAGGGTAAGTGGGACTGGATCTATTATCGATTTTGTTGAGCCCACTATGTGGGATATGGTGCACATCTCAGGAGATTTGTTCTTAATAATGGGGTCTTTTTATACTTGCCTACGGCTTTACCATTATTGAGCCATAAGAAGTCCGAAAGGAGCTATCCCTCGGCAATTCTGCTATGTTAGACCTACCCTACTACTCTCTATAATTAACCAATTCGAGCAGTGTGTGTCAATACTTAAGTGCTTATTTTGAAAGGCTAATAGGAGTAGCAACTAAGGTTTGGAATTGCAAAAAGATACACTAAGTAAACACATAAGTATAACTAGCATGGTTGACAATAACCAAGAGAGTAAAATGAGCATTGAGAACTTTGATTTTGCACATGAAGGTGCTAATGCTGATGCCCCCATGTATATAAATTATCTTGTTACTAGGTTGCATCAAGCTATGGGCAACCCTACTTTGCATGCCAAAGTTACCCAAAAACTTTGTGCTTATGGGATCTCCCTTCCTCTCCAAGAGGAGAGAGAGTTTAGGAGGCTTCTTGATGAGAGTCCCAAAAGAAGACTTTCTCCCCCCATAGGAGAGGAGGAATCCAAAGAACAAGAAATAAGTGAATCCCTAAGTTCCTCTAAAGATGTGGCTCCATGAAGACAGCGATCTAGACTATCACTAACTCCTCGCAAGAGGAAATGGTCAACCCATAGTCCTTCTCCTTGTCACTCCTAAAGGGAAGAGAGGAAACAAAGGAATAAAAAGGGAAGAAGGGGGTCACCCTCTTCTCATTCTTCTTCACCTTCCTCCTCTTTCGACGAAAGCAATAGTTATTCTCCTAGAGAATACAAGAGGAGAGGACATTCCAAAACTTACCCTGCATAGCTAAGATCACAAAATCTCAAGAAGTTCTAAGAGGGAGGAAAGAGCATCTCTTTTCTCACCTATGATGGCACTTTGGTGCCACCAACAAAGTACTGGCCTTCATCCAACAATTTGATGCCGCCTTTGGAGACGAGGGGTTCATGGAGTCCTCCAAGCTACACCATGTAGCTATGCACTTCCAGAAACCTGCTCTCAGTGGTGGGCTAGCCTCAAGAACCAACTATTGAAGACCCACTGGAGATTGACGTCCAAGAAGAAGTGATACAGCTCGAGTCCATTCTCCGACATGAAGACAAGGTATAAAGAGGTGGTAAAATTATCCAGCGGTATCTTATTAAGTTTAAGAATTATCCTTTTGAATATGCTAGATGGATGCAAGGCATACAATTAAAGGATAACCTAAACCTTTTCAATGCTTACAATGCTTCCCTAGAGTAAGCAAATGTACAAATTTTTAAAATGAACAAAGTTTTTGTCTTATAGGACTCTTTTTTTCTTTATTGTGCACAAATGCTAAGTAGTATGCATGCTTAGAACTAAGCTTGTGGAGACAACGTCTTCCAAACACCAAGTAGAGCTTGTCACTCTACTATGGAAGATTGATCGGACTAATGAACATCCCTATGGCTTGCCTGCTTCCTATTGGCCAGAAGACAAAAGGGTCCAATGAGAGTTTAGTTTCATTATTTAATTACCTAAAGCTCACAAAAGGGGAAAGGGGGACACATGTCACAAGCCTATCACCTATGATTCTTAAATCGTATTGGCTAATCTTAGAGAGGTCCAATGGGAAGCCAACAAGACGATTTAGCAAGAGGGGTCGACCAAGAGAGAGAGGGTGCTGGTTTTTCAAAGGCATTATCACACACACACTCACACAATCTCATGTGTGGAGCAAGAAGACTCTCTCTCTCCTTCTCAAGATTTAATGGAAAGCTCATCATCTACTCCAAGCTTGTGAGAAGGGAGGCCTACACCAACAACTCTTGGCTTTGTGATGCAAATCCAACCAAGAGCCAAGCTTCAATGCATGCTCACCTTCTCTAACATGCTAATGACTAAGCTATGCTAAGATTTTATGAGTGATAATGTGAGGAGATATACTTCTTTCTCGTAAGACTACTCCTTCTTCCTCTCAATCTACTCTTATACCCCGTTAGATCTCACCATCTTCGAAGGTCTGTGAGGTCTTAGGTCTGAGACCGTGAGGGAATTGATATTGTGTTTTATAACTGTTTGCTTAGTGCTTGAAGCTTCCATCTTCATTGCACTAGCTAGTTATTGATGGAACACAAATAAATGTATTGTTAAATGTCTCCCTCGATGGGGGAAACCTATAATACAAAGCCTTTTGGAGGGGGAACCGCCTCCATGTAAATCCAGTCCTCAATTGTTGTCAATAGCTTAATTTCTCTCTCTTTTGAAGTATTGTTCATGCCTATCTAACTAGGTGTTATGATTTTTGTTTCTCTTTCCACCAAGCACTCTTGTTATGCTATTAGCAATCTATTCTAATGAAATGCTCACTATGTTCATGCTATTTTTGGCTACAGACAAGTTACTAGGCCATTAAATGTTACATTGGTATCAGAGGACAAAGTTTCTCTTTTCTTGCTCAAGAAGGGAAGTCCTCAAGCTAGCTATAAATGGTTGTTATTATTAATTGCAATTGAGTAAGTAGAATAGGGATTTTTGAGCCTTGTAGTGAGCCTGCCTTCGTGGAGATAACGGGGCATCACCGTTGAGAGTTCTGGTCTTAATAGTGGAGTCCTACAGGGCTTGCCTACAACTTAACCACTATTGAGCTATTAAAAGCTTTGACAAGAGCCGGTGTTGTTTAAGTGTTGAAAGACCCTCTCTTCTATTGCTTGCAGTTAATGGTATTCAAGTTATGGGTATAGTAGCTTGAGTGCTTTTCTAAAGGGGTAAAGAGGAGCAACAACTAGGTCTTGAAGTGCCAAAGTACACCTAAAAGCATTACACCTAGAAATTGTTATAATGATTGACAATAGTAAAGAGAGTGAAATTAATGTCGATAGCTTTGAATTTGCTAATGAAACAGGCTACTGATGATGCCCCTATGCTTGTTAACTACCTTGTTTCTAGGCTTTAACAAGCCATGGGCAATCCATCCCTCCAAAGTGAAGTGCAACGGGAGCTCATGCTCATGGGATTCTCCAAACTCCCCACCATGATGAGAGAGTACCTAGGAAGCCTCCTTGTGAGACTTCCAAAAGAGGCCTCTCTCCGATTCGGGAAGAAGAAGAGGATCCATCTGAAGGGCTCAAATTGCTTCACACATCTTCTTCCCAAAGGAGAACTCAAGAGCCCCCACCAAAGGAACAAAAAATAAGTGAGTCTCTTGCCTCCTCGACGGAGATGGCTCCATGAAGACGGAGGGCAAAATGCTCTCCATCACCTCCTAAACAGAGAAGACCATTGCACACCTCTCCAGCCCATAATTGAAAGAGAGATGACAGAAAACAAGAGAAGAAAAAGGCAAGAAAGAGGTCACCCTCTTCTACATCTTCTTCATCCTCTTCCTCTTTTGAAGAAAGTGATGGTGCAAACAAAGAGGATCAAGGCAAGAAAAAGGCAAGAAAGAGGTCACCCTCTCCTCCATCTTCCTCAAATTCTTCATCTTCTGAAGAAAGCGATGGTGCAACTTTTGAACCATCAAAAGAAGAGGCCATAGGAAATCCTATGCCGCATGGAAGAGGCATCCAAGCTCAAGAAGTTCAAAGAGTGAGGAAAGAGCATCTCTTTCCTTACCTACGATGGCACTTTTGGTGCTACGGACAAAGTCTTGGCCTTTATACAACAATTTGATGCGGCATTTGGAGATGAGGGCTTCACGGAGTCCTCTAAGCTACGCCATGTAGCCATGCAATTTTAAAAGTCCACCCGACAATGGTGGTCTAGTCTACAGGCCAATGGTGAAGCCCCACAAACATGGAAAGCTTTAAGAGATTCCATCATGAAGCATTTTTTGGCCACTGATGCCATAGACAAAGTACTCACCAAATGGCAAAGCTTGAAGATATCTCCTACAAATCCATTTACAAATATGTAGATAAGTTTTGGGACTTACATCTCAAAGCCACTGTCTTCAAAAAGATGGATTTTGGAGAGCAAAAACAATAATTTTGTGTGATGATTAACTAAAGAAATGGCGGAGTATGTCAACTCCCAAATGCCACGCACCATATTTCCGGTCATACACCATACTATGGTGGCTTCTCAAATCAATTTTCAAACAGAGGCTAAGAGAACTCTTATGCCTACGGAAAACAAAGGTTCCAATGAGCCTAAGGGGAAGGACAATGTCCAAAAGTCTCCTAAGGGCATTTCCAATAGCAACAAAGCTAGGGAGAAAAGAGTTTACAAAGGCAAAAAAAAAACTCTCTCCTGAAGAGCTTGAACGTTATCTCAAGGATAGCCGTTGTTTCAAGTGCAGTGAGCAAGGGCATGTGTATCATGCTTGCCCCCAAAAGAACACCCGCCATGAGCCTCCTAGATCTATGTTGGTTGAAATCCAAGAAGAGGAATCTCACCACAAAGGATCTCCTCTATGCCATGCTTGGGGAAATCTAAGAGAACATGATGCTTTTATTGTCTTTGACCCTGGTTCTAGTCACAATTTCATATCCACAGAGTTGGCCACCAAGCTAGGCATCCCAGCTTATGAGATGGGAGATGTCCTACCTGTAGATGGTGCTTTCAAGGGGCAAGAAGCTTCAGTCACTCCCTTAATTGGGAAATTGAGGCTCCATGACCAAAGCTATGTGGACAAAGAGGACTTCTTTATCTCTCCTCTCAAGCATGAGGATGTAATCCTAGGGGCACCATGGTTTGATCCCATGGCTACCAATGTTAAACTTCTTGTTGAAAGAAAAATCTACTTTAAGTACAGGGAAAAATATATGTACATAGATGCCAAAGAGATGGGTAACACCATACCCATTGTACTTATGCAAGCTTTCAATAAGTCAATAAAGAGCTCTATTTCCGTGTACATGATTTTTGTTAAAGATTCTCAAAATGAACCTAATGCTTTACTAAAAGAAAATATAAACAATCACAAGGAATTAGAGTTATCTTGTAATGGAATTTGCCTATTCAATTTGAGAGTAGCGGAATTTAATGAGAGTACTTTCAAGAAATGATTTTGTGAGCATAGCGGGTTGACATAATTGAAGATAGCAACATAATCATAGGAATTAGTTAACTTGGCATAGACAATACTTTTGCAAGAGAGAGAGTTTAGAGAACATGACAATAGTTGAGGACCGGATTTATGTGGAGCCGGTCCCCCCTCCAATAGGCATTTTTATTATGATTTCTCCCATAAAGAGAGACTTGTTACAATACAGTCTTTGTGTTCCTTGTGACCTAGGTGATGCCATGAAGATGGAAGGCTTCATGCATCACAAACATAACGTAAACTTAAATAAAGCTTTAACTATCCCAAGCCTCAGTCCCAAGACCTCAAACACCTTCGAAGGTGGAGAGAGAGCTAGCAGGGAATGAGGGTAGGGAAGAGGAAGAAGAAACATTTCGTAGGAGAAAGAATTAGTTCCTCACTTATCATACTCTTGCTGCTAGCATACATAATAGCATAGTAATGAAGAAGAAGGAGATGACAAGCTTAAGCATTGAAGCATGGCTCTTGGTTGGATTTGCACTCCATAGCCAAGAGTGTTGGTGTAGGCTCTCAACCTCTACTTGCTTGGAGAAGGAGAGGGAGCTCTTGCACTTTGCATAGTACACAATGAGAGTGCTTGTGAGTGTGTGTGGGTGAGTATACCCCTGAAGAACCCCCCTAGCTTGCTTGGGTCAACCCCCCCTTGTAGCTCATGCTTGAAGCTCATTGGACCCCTCCAGGCCTAGCCAATCACAAGCAGAAGCCATTACAAGCAATAGGGATAGCCTTGGGACAAGTGTCCCCCTTTCCCCTTTGAGCGAGAGGAATTGATAAATGCAAAAACAATTAGATAATTCAAGTAATTTATCATTGGAACCCTTTAAAGCTAGCCAATAGGCTTCACGCAACACATGAAGGTAACATGGGTAGGGACCTGACATGTGTCCTTGCTGCCTCTTCAAGCTGGGGCTTCCCTTGAGAGTGTGAGTGTGTGTTCTCTCTCTAATCCCTAGGAAAAGGGCTCGCCCCCCCTCTTGTAGGGATGCTTTTGACTTTAGGAGCTCGAGCACCTTAGTCATCAAGCATGACAAAGCACTTGGACTAGGGGGTATTCCCACAAGCATCTCAGGCAAGCATGTCAAGGCACCTCACGCACCTTAATCAAGCGGCAAGTCAAGCACCTCAAGCATGCAGTAAGTCAAGCACCTCAAGCACCTTAATCAAGCACCTCAAGCAGGACAAACACCTCAAGCACGACAAGCACCTCAAGCAGGACAAACACCTCAAGCTTGGGCCGGGTTCCCACCTCAAGCTCATCCCTAGCTTACCTAAGGTCAAAGGACTTTTACACACATTATTGGAGGTCTTCAATGAAGCTAACCCTAAGGTCTTATGCTCCCTTGGTTAGCCTTGCTCTTGATAGACCATCTCCCATTTGGGCCCCTTTACTATTGGCCCCGTGTTGAGGTAGATCTATAAGCACATATCTATATCTTAACAGTTGTTCCCGTTTATTCTCCCACATTAAGTGATCAATTTAATATGAGAAAATCATTTGGGTTGGTTAGATATTAGATTTTATGACATTACCTCTCTCTTGAAATCATAGTCGTCCTCGACTATGAGGTAGAAGAGATAAAGGCTTAGTCATTAGTCAATCGTACTTAGCGGGTAGAGGATCGCTTTTTTACCCTACGACATCTTTCCAAGATGGATGACTAATCCATTTGGTGCTTGGGAGACATAGCTGCCGCAAGCATGTCTGCTCTTTAGTCCATTTGACAAATTCTACTTGGTGTTTGAGAGACGCCGTCATCACAAACATGATTCTAAGCATGCATACTAGTTAAATTTGTGCACAATTTAAAAGAGGATTAGTCTTATAAGACAAAAACATGAGTCATTTAAAAGAGAATTGTACATTTGCTTACTCTAATGTAGCATTGTAAGCATTGACAAGGTTCATACTATCCTTAAGTTGTACTCCTTGCATCCATTTAGCATCTTCAAAAGGATAATTTTTGAACTTAATAAGATACCGTCGGATTATCTTACCATGTCATAGTACCTTGTCTTCATGCCGAAGGACAGCTTCGGGTTGTAGCACCTCTTCTTGGTCTTCAACTTCGGGAGGGTCTTCAATAATTGGTTCAGTTGGTGGCTCTCCTTTATAGGGATTAAGTAGGCTTACATGAAAGGCATTGTGTATAAGCCAATGGTTGGGCAACTTGAGTTGATAAGCCGTCTCATTGATGGGCTTCAAGATTTGGAAAGGACCATAGTATCTTTTTGCTAGTTTAGCATAATACTTTTGATGGCCCGTAGGATTTTTGCCCGTCGTTTGCCTTAATCGAGCCTTAGGAAACTTGAGTAAGACCCAATCATTTTCTTTGAACATTAAGGCTCTTCTGTGCTTATCAGCAGCATTTTTTTGCCTTTGTTGAGAGATGGCTATAGCCTCCCTAATCTTTTGAAAAGATTCTTGTAAGTCACGGCTATACTCATCGGCGGCGAAGATCTTCCCATGTACTTTGAGTAGCAAGGGATTTTTAGGTCTTCCCTCTATGATCTCAAAAGGTGCTTTCCCCGTAGAAGTATGTACAGTATTATTGTAGGGATACTCTACTAGAGGTAAATACTTTTCCCATTGTGAGCGTTGATCTACTTTGGTAACATAAGTCTTGAGTAGATCGAGTATCGTAAGATTGGCTATCTCACTTTGGCCATCCGTTTGTGGGTGATAGGCCGAAGAGAAATTCAATCTTGTTCCTAGATTTTCAAAGAGACCTTTCCAGAAATTACTGGTCATTCTAGGATCTCTATCTGACACGATGAATGTGGGTAATCCATGGTGCTTGAAAATCTAAGATATGAAGAGAGTTGCCATTTGATGTGCCTTAATAGTCTTTTTGACAGGAATAAAATGTGCTTGCTTGCTAAACCTGTCGACTATTGTCCATATTCCTGTATTCCCATGGATAGAATTGGGTAATCCAAAGATGAAATCCATGGATATACTCTCCCATGAAGAATTTGGAATAGGCAATGGCTGGAGTAATCCAGGTTGCTTCCCTCTATCATACTTGGTGTTTTGGCATACTACACATTTTGAAACATACTCTTGTATGTCCACTTTCAGGGTAGGCCAATAGAAATACGTCTCTACTCCTCGGAGAGTAGGTTGAATACCTCTATGCCCTGCATATGGAGGAGCATGGGATTCATACATAACCTTCTCACGAAGGGAATGGGTAACACATAGCCTATTGCCGTGGAGAAGATAACCATCCTGCAAGATGGTTCCTCTTTCTTCCCCAAAGCAAGGGCTGACATTATGTCTCTAAAGTCAGGGTCAGTAGCATACTCATCTATCATAGAGGATAGATCATTGTGAGTATCTATAGACACCGCATTAACTTTTGGTCGTCGTGAAAGTGCATCGGCAACTTGATTGTGCTTACCAGCTATGTGAGCAATATGGAAATTAAATTGTGAAAGAAAATTTTCCCACCTCATTTGTTTGTCGGAAAGCTTGGTTTGCGTCATGAAATACTTGAGACTTTGGTGGTCGGTTCGTAGGATAAATGGAGTCCCCAATAGGTAGTGCTTCCATGTGTCTAGGGCATGTAGAACAGCTAAAAGCTCTTTCTCATAAATGCCCAAGACTCGTTCATCACTATTGAGCCTTCGGCTCTCATATGCTATGGCATGCCCTTCTTGAAGCAAAACCGCTCCAAGGCAATCACCACACGCATCACATTGGACCTCAAATGGCTTTGAGAGATCCGGAAGCACGAGGATTGGTTGGGAAGTAAGCTTCTCTTTGAGTTTTTCAAAAGAATTTTTCTCCTTAGCAGTCCATACAAACTTAACGTTCTTTTTTGTTAAGTCGTGTAGTGGTCCTGCTACTTGAGAGAATTTTGCTATGAAGCGTCTATAGTATGCACACATACCAATAAAGCTTCTTAGCTCATGTAGATTCCTTGGGTTAGGCCATGATTTTATTACCTCTAACTTTGATGGATCCATACGAATACCATCGTGAGAGATAATATGACCTAGATATTGAATCTCTTGAAGGAAGAATTCACTTTTCTTTTGGTTGAGAAAAAGTTTGTTCTCCCTCAAGGCTTGAAAAATCACTTGGAGATGTTGCTTATGTTCCTCCAAAGACTTGGAGTAGATGATGATATCATCAAAGAACACTCCAGTGAATTTACGATAATGGTCTAAAAAGCTTCTCCATGAGATGATTGAAAGTAGCTGGTGCATTAGTCAAGCCAAAAGGCATGACTATATATTCATAAAAATCAAATGTTGTGTGAAACGCGGTCTTTAGGATATCTTCATCCACTATCTTTATTTGATGATAGCCACTCTTAAGGTCAATCCTACTGAAGTAGGTAGAGCCTTGTAGCTTATCAAACAGATCTTCTACCCGAGGCACGGGAAATCTGTTTTTGATAGTGATATGGTTTAGTGCTTGATAGTCCTTTTAGTGCTCGATAGTCTTTCTTTTGCACTAAAAGGACTGGAGAACAAAAGGGAGAGGAACTAGGCCTCACCATCCCTTTGTCTACCAATTCCTGTACTTGCCTCATAATCTCCTCTTGTTGAGCTTGTGAGACTCGATATGGAGGTTTGTTAGGCGGTGAGCTTCCTGGAAGGAGCTCAATATGATGGTCATCATCCCCTTGTTTTGGAGGTAGGTCCATAGGGATATCATCGATGAACACATCTTGGAATCCTTTTAGAAAAGTAGACAAGTCTAACTCTTCTTGATTCCTATCATTTTAATTTGATGAAACATTATTAGCTTTTAGAGACTCTTTGACATAAATCATGTACACAGAAACTGAGCTCTTCATTGATTTATCAAAAGAAAGAGGATTTACAAGTGGAATAGTGCGACCACGCTCACTAGCATCTATATACATGTTCTTTCCCCTGTAGGTGAAGTAAATTCTCCTTTCAGGGAACTTCATGTTGGTAGCCATGCGATCAAACCATGGTGCCCCTAGGATAACATCCTGATGTTGGAGAGGAGAGATGAAGAAGTCTTCTTTGTTGACATAGCTTTGGACATGAAGCCTCAACTTCCCAATCAAGGGAGTAACGGAAGCTTGTTGTCCCTTGAAAGCTGCATCAACTGTTACTATATCTCCCATCTCAAAAGCTTGAATGCCCAACTTGGTGGCCAACTCTATTGATATGAAGTTGAGAGTAGAGCTAGGGTCAAACAAGATGAAGGCATCATGCTCTCTTACCTTTCCCCAAGCATAGGAGAGTGATGATCCTTTGCAATGAGCATCCTCTTTTGGAGCTTCGATGGTGCAAGCCCTAGGAGTCTCATTGCGAGTATTCTTCTTGGGGCAAGAACGATAGCCATGTCCTTGCTCCCCACACTTGAAACATTTATGGTCCTTGCGAAAAGCTTCAAGCTCTTCAGGAGAGAGTTTGTTTTTACCTTTGTAAACTCCCTTCTCCTTGGACCGATTGTTGTTGTTGGAAGTGCCTTTGGAATTATTTTGAGCATTGGATTTCCCCTTTGCATCATTTTTATCTTTGTTTTCCATGGGCTTGACATTACATCTAGCCCCTTGATGGAAATTGATGCGTGAAGCAACCATGGTGTGATGGATTACTTCGGTAATAGTACCAGGCCGTTGAGAGTTGATGTATTCGGCCATCTCTTCAGGTAATCCCGCACAGAATTGCTGTCTTTGCTCGGCAAAGTCTATCTTTTGAAAGACAATAGCTTTGAGATGTAAATCCCAAAACTTGTCTGCATACTTGTTGATAGACTCATGAGAGAGAAGCTTCAAGCCGCACCATTCGGTAAGAACTTTATCTTTAGTATCGCTTGGAAGAAATTACTTCATGATAGAAACTCGTAGAGTTTTCCATGTCTTTGGGGATTCTCCATTGCCACGAAGGCTAGCCCACCATTGACGAGCTGATTTTTGGAAGTGCATAGCTACATGGCGTAGCTTGGAGGACTCTGTGAAACCCTCGTCCCCAAAGGCCGCATCAAATTGCTGGATGAAGGCCAACACTTTGTCGGTAGCACCAAAGGTGCCATCGTAGGTGAGAAAAGAGATACTCTTTCCTCCCTCCTTGAACTTCTTTAGCTTTTGTGACCTTCGCCATGCAGGAAATGATTTGCGATGTCTTCCCCTCTTGTATTCTCTAGGAGAATAGCCATAACTTTCATCGGAAGAGGAGGAAGGTGAAGAAGAAGGAGAAGAGGGTGACCTCTTCCTAGCCCTTTTCTTCCTTTGTTTCCTCTCTTGCCTTTCAGAGTGATGAGGAGAAGGACTATAGGTTGCTCTTTTCCTCTTGGGAGGAGTAGGCGATCGTCTAGACCGCCGTCTTCGTGGAGCCACATCTTCAGAAGAACTTAGACTGCTATTGCTTTCTTTCTCTTTGGATTCCTCCTCTCGAATGGGAGAGAGTCTTCTTTTGGGGGTCTCTTCAAGATGCCTCCTAAACTCTCTCTCCTCTGGGAGAGGAACGGAAATTCCATAAGCACGAAGTTGTTGAGTAACTTTGGCTTGCAAAGCAGGGTTGCCCATAGCTTGCTGCAACCTAGTGACGAGATAATTCACAAACATGGGAGAATCATCATTAGCACCTTCATGTGCAAAATCAAAGCTATCAATGTTCATTCTACTCTCTTGATTATTGTCAGCCATGTTAACAAAATTTATGTTTATACTTAGTGTATGCTTTGGCAATACAAAACCTTAGTTGCCACTCCTCTTAGCCTTTGAAAATCGGCTCTTAAGTATCTACACCGACGGCTCAAAGTGGTTATTATAGAGAGTAGAGGAGTAGGTCTAACATAGCAGAGTTGCCAAGGGCTAGCTCCTTTCGGACTTCTTATGGCTCAATAATGGTAAATCCGTAGGCAAGTCTGAAAAGACTCCATTATTAAGTCCAAAGCTCCCGAGGTGTGCACCATCCCCCACATAGTGGCCTTAACAAAACCGATATTAGATCCCAGTTCCACATACTATATTATAATTAACAACATCAACCATTAAATATAGGCTACTTAAGGATCTCTCTTCTTAAGCAAGAAAAGAGAAACCAAATGCTCTGATACCAATGTAATGGAATTTGCCTATTCAATTTGAGAGTAGCAGAATTTAATGAGAGTACTTTCAAGAAATGATTTTGTGAGCATAGCGGGTTGACATAATTGAAGATAGCAACATAATCATAGCAATTAGTTAACTTGGCATAGACAATACTTTTGCAAGAGAGAGAGTTTAGAGAACATGACAACAGTTGAGGACCGGATTTATGTGGAGCCGGTCCCCCCTCCAATAGGCATTTTTATTATGATTTCTCCCATAAAGAGAGACTTGTTACAATACAGTCTTTGTGTTCCTTGTGACCTAGGTGATGCCATGAAGATGGAAGGCTTCATGCATCACAAACATAACGTAAACTTGAAGAAAGATTTAACTATCCCAAGCCTTAGTCCCAAGACCTCAAACACCTTCGAAGGTGGAGAGAGAGCTAGCAGGGAATGAGGGTAGGGAAGAGGAAGAAGAAACATTTCGTAGGAGAAAGAATTAGTTCCTCACTTATCATACTCTTGTTGCTAGCATACATAATAGCATAGTAATGAAGAAGAAGGAGATGGCAAGTTTAAGCATTGAAGCATGGCTCTTGGTTGGATTTGCACTCCATAGCTAAGAGTGTTGGTGTAGGCTCTCAACCTCTACTTGCTTGGAGAAGGAGAGGGAGCTCTTGCACTTTGCATAGTACACAATGAGAGTGCTTGTGAGTGTGTGTGGGTGAGTATACCCCCTAAGCACCCCCCTAGCTTTCTTGGGTCGACCCTCCCTTGCAGCTCATGCTTGAAGCTCATTGGACCCCTCCAGGCCTAGCCAATCACAAGCAGAAGCCATTACAAGCAACAGGGATAGCCTTGGGACAAGAGTCCCCCTTTCCCCTTTGAGAGAGAGGACTTGATAAATGCAAAAAAAATTAGATAATTCAAGTAATTTATCATTGGACCCCTTTGAAGCCTAGCCAATAGGCTTCAAGCAACACATGAAGGTAACATGGGTAGGGACCTGACATGTGTCCTTGCTGCCTCTTCAAGCTGGGGCTTCCCTTGAGAGTGTGAGTGTGTGTTCTCTCTCTAATCCGTAGGAAAAGGGCTCGCCCCCCCTCTTGTTGGGATGCTTTTGACTTTAGGAGCTCAAGCACCTTAGTCATCAAGCATGACAAAGCACTTGGACAAGGGGGTATTCCCACAAGCATCTCAGGCAAGCATGTCAAGGCACCTCAAGAACCTTAATCAAGCGGCAAGTCAAGCACCTCAAGCATGGAGTAAGTCAAGCACCTCAAGCAGGACAAACACCTTGAGCTTGGGCCGGGTTCCCACCTCAAGCTCATCCCTAGCTTACCTAAGGTCAAAGGACTTTTACACACATTATTGGAGGTCTTCAATGAAGCTAACCCTAAGGTCTTATGCTCCACTGGTTAGCCTTGCTCTTGATAGACCATCTCCCATTTGGGCCCCTTTACTATTGGCCCCGTGTTGAGGTAGATCTATAAGCACATATCTATATCTTAACAGTTATTCCCGTTTATTCTCCCACATTAAGTGATCAATTTAATATGAGAAAATCATTTGGGTTGGTTAGATATTAGATTTTATGACATATCTAATTTTCTCAAGGGGTTTCAAGATGTTCTTATTGACGACATCCCTTGTAAACTACCTTCTAAACGAGATAATAATGACCATGCAATTGAACTTCTTCTAGGAAGGGCATGGTTAGGTCTAGCTCATCTCCATTTTGCTCACCCGTGTTATTAGTGCAAAAGAAAGACGTCACATATCGTATGTGTGTCGACTATAGAGCACTAAATAGGATCACTATCAAGAATAGGTTTCCCATTCCATGGGTAGAAGACCTATTTGATAAGCTACAAGGGTCCACTTACTTCAGTAGGATTGACCTAAAAAGTGGCTATCATCAAATAACGATAGTTGATCAAGACATTGTAAAGACCGCATTTTGCACTATGTTTTCTCTTTATAAATACATTGTCATGTCTTTTGGTTTGACCAA
Source organism: Adiantum capillus-veneris (assembly GCF_014529385.1). NCBI lineage: Eukaryota > Viridiplantae > Streptophyta > Polypodiopsida > Polypodiales > Pteridaceae > Adiantum > Adiantum capillus-veneris. The sequence continues at coordinate 56,433,653 of NC_140947.1, forward strand.
TGCACCATCCACATTCAACCGCTTGATGGAGAAGCTATTCAGGCCTCACCGAACCTTTACCGGAGTGTTCTTTGATGATATTATCATCTACTCTAATTTACTAGATGAACACAAGAAACACCTCTAGGTAATATTTCAAGTCTTCAGAGAGGATAAACTTTATGTTAATAGAAAGAAAAGTGAGTTTTAGGTCACATATTTAGGTCACATTATCTCTCAAGGATCCAAATGGATCTATCAAAGCTAGAGGTAATAAAAGGATGGCCTAATCCAAGGAATCTTCATGAATTAAGAATCTTTATAGGTATGTGTGCATACTATAGACTCTTCATAGAAAAGTTGTCACTAATAGAAGGACCATTACATGACCTAACAAAGAAAAGTGTTACGTATACATGGTCTGCCAAGGAGAACAATCCTTTCAAAAATCTTATCTCTCAACCTGTGCTTACACTACCGGATATCTCAAAGCCATTGAGGTCCAATGTGATGATTGTGGTGATTGCCTTGGAGCTGTTTTGCTCCAAGAAGGGCACACCATAGCCTATGAAAGTCAAAGGCTCAACCCTGTTGAGCAAGCTCTAGGCATATATGAAAAGGAACTCCTCGCAGTTCTACGTGCCTTAGACTCATGGAACCACTATTTGCTGGGGACTCCTTTCATTCTGCGGACGGATCACTAAATCCTTAAGTACTTCATGATGCAAACCAAGCTTTCCGACAAACAAATGAGGTGGGAAAATTTTCTTTCGCAATTTCATTTTCATGTTGCTAACGTTGCTGGCAAGCATAATCAAGTAGTTGATGCACTCTCAAGATGGGCGAGGGTGAATCCAGTTTCCATAGAAACTCACAATGATCTATCTTCTATGATAGATGACTACGTTATTGATTCCAATTTAAGAGATGTGATTTCAGCCCTTGCACTAGGGAAGAAAGAGCAACCATTTACTTTACAAGATGGTTATCTTCTCTATGGCAATAGACTATGCGTTACTAACTCACTACGTGAGAAAGTAATGTATGAATATCATGCTCCTCCTTATGCGGGGCATAGAGTGATTCACTCTACTCGAAAAGGGATTGAAACATATTTCTATTGGCCTACCATGCAAGAAAACATACAAGAGTATGTTTCTTAATGTGTGGTACGCCAAAAGACAAAGTTTGATAAAGGGAAGCAACCTGGATTACTTCAACCATTGCCAATCCGTAATTCATGATGGGAGAGCATATCCATGGATTTTATCTTTGGATTGCCTAAGTCTATCCATGGGAATAGAATATGGAGGATAGTAGATAGGTTCAGCAAACAAGCTCATTTTATACCTGTCAAAAAGACTATCAAAGCCCATCAAATGACAACTCTCTTCATTTCACAAATCTTCAAGTACCATGGCTTGCCAATGTCCATAGTGTTGAATAGAGATCCTAGAATGACCACTGATTTATGGAAGGGTCTCTTTGAGAATTTAGGGACAATGCTAAACTTCTCTTTGGCCTATCATCCACAAACGGATGGAAAAAGTGAAATAGCTAACCGAACAATTCTTGATCTACTAAATGCCTATGTAACGGAAGTAGATCAAAGATTCCAATGGGAGAAGTACTTACCCTTAGTGGAGTATGCCTATAATAACATTGTACATACTTCTAGGGGAAAAGCACCTTTCGAGGTAACTAAGGGAAAATAAAAATCCCCCTTCTACTTAAGTTACACGAGAGGATCTTCGCTGCAGATGAGTATACCCGAGGCCGACAAGAATCTTTCCAAAAGATTAAGGATGATGTCTCTATCTCATAGCAAAGGCAAAAGGCTGTTGTTGATAAGCACAGAAGAGCCCAAGCCCTTAAAGAAAATGATTGGGTCTTACTTAGGTTTCCCAATGCTCGATTAAGGCACACCACGGGCAAGAATCCTATGGGACAACAAAAGTACTATATGCTAAGTTAGCAAAAATCTACAATGGTCCCTTCCAGATTCTTTGACCAATCAATGAAAAGGCTTATCAGCTCAAGTTTCCTAGCCATTGGATCATACATAATGCTTTTCATGTGAGCATACTAAAGCCTTACAAAGGAGAGCCACCTCAAGAACCAACTATTGAAGACCCAGCGGAGATCGACGACCAAGAAGAGGTGATACAACCCGAGTCCATTCTCCGACATGAAGACAAGGTATTAAGAGGTGGCAAGATTATCCGACGGTATCTTATTAAGTTTAAGAGTTATCCTTTTGAAGATGCTAGATGCATACAAGGCATACAATTAAAGGATAACCTAAACCTTTTCTATGATTGCAATGCTTCCCTAGAGTAAGAAAATGTACAAATGTTTAAAATGAACAAATTATTTGTCTTATAAGCCTCTTTTTTTCTTTATTGTGCACAAATGTTAAGTAGTATGCATGCTTAGAATCAAGTTTGTGGAGACGACGTCTTCCAAACACCAAGTAGAGCTTGTCACTCTACTATGGAAGATTGATAGGACTAATGAGCAGACATGCTTGCCGCAGCTTAGGCTCTCAAGCTCCAAATGGATTAGTCATCCATTTTGGAACGATGTCGTAGGGTAAATAGGGATCCTCTACCCGCTAGAAAAAGGACGAATGTGAATAGGCTTTATCTTCTCTACCCCATAGTCGAGGATGACTATGATTTCAAGAGATAGGCAATGTCATAGTAACTAATATCTAATTCTCCTAAATGATTTTCTCATGCTAAACTGATCATTTAATATGGGGAAGTATAAGGGGAGAAATGTTAGGAAATAAGACGTAGCTAAATAGATAATTGAGTAGATTACTTAATGGAGAGAGACAGATTTATATACACGAGATTATAGAGTAGAGAGAGAGAGAGAGTACACACGATATACGTGGTTCACCCAATGTGGGCTACGTCCACGGGAAAGCAGCCACTCAATGGCTTTAGTACTTCAAAACAAGAAGTAGTTTACAAAGGGATTATACCCTTAATGGAGCTCCCGCCTTGCTTCACTCTCACCACCTCACACTCACCTTGTTGCATCAACTTCACACTATGAAATGTGTGTAGAAATGGCCTCCTTTTATAGGCAAAAAGGGCTGCCCTCTCTTATGAGAGACAGCCATGTGTAGCCGCCCTTGTGCGAATAAGTCCAAATCGGACCCTCCAATCCGCCCATGTGTGGCCGCCCTTGAGAAGACAAGTCCACTTTTGAATTCGGCCACCGGCCATTGACTTCCGACCACCGGCCATTGACTACCGGCCACCGGCCAACCGATCGGTTGTTCTCCGACCACTTTCCGGCCGCTGTCCGGCCATAATATTCCGGCGAAAAAGAATATTCCGTCGAAAAAAAAAGTCTCGGGGGCCTCCACCCCCGAGGCCTTTAAAGTTGCCCTTGATTCTTGTCCGTGAAAATTTTGGTTTCCGGTGAGTGATTTTCCTTCACGCACGATGGATTCTCCTCATAATGGGGGCCTTAAAAATGTGCGCTTTTACCACAGAAAATTACAAGGGTAAATCAGGCTCCATACTTAACAAGAAAAAGCTAGAATATTGGTTATGCTGGCAAGCCGGCCACAATATGGATCCAAAGGAGAGAAAATAGGGATCCAAAGGGGGGTCATCTGGAAAAGATCAATGTGCAACAATGGGCTTTAAAGACCCTAAGGTTCAGCCCATTAAAACTTCCAAAATCCTAAGGTTCCAAAATACAAAGGTTGTGTCCAATGGTCAAGCTTAGTAAAATTGTATGCTTAGTGAGTGTGCCAAAAAGTCTTCAAGACTCCTACGCCGGAGGGGGCAAGCCCTGTAAGTAGGGGATGAGAGAGAAACACACACACACACACACTCACAGGATCCCTTTACACAAAGGGAATAAGGGACACATGTTAGCTCCCTGTGCTAATTGCCCACAAGGTGCAGTCAAATCCTATTGGATGGCCATAAAGGTGGACCAATGAGAATTAGGGTAGAGTAAATCTAGATTAATTCATTTAAAAACAGTTGATAAAAGAACCAATAAGAATTCATCTCTCTAGAAGATTATTGGACATTCTCCTAAGGGGTCAAATGAGCATTCAACAGCCCAATGGCTTGCCTACTTCCTATTGGCCAGAAGACAAAGGGGTCTAATGAGAGATTAATTACATTATTTAATTACCTAAAGCTCTCACAAAAGGGGAAAGGGGGACACATGTCACAAGACTATCACTTATGCTTCTGAAGTCCTATTGGCTAAGGGGAAGGACAATGTCCAAAAGTCTCTTAAGGGAAATTCCAATAGCAACAAAGCTAAGGAGAAGGGAGTTTACAAAGGCAAAAAAAAACAATCTCCTAAAGAGCTTGAACGTTTTATCGCAAGGATAACCGTTGTTTCAAGTGCGGCAAGCAAGGGCATGCGTACCGTGCTTGCCCCCAAAAGACACCCGCCATGAGACTCCTAGAGCAATGTTGGTTGAAATCCAAGAAGAGGAAGCTCACCACAAAGGATCTTCTCTATACCATGCTTGGGGAAAGCTAAGAGAACATGATGCTTTTATTCTCTTTGACCCTGGTTCTACTCACAATCTCATATCCACAGAGTTGGCCACCAAGATAGGCATCCAAGCCTATGATATGGTAGATGTCCTGTCCGCAGATGGTGCTTTCAAGGGGCAAGAGGCTTCAGTCACTCCCTTAATTGGGAAATTAGGGCTCCATGTCCAAAGGTATGTGGACAAAGAGGACTTCTTTATCACTCCTCTGAAGCACGAGGATGTAATCCTAGGGGCCCCATGTTTTGATTGCATGGCTGCCAATGTTAAACTCCTTGAAAGGAAAATCTACCTTACGTACAAGGAAAAAGGTATGTACATAGATGCCAAAGAGATGGGTAACACCATACTCATTGTACATACGCAAGCTTTCAATAAGTCAATAAAGAGATCTATTTCCGTGTACATGATTTTTGTTAAAGATTCTCAAAATGAACCTAATGCTTTAGCAAAAGATAATATAAACAATCACAAGGAATTAGAGTTATCCAATTTTCTCAATAGGTTTCAAGATGTTTTTATTGACGACATCCCTTGCCAATTGCCTCCTAGTGGAGGCAATGATGACCATGCAATTGAACTTCTTCCAGGACGTTCATCGTCTAATAAACCTCCTTATAGATTTTCTCAAGCTCAACAAGAGGAGATTATGCGTCATGTGCATGAGTTAGTAGAGAAGGGCATGGTTTGGCCTGGCTCATCTCCATTTTGCTCACCCGTGTTATTTAGTGCAAAAGAAAGACAACACATATCGTATGTGTGTCAACTATAGATTACTAAATAGGACCACTATCAAGAATAGGTTTCCCGTTCCACGGGTAGAAGACCTATTTGATAAGCTACAAGGGTCCACCTACTTCAGTAAGATTGACCTAAAAAGTGGCTATCATCAAATAGGGATAGTTGATCAAGACATTGTAAAGACCGCATTTTGCACTATGTTTGCTCTTTATGAATTCATTGTCATGCCTTTTGGTTTGACCAATGCACCAGCCACATTCAACCACTTGATCGTGAATCTATTCAGGCCTTACCGAACCTTTACTGGAGTGTTCTTTGATGATATTATCATCTTCTCTAATTCACTAGATGAACACAAGCAACACCTTCATCACGTCTTAAGAGAGAATAAACTTTATGTTAATTAAAAGAAACGTGAGTTTTCCTTACAAGAGATTCAATATTAAGGTCACATTATCTCTCAAGATGCCATCCAAATGGATCCATCAAAGATAGAGGTAATAAAAGGATGGCCTATTCCAAGGAATCTTCATGAATTAAGAAGTTTTCTAGGTATGTGTGCATACTATAGACGCTTCATAGAAAAGTTCCCACTAATAGTAGAACCATTACATGACCTAACAAAGAAAAATGTTAGGTATACGTTAGGAAAAGTTTGGACTAAAAAATGGGCCTTGTAAGAATTGTTGATGTGGCATAGCTTTCAAAAAGTGGGAATCGGTAATTTTTTTGCAAATAAGATTCAAACTTGTCGGAGGTTGGATATTTAGAATCTACTCTTCAAATGCTATCTATTGATATATAGCATGCATGTATCAGACATTGCCTTCATGTAGATCTAGAAAAAGGTGATTTTTTATTACCGTAAAGGTAACAAAACCTGGCTCATTGAAAAAAAATGGCATAACTTTCCAAACTTTTCAGACCTTGGCTCTTTAGAATCCATTTTTCAAGAGCTTTGCAATGATAGGTCATATCATGGGGTTCTAAGCAATATTTAGAGGGGTCTACCGGGTTTCTTTCTTTTGTACAACTTTGATGATGTGGCACTCTTAAAAGGCCCAAAAATGAGTTCAAAATTTTCCTAATGCATGGTCTGCCAAGGAGAACAATGCTTTTAAAAAGCTTATCTCTCAGCCCGTGCTTACACTGTCGGATCTCTCAAAGCCATTTGAGGTCCAATGTGGTGATTGTCTTAGAGCTATTTTACTCCAAGAAGGGCACGCCATAGCCTATGAAAGTCGAAGGCTCCACACTGTTGAGCAAGCTCTATGCATATATGAAAAAGAACTCCTCGCACTTCTACATGCCTTAGACTCATGGAAGCACTATAAACTGGGGATACGAATGGATCACCAAAACCTTAAGTACTTCATGATGCAAACCAAGATTTTTGAGAAACAAATGAGGTGGGAAAATTTTATTTTGCAGTTTCATTTTCATATTGCTCACATTGCTGGCAGGCATAATCAAGTAGCCAATGCACTCTCAAGACGACCGAGAGTGAATGTGGTTTCCATAGCAACTCACAATGATCTATCTTCTATGATAGATGAGTATGCTATTGATTCCGATTTTAGAGATGTGATTTCAGCCCTTGCACTAGTGAAGAAAGAGGAACCATTTACTTTACAATATGCTTATCTTCTCTATGGTAATAGACTATGCGTTACTAACTCACTACATGAGAAAGTAATGTATGAATCTCATGATCCTCCTTATGCGGGGCATAGAGGGATTCAGTCTACTCTAAAAGGGATTGAAACATATTTCTATTGGCCTACCATGAAAGAAAACATACAAGAGTATGTTTCTAAATGTGTGGTATGCCAAAAGACGAAGTTTGATAGATGGAGGAAACCTGGATTGCTTCAACCATTGCCAATCCCTAGTTCACCATGGGAGAGCATATCCATGGATTTTATCTTTGGATTGCCTAAGTCTATCCATGGGAATACGGGAATATGGACGATAGTAGACACGTTTAGCAAACAAACTCACTTTATACCTGTTCAAAAGACTATCAAAGCCCATCAAATGGCAACTCTCTTCATTTCACAAGTCTTCAAGTACCATGGCTTTCCAATGTCCATAGTGTTGGGTAGAGATCCTAGAATGACCAATGATTTTTGGAATGGTCTCTTTGAGAATTTAGGGACAAGGCTAAACTTCTCTTTGGCCTATCATCCACAAACGGATGGCCAAAGTAAAATAGCTAACGGATGATCTGCTAAAAGCCTATGTAACGGACATAGATCAAAGATTCGAATGGGAGAAGTGCTTACCCTTAGTGGAGTATGCCTACAATAACACTATGCATACTTCCACGGGAAAAGAACCTTTTGAGGTAATTGAGGGAAGATCAAAAAGTCCCCTTCTACTTAAGGTACACGAGAACATCTTTGCTGCAGATGAGTATAGCCGAGACCTATAAGAATTTTTTCAAAAGATTAAGGATGATGTCTCTATCTCATAGCAAAGGCAAAAGGCTCTTGCACATAATCGCAAAAGAGCCCAAGCCTTTAAAGAAAATGATTGGGTCTTACTTAAATTTCCCAAGTCTTGATTAAGGCACACCATGGGCAAGAATCCTACGGGATAGCAAAAGTATTATGCTAAGTTAGCAAAAAGGTATTATGGTCCCTTCTAGATTTTTTGACCAACCAATGAAATGGCTTATCAACTCAAGTTTCCTAGCTATTGGCTCATACACAATGCTTTTCATGTGAGCCTACTAAAGACTTACAAAGGAGAGCCACCTCAAGAACCAACTATTGAAGACCCACCGGAGATCGACGACCAAGAAGAGGTCTTACAGCCCGAGTCCATTCTTCGACATGAAGACAAGGTATTAAGGGGCGGTAAGATTATCTGACGGCAAGATTATCCTTTTGAAGATGCTAGATGGATGCAAGGCATACAATTAAAGGATAACCTAAACCTTGTAAATTCTTACAATGCTTCTCTAGAGTAAGCAAATGTACAAATGTTTAAAATGAACAAAATTTTTGTCTTATAAGAGTCTCTTTTTCTTTATTGTGTACAAATGTTATGTAGTATGCATGCTTAGAATCAAGTTTGTAGAGACGAAGTCTTCCAAACACCAAGTAGAGCTTGTCACTCTACTATGGAAGATTGATAGGACTAATGTGCAGATATGATTGTGGCATCTTAGGCTGTCAAGCGCCAAATAGATTAGTCATCCAATCTGGAACGATGTCGTAGGGTAAGATAGGGATCCTCTACCCGCTAGAAAAAGGACGAATGTGAATAGGCTTTATCTTCTCTACCCCATAGTCGAGGACGACTATGATTTCAAGAGAGTGTTAATGTCATATTAACCAATATCTAATTCTCCTAAATGATTTTCTCATGTTAAACTGATCATTTAATATGAGGAAGTACCAAGGAGAAAAAGCTAGAATATTGGTTAAGCTGGCAGACCGGCCACAATAGGGATCCAAAGGGGGGATCATCTGCAAAAGAACAATGTGCAACAATGGGCTTTAAAGACCCTAAGGTGCAGCCCATTAAGACTTCCAAAATGCTAAGGTTTGAAAATTCCAAGGTTGTGTCCAATGGTCAAGCTTAGTAAAATTGGATGCTTAGTGAGTGTGCCAAAAAGTCTTCAAGACTCGGGTGAGCCCTATAAGTAGGGGATGAGAGAGAAACACACACACATACACACTCACATGCTCCCTTTACATAAAGGGAATAGGGCCTAGATGCCATGTCTTAGCAGAGGAATTTTAAAAGGAGGGATTGAAATAGAGCGAGATTTTGGAGTGAGCTTTGAAGTGAGCTTTCATACATTTTTTTTCCCATTTTTCTCCTCTCTCTCTCTCTCTCTATCCCTCTATCTATCTATCTATCTCTCACCCTATCTCTCTCTCTCTCTCTCTCTCTCTCTCTCTCTCTCTCTCTCTCTTCCCCTTCTCTCTCTTTGTCTATCTCTCTCTTCTCTCTCTCTCTCTCTCTCTCTCTCTCTCTCTCTCTCTCTCTCTCTCTCTCTCTCTCTCTCTCTCTCTCTCTCTCTCTCTCTCTCTCTCTCTTCATCTCTCTACCCTCTCTATGTATATATAGCTATATATCTCCGTCTCTCTCTCCCCTCTCTATGTATATATAACTATATATCTCCCTCCCTCCCTCCCTCTCTCTCTCTCTCTCTCTCTCTCTCTCTCTCTCTTCCTTTCTCCATGTCTTTTAGAACTTGCAAGGGTTATTCTTGTTCAACAAGTTCCATAATCATTATAGAAAATGATCCAAAATCTCCTAAGTATGGATATCAACACAACCACTCCACCAAAGACATTGAAAACCATGATTGTGGCATACTTGGTATTGTCAAGAGACTATAAACAAGTAAGGTGAAGACTTACAAGAACTTACAATGTACAATATGGTTTCTTATTGTTGAGAATGAGCATTTCAAGAGGACACTTGAGATGCAAAAAACACGTTTTCGATGCAACTTGAAAAGGAAATCAAAGAATGCAAACGCTCCTTGTGGACATGAATGCTTTGTAATGGAAATGGCCCATGAACTTTGAGAGTAGCGGAAATTAGAGATAGCACTTTTGTGGAATTACTTTGTGAGCATAGAGGGTGAACTTAATTGATGATAGCAACATAAACATAGCTTTTAATTAACTTGGCATGTACAATACTTTTGCACGAGAGAGAGTTTAGAGAACATGACAACAGTTGAGGACCGGATTTATGTGGAGCCGAACCCCCCTCCAATAGTCATTTGTATTATAGTTTTTCCCATCAAGAGAGACTTGGTACAATACAATCTTTGTGTTCCTTGTGGCCTAGGTGATGCAATGAAGATGTAAAGCTTCATGCATCACGAGCATAACATAAACTTTGTGGAAAGCATTAACTATTCCAAGCCTCGGTCCCAAGGATTCAAACACCTTCGAAGGTGGAGAGAGCTAGCGGGGAATGAGGGTAGGGAAGAGGAAGAAGAAACATTTCATAGGAGAAAGAATTAGTTACTCACTTATCATCACTCTTCTTGCTAGCATACATAATAACATAGTAATGAAGATGGAGAAGATGGAAAGCTTAAGCATTGAAGCATGGATCTTGGTTGGATTTGCGTTCCATAGCCAAGAGTGTTGGTGTAGGCTCTCAACTTCTCTACTAGCTTGGAGAAGAAGATGGAGCTCTTGCACTTTGCACTTCACACAATGAGTCTGTGTGTGAGTGTGTGTGGGAGAGTATACCCCCCAAGCGTGCCCCTAGCTTCCTTGGTTGACCCCCCGTTTTCTAGCTCATGCTTGAAGCTCATTGGACCCCTCCAGGCCTATAGTCAATCACAAGCAAGAGGCATATCAAGCAATCATGCTAGTCTTGGGACAAGTGTCCCCCTTTCCCCTTTGAGAGAGAGGACTTAATAAATGCAAAAACAATTAATTAAATCCACTAAATTATCATTGGAGCCCTTGAGAGGCCAAACAATAGGCTTTAGGTACACGATGAGGGCAACATGAGGAGGAGCTTGACAGGTGTCCCTTTTGCTTTCTTTGTACTAAGCTTGCCTTGTGTGAGGGTGTGTGTGTTCTCTCTCATCTCTCTAGCTTTGCCCCCTCTATTGTAGGGATGATTTAACTTTCTGGACACTTTATCCCCAAGCACCTTGGTCAGCAAGAATGACAAAGCACCTCAAGAGTGGTTAGTGTTCCCACAATCACCTCAGGCTCCTTAGTTGGCAAGCACGACAAGCACCTCAAGCATCTTAGCCATCAAGCACGACAACCACCTCAAGCACCTTAGTCATCAAGCACAACAAGCACCTCAAGCATCTTAGTCATCAACACAACAAGCACCTCAAGCTTGGGCCGGGTTCCCACCTCAAGCTCAGTCCTAGCTTACCTAAGGTCAAAGGACTTTTTAACACTTACCTTTGGAGGTCTTTAATGAAGCTAACCCTAGGGTCTTTAAGCTCCATTAGTATTGCTCTTTGATAGACCATCTCCCGTTTGGACCCATTATGTTTGGTTCCGTGCTGAGATGCAGCTAAAGCACCACATACCTATATTCTAACCTTGTTCCCGTTTATTCTCCCACATTAAATGATCAGTTTAATATAGAAAATCATTTGGGTTGGTTAGATATTAGATTTTATGACATTACCTCTCTCTTGAAATCATAGTCATCCTCGACTATGAGGTAGAAGAGATAAAGCCTTATTTACTAGTCTACTTCGCTTAGTGGGTAGAGGATCTGTTTTTACCCTACGACATCTTCTAAAATGGATGACTAATCCATTTGGTGCTTGGAAGACATAGCTATCGCAAGCATGTCTAGTCTTTGCTCCATTTCACTCTCCCAAGTAGATTGTTAGTTCATCAATGCCAACCCCCCCATTCCATGGGTATCCATTGCAATTCCAAAATCATATTTTCAATTGTAACTCAACCTCTACGTCGCACATCCCTACTTGCTTGAGGGACTTGCCTCCTCCTTGGGCACATTTTCTTCATAAGAGATCTTCTTGTTTTTCCTAATATTTTTCTCATATTCCTTGCGACACATATTTTGTTGGTTAATAGTTCGATCTTCACATACAAAACATTTTGTATCCCTCAAATAGATGCAACTATTATCAAGGGTAATCTTTCATTTGGTCTCATCCGGCATTGTGCATACAATCGGCTGCTCATAGACCATGACTCTGGACATGCCAAAGTGGGTTTTGCAGAATTTTTCATTAACAATGGCAAGAGAAGAAGGCATCTCTAACGTCTCTTCAAAATAATAACAATGTTCTTGGAACGTGGCTCCCGTTCCTTCAACTCCTCCACATCCACATTCTCAACATTCTTTGTTTGAGCCATGGCTTGCATGAGTGAGGAATTAGGAATCACATTGTTACCACATACATTAGCTCAAGAATTGTTTGTGCATACATATTTCATGTCGCATACATCCCAGCTCATCGTCTCAAATTTCTCCTCTTTCAATAAATGGTCATGCTCTACTTTGCTCATGCGCTCCTTCAAAGCATTCAAGTCCACAAGAGAGCATTTACATTCTTGAATTCCTCTCAAGTTGCATCAAACCTGTTGTTTGCATCTAAAGTGTCCTCTTGAGATTATAATTCTCAACTACAAGTACCCTTAGCGTGCCATTCTCCATTGCAAGTGCCCTTAAGACTTCCCCTTTTTTGTTTACAGTCTCTTGCAATGATACCAAGTATGCCATGATCATGGTTTTTGACATCATTGGTTGAGTGGTTGTGTTGCTATCCCCACACTTAGGAGATTTTGGATCATTTTCTACAATGGTTGTGGACCTTGTTGAAGAAGAATAACCCTTGCGAGTGTCGGAAGACATTGTATGTAAAATAAGAGATGAGAGTCAACTTTTCTGAACCTATTCACTTCAGAAATTATACTCTACAGGAATGCATTCCATAACTCAAAATATTTTATTTCTTTACATCAATATCTAGAGCACATCGTGTTCTTTGATTGAGGCTATAGATCACCCGAATCGGAGTTTGGATGAAGAAGTTATGATCAAAAGAGTGAATTGTTGTCTACTAGGTCAAAAAACGGCTGCACTAGAGAGAGAGAGAGAGAGAGAGAGAGAGAGAGAGAGAGAGAGAGAGAGAGAGAGAGAGAGATAGGAAGAGGGAGAGGGAGATAGAAGGGGAGTAAGAGAGAGGAGATAGAGAGAGAGAGAGAGGAAGAGGAAAAAAATCTCACTCCAAAAGGGTTTGGAGCGAGCTTTTTTTGTTGAATTTGAAACTTAAGCAAAAAAAGAGAAAAAGCTCACTTAGAGAGGAAAAAAGCTCCCTCCAAAGCCTAGTCCTATATTTCAAGCAAAGAAGGATAATTTACGTTTTAATTTTAAGGAAGTATGCATGGCAAAAAGGATTGTCCCCAGGGGAAATCTGCTACCCAAGGTAAGGAGAAACCTATGCACATGGTGAAATTGATTCTCCTTGAATCCTCTTTTTGTTATTCCAACGTAAAAGTAACACATATCAAAGTGGTTAATGAGTATTGTATTATGGTCTCAATGTGACAATTGACTTTTGGACCACACAAGATAGTGAGAATGTATGGGTCTATCCAAGGTCACAAGGTGAGAATCCTAGTAGGTAATGAAGCATCTCATTAGCTACAGGTTAGTGAAATGTCTCTACTTGCCTCAGACCCCTAGTTCCCACCGCTACAAGGTAGCTATGATAAATGGCCAACCATGACATTGAAGTATGAGATGCACAAGTTAAGGGGGTACCTCTTCAGATTCATAGGTATAAGAAAGCCTTGGATTTTCACGTAATGAATATGGATAGAGCAAATGTGGTGTTAATTTGGGAGCAATTACATGGGTTAGAATCATCATTACATCATATCTATCAGCATAATAGTTTAATTTTTTAATTGAATGGTATGCACATGCTATTTTGGGGGGGGGAAAGGATGTGCCTTCCTCACCACTTATTTTGTATAGCCAAGCTTATGAAGATCTCTTTGACATAGAAGAACTCTTTTTGTGTTACTCTTTGTGTCATTTTTTATTAAATGTTGATAATAATTTAAGTAGAGTTGAAGATTCTTCGATTATGCATGCTCCTTTCTTCTCTTCCTTCTTGTGCTACTCTTTTAAGGAACCTCGTTATGAATACAAATATGTATTTCCAAAATATTTTTCCCCTCAATTACCACTGACATGTTTTGTGCCACACTACATAGATGTGGTTGTGGGTAGTAAGCGTGTTACTAAACCACCCTATAAAATGAGTCATTTAGAGGCTTTGAGGTGAACATCATCTTGCAGACTACCTTAGTAGAGGCTTAATTTAAATTAGTTCTTCAACATGGTCATCTCCCATTTGGTTAATGAAAAAAAAGGACGGTAGTATGTGCATATGCATAGATTATCATTTCTTGAACATGATTACTGTTAAGAATTAGTATCCATTAATGCCATAGCTGGACAAGTTGTTTGATAAACTCACCCATGCTTATATTTTTATGAAAATAGATTTGTGTCCGGGGTATCATCATGAGAATCTGGCATGTCGATATAGAAAAAACTACTTTCCAAACAAGGTTTGGACATTATAAGTTTTTGGTTATTCCTTTTGGCTTAACCAATGTGCCAATTACTTTCATGATGCTCATGGATAGTGTCTTGAAACCTTATCTAGAAAAGTTTGTTATTTTTTTTCTAGATGGTATCCTACTCTATAGTGAATCTGAGGAGGAGCACTTATAGCACTTGAACTAGGTGTTTGATCTTCTACAACAACACAAGCTATATGCTAATGAATCCATGTGTGATTATTTGAATAAAAAATTCACTACTTGGGACATGCAATTTTTTATGTAGCCCTACAAATGGATCAATCCAAAGTGGATAACATCCATAACTAGCCTTCTTCAAAAAATTTGAAAGAGCTCCAAATTTTCTTGGGATTTGTAGACTTTTATTGGGGAGAAGCTCAACAACAGATCTTTGATGCACTTAAAGTTGCTCTAGCTACTATATCCATCTTAGCTATTGTGGATCCAATACTAGAGTAGTTCTTTTGCAAGAAGAAAGACCAATTGGATTTGAAAGCAAGAAACTTGATTATGAACAACATTTTTTTTTTAAAATTATAGAGATACGTATACAATAGTGCTCGCTCTGAAAACGTGGCTATATTATTTGTATGGCGCTTAATTTGAAATAGTGTTTGACCATGAAAGTATAAAGTAGTTCAGCTCTCTTCTATTCACAAAACTTAAAGGTGCATTTTTGGAGTCTCTAAAGGATACATGTGAGCATGATGATGCATACACCAAGGTGTGGAGTCATGTCAAAAAGAGGAATCCTTTTCACTCCAATGTTGGTAGTGTGCCTACTTCCTCCATACCCGGTTCTCCTCTTTTGAGTGATGAGCTAATTAGATGAAGAATTTCCATGATGATGAGTACTTGCTCCACAAGGAAAACGTTTGTGTATCAATGGAAGCTGATATTTTGTGTTAAATTCTCTATGAGTTTCTTGAGAGTAAAATTTTAAGGGTACCTAGGCATAAATATAACTTATGCACTGGTTGACAATAGTTTTACTAGTAGGCTTACATATGGATGCAAGACTATGTCTTGCATTGCCAAAAATGTTAAGTTAATGAAGCAGAGTGCTTGAAGGTAGGAGGTCTCTTGCATCCTTTTAAGATTTCCAATAATAAATTGGAGAGTATTTCTATGAATTGCACTATGGGTCTACCAACCATACCGGGTCACGACTCGGTATGGGTGATTGTAGATAGTTTGACTAAACTTTCTAAGTTTACTCCAATCAAGTCCACTATTAAATTTCCAAAGGTAGCCAAATTGGTTATTGAAAATCTGTACAGGTTATATGGATTTCCCAACAACATTGTGAGTGATCATGATCCAAGTTAAACAATCATTTTTGGAGGGCAGCTACCTAGGGTGCTAAGTAGTGGTCAGGCTTTCTGGCTTTAGCCTTATTTGCATGATGTTCCAGGACTTGTTCATACTTCAAGCGAAGCTCTTTATCTTTGGTGGACATGAATTGCATGGTGATCTTATTTACTTGTTCCACTGGTGAATAGCTTACAAACCCTGCTTGGAGATTAGTGATGACTGGGCCAAAAATCTTTGATCTGCAAGTGAACAAGTCCATATAGAATGCCTCTTCAAAAGTTTTCATATAGTAGGATGTCAAGAAAATCACTCGAGCATAAAATACATGGGGCACCTCCTCCAAAGGTTGGCCTGATAGATCATTGCACAATCCTTTGCTACCTTTGAGTAAGGACATCCATGCTGCATTTGTTTGCTCCGCGTGGTGGAAAGTCTATAGACAGGCAAGGAGTATCTTGGAGATCTTGACCAGTATGATGTAGTCCAAATCTGGTATTTCATAGAACAACTGAATAGTGGATGAGAGATTGTCCATCATATAATCTTCATTAGGAACGTCATTTGGTAGTGGTGGAGACCTGGGATAATTCAGCCAAGTTGGCTACTTTTGCTGAATGTTGAAGTGTTATTACCAATTGTGGACCATTTGTATCGGACACTGCACAGGATCTTTCTTTATACTTGAAGCTTCATTTGCATACAAGATGAGATACCTGGGGTGGCGATCTAGCTAGATCTCTCGCAACTTTGGATGTACCATTGCAGGGTTGGCTTGAATGTCCTTGAGAAATCTATCCTTGATTTGTAGCACTTCAAACTTGATGAGTGGGAATGGAAGAGCGTGTTGATGCCATGCTTTATTGATATTGGTCGTTGTGAGAAGATTGACATTGATCGAGTGCAAGATGTGCTCTTCCCACTACATCACCTCTTTCCATATGTGCTATGTCTCCTCTTCTTCTTGCTTATTTAGTGTGGCTTCTTCCTCTATAGTAAGGATTTTGGTTGAGTTGAAGATCAAGATTCCTCTTGGGGAATCACTAACTCTAGGAGATTGCCTTCTTGAGTGGTCTCTACTTCAAACTCCACGAATTTTAAGGCATTTGTATCTCCCATTGTTGTATTTGTTTTCTCCTCTGGCGAAGTGGATGCATGTGACTTAGCTGCCTCTTAAGCTTTGCTAAGTTATTCTTTGAGTTGTGCAATCTCTTTTTGATTTCCTTCCTTCGTTTGCATAAATCCAAGGGAAAGTTCTCGTTGCTGCATTTGTTCCAACTTTATCTCCATCTCAAGGTCTCTAAACTTTTGCTCTAGGGATTTGTAGGCCTCATCCATGCCTTGTAGTGTGGCCACGGTGGGGTTATCTTTGAGCTGATTGAGTAGTGTGTTCTACTCTTGGAAGCGAGCTTCTAATTGTGCCAATTGAGTATTGGCAATGTTTAACTGGATCTGTAGCCTATGAACTGTTAAGGTTGAGTCTTGCAAAGTGGTTGTTGCCTCCTGAAGCTATTGCTCTTTCTATTGGTTCTTTGCTTTGAGGGCTTCCAAGTCCTCTTTGGGCATTACAAGTTTGCAATGTTGAGCCGTTCATTTGAGTACTCTTGTCGCGCTGATACAAGTTTTGAAGTTGTTGATGGCGAGCATAGATCTCTTCTTTTATACAACCCATAACTTCATGCACATAATGGGCGTACTCATCAATGTCTTCTAAACTTTCCAACCTTCTTTTATTCAATCCATAACTTCATGCGCATATTGGGTGAACTCATCAATGTCTTCACTTCAACCTGATCTAATTGTGTATCTTGAGCCGCGGTTGGGAGTGCTTCATCTGGCTTATCAACTTGTTCTTCTGCAGGCTTTTTAAGAGGTTTTGCATGTGCTTCTAAATTTTCTACACTTGGAGCACTTTCATCTTGTTGGGATTACTCACTTGGTGGAGGAGAGTGTGGAGCTTCTTCATTGTATACTTGTTCCTATTCTAGCGGTTCCTTTGTGGGTGGTGTTGACTCTTCTTCTTGTGCATTTTCCTATTCTCTTTGTTGCTACTCTTGTTGATAAAGATGTTCCAATCCTGCTATAGGATCATCATGCAAATTATACATGGGATTTTTTGTTCGAACCTTGAAATTCCTAGGTGAGGGTTTCCACTTTTCTTCAAAGTCGCCCTTGAGCCCTCTTTCAAGCTCAAATGCAGCTGCTTCTCTCTCAACCCTTGCCACTTTTTGAATAGGCTCCTCTATTGGTTCTATAGGTCTTGGCCTTTTCTTGGAATCTTTCTCTTCTACTTTAACTTTTCCTTTTTCTAGAGAAGTTTCATCCTGCTCCTTATCTTCTTTGTAGCTTTCATCTGTCTTTGCTACAGCCGTAGCTTCTTTGGTTGCTTCTTGTTCTGACTCTTTGACTAGTCTTATCCACAACCTTATGGCTACTGGTGGTGCTTTGGTTTGCACTTCTTCTTCTTCCTCTCTTTTGCCTACCAGCCAAGATTTTGTTTTGTTGTTGGCGGTAGATGCTCTGCCGGCCGATAGCATGATAAGTAATTCTTGTGAGCACTTTAGGAGCTCCCAAAAATGTGATGTTCTTTGGCTTCTTTACATGTGTGAGGGTGGTAAGGATGTAGTGGGTGTGGTCTACTGTGGGGGCTCCCTCTTTCTTGGATGCTTGCGTAAATGTAGATGCCATTGCATGGTTTGGAATAGTGTATCTTGGTGGCTATTTTGCAATGACATGAAAGTGTTCTCTCTCTCCCAACAATTCCCAGCAAGCAGCAAAGCTAAAAAAGAAAATAAGAATCATTAAAATCACAATTTTTGGAAATCTCTATCTTAGGCACGCTTAAAATGCAGATGCGTGTGTATGCATGAAAAATTGTATAAGAGTGGATGCACATGGTGTGTGTGTGTATTGTAGGTGGTATGCATAAAGCGAGATGGATTTCTGACACTTGTGGTGATAGTTATGGGTAGCTTTGTGTCTGCTTTTTCCGCTTTGAAAGCTTGTGGAGATTGATGGAGTTGTGCTTTGCCAAACTTGATGAAAATTGTAATGGCGCTTTAGATGAGCCATGTAAACATTTTTGTGCTGAAATTTGATGAATCAAACCTCTCTAGTTGCAGTTCTATCTTAGGTGCACCTAAGATAGAACTATCTGGTTTTCGACCATTTTGGACTCCTATCAACTTGATTGGCTTCATAGAGTGGAAATTTTGTGTTTGGTGAAGGTTGGACTCAATTGACAAGTTGAAAGTCAGTTATGTCCATTTTTAGCGTCTTTTGGACGGTAAAGTGATCATGGGCTAATGTATGCATGGGAAAAGTGTACCAAGGTGATGTAGGCTATGTGCTAGGTAAGGGGATCATGCTCATGTGAAAAAATGTGCAAAAATTTCTTAAAACATGGCACATCATTTTCGGCACACCTAAGATAAAAATTGTGTTTTATTGCTATTTATGCCCCTAACTTGCCCTATCTAACTTCTATAATGCTAGTTATGGTGGGTGATGGCCTTGGTTGTGTATTTTGCAGTTGGTGTTGCCCCCGATGAATTTGATGGTCCTCTTTTGAGTCGAGATTGACTTGGAGTCACTAGCCAGTAGTTGTGTGCCCACTAAAGGTTAGTAAGGGTCTAGTGTAATGTGTAGAGTACCCCCTTGAGTTTGAGGTCAAACGGATCAATATTTTTCTCAGACGTGAAAAATGTTGCTTTGCGATGGAGATATGGTCATTTTTCCCTAGGATGATGAGTTGGACTCTATTGCACCCCCAATTTTCCACAGCTTCCCAACATGATGGTATCTGCACATGGGTCAAATTTGGTCCAGACAGAGATCTTCATCTTTGGCACGCCAAAGATACTAGGTCAATTTTTCTATCAATTTTTGCACCTTGGAGCCTACTAAGGTGTTCCCCCACTTGTGATGAGCCCATGGTTCAGGTTTGGTGTGATCTGGATGTGTGGCGTGGCTGGTGTATTTGTCTTTGCTCTCGAAAGTTCCCAGAATGCCATGTGTTGTCGTGCTCACTACAGCCCTTGTGGTTGACAAAGTGATAATCAAAATGCTTCTTGGTACAGTTAGGAGCTTACACCTCATGGATGGAGCAAGTAAGAACCAACAGATGGTGCGTAGGAGCACGTGGAAGGTCATCAAAATCTACTAGCTAGAGCTCTCTCTCAAAGGACTAGAATGGAAATGAGAGGGAAAATGGCCTAAAGGACTATACATATGTTGACTTTCTTGACACCCCCCATCCTACACCTACTCATTGAGCCTAGTAGGCTTTACAATGTACTCTCAGATTGATTTTTTTGGAAAACGGACATCCAAGGACCTTTCTATCATAATTTGTCCAACATGGCCCTAGTGAGTCGGAGTGGCCACTGAGCTTTTTGATCGAAATTGTCCCAAAAGAAATTTGGCCTTACCATTGAGCTTTGAGATTTGAGATTTGGCGTTTGAATTTGGAATCCACTTCTAAAATTCTTGCTTATTTATTTATTTATTTTGAATTTTATTAGCTTTTATTAGCAAAAAATGAAGGAAATTAACCAAACTACTCAGAAAAATTTCATTCCATACTCAAAAATACTAGAATACTTCTAACGTTATTATTTGGTCATATTTTTGTGGATTTTGCTCCATTTTGATCATGTTTTTGGGCTAAAAACACACAACACGAGTAAAACTTGCACTATTTTTTATTTTTTGATACGTAGACAATATATACACACACTTAGGGGTTATCATATTACGTTCCCCCCTTCTTCTAGTTATTAGGGCATCTCATCTAATTTTCCAAAAAAATTCAAGCGTTAACACACCATTGCTCCAAAAAATTTCCCTTGTCTCTTCTAGATTCATACACTTGGATCCACATTCAAAATGTCTCCCCCCTCCTTGCTCAAGTCCTCCGAGGGATGACAAAGTACCATTTGGTTTGTGTAGTGCATGGGCAATAAAATCATGTCTATGCATGGCCATGATTGGCCCTATCATGCTATTGATGTCAATGCATGTAAACACACCATGTTGTGCAAGAGATGGGTCTTGAGGAGTGCACTCAAGGGTTTTTGATAGTGAGGTATCCTGTGTTGAAACTCTCTTGAAGAGTAAATCTTGTAGCAATTGAGTGTGATAAGCATTGTCCACCGCATGATGACTGAAATCCATGGTCACCATTGTGGATGATGGTTTAACTTTTGGTGCCCATTCGTATCTGATTGTTGCGGTCTTTGCTTTGACAATCGTGTTACAACATTCTTTGGTCATGATTATTGGTTTGTGCTTAGATTTCCAAACCCACTTGGTTGTTTGTAGTGGCAGTCGCCTTTTTGGAGGTGGGTAGGATTGGTTCACAGTAGTCTTGTTGGCGGTGTGCACCTGCTTTTTAGGCACCCAGATTTTGTGAGGTTGATTGATGAGCTGACATTTAGGTATCCAAATTTTCCTACTTTCGTGCATGTTATGATTGTAAGAAGAAATCTTTGGCAAAGCAGTAGTTGTAATTGTATCCAATGACCCCTGCTTGGTCAATTGGAAACCACCGAGAGCTTCTTTCCATTCTTCCTTGTTGTATGAAAATGGTACCTTCAGTTGTCCTCTTTTAAGTGTAAGCTCTAGAATTTTGGCATTCCAATCTTGGATTGCTTTATATGTCCGCATCCATCGAACTCCCAAGATTAAGTCTTCATTCATGTGTTCATCTACTATACATATGAAAGTATGCGGGCAAGAGAATACATGAACCATGATATTCAAGTTGATTTTTTCTAAAGTTGGAGTGAATTTTTTGTTGCATCCTTTGAAAGTGGCTTGACAATACTCAAGTGGCTAGTAGTTTCTTTGCAATAAGTAGATTAGCTGATTGCATTGACTTTGGCACCTATATATGCTAAGGCTTTCATCGTGTAGTTCTCTTTCAGACTCACTGTGATTTGCATATCAAGACCATCCAGTCATTCGTCATCAGTTTTGACCTCATCATCTACTAGGAGTTGAATCTAAAGGGTATTGGGGTAAATCTTGAGAAATTGGTTGTCTTGCCACTTTGTGCTTCAAAACTTGAATGCGCGCTTCCTCCTAGGCTTCCTCAATCACCTGCTATCATTTAAGATTTATTTCCTTTTCTACATGCATTCTTTGCAAAAGAGCTTTAGTCAAGGGTAGATGGTATTTGCGGAGTCGACATCCACTTATCCAATTTCCAATGGGTTCTCCATCTAAGGTAGCTAGTTTGACGGAACCACTCGTTGAAACATCTTCAATGACAGAAGGACTATGTCCTTTTTTCTTGAACTTGGATATATGTTGTTTCAAGGAGTACACTAGAACCAAATACCCTGGTTTAAAAACTTTAGTTAGAAAATGTGAGTCAAAGAGGCTATTTGTGTTTTTGTTTTTGTGCATATATATGGGCAATGGTAGCTAGTCATTGTTCATCTAGTTGTTCTAATTCCTAGAGTTGTTATGACAACTCGTTCCCTTCTCATTCCAATCACCACGCAACTCCATGGGCAATATTGCATACAGGCCATAGACCAAGTTAAAAGGATTTGTGTTCAAGGTTGTTTTAAATGAAACTCAATATGCCCACAAGGTTGAATGAAGATGCATCTCCCATTCCGTTCTACCTGAACTAACAATTTTAGTTGGTATAGATCTCATAATTTTGTTTGTATGTTCTACTTAACCATTTGCTTGAGGATGATAGGGTTCAAACTTGTTATGGATTACCATGAACTCGTTTAATAAGTTCTCTATCATCTCATTGAGTAAATGCGATCCATGATCGCTCACAAACTCAATAGGAAGTCCGTATCTAGTGAATATGAATTCGTACAGGAACGTAGCAATAGTTCTAGCATTGTTCTTCCTAGTGGCTTGTGCCTTGCCCATTTGGTTATCTGTGGCCACAATAGTATATTACGCTTGATTTTTGTACGCCGATGGTTGTATCGGGCCCACAAAATGTATACCCCACTTAGCAAATGCACGTGCTCCCATCATAGGTCATAGTGACATACTATCAATTCATGGTATGAATCACATTGTCGAACAAGCAAAGATTCATATTGAGCTTGTTCACATTGTCAAATCTTTGCTTGTTGACATGAATCACATTGTCAAACAAATTCTTTGGCATCGGCAAACAATGTTGGCCACCAGATGCTCGCCATCAATATAGCTTTGGCTGTGGTTTCATAAGAAAAGTGACCCCCTTTTAGACCTTTGTGTGCTTGCTCTAAAATAAAAAGATACTCCTCTTCATTGGCGCATAGTCAAAGTTGTTGGCCTTTCCCTTGTCTCAATAGAGCTAATTCCCAATCATTGCATAGTTGGTTGCTTTAGTCTTTATTACCCTTCATCTTTGTTTACTCATATCTTTGGTGAATATTCTCCTAGTCAGATATTCCACTAGGTACCTACTCCACTGTGGTGTTACTATAAGTTGAAATAACGTGGCATGGGGTATGGCGTCTCTTTCTTTACATTGAGAGCAATCATTCACGTATGATGAAAGTTTCTCTTCATGGTAGGCCAATAAACTCCCAGCCAAGTGAGTTGTTGTAAGGTTTGATCTTGTGCAAAATGCAAACCTACTACCGTGACATGAGCTTGAATCAAGGAGGAGTCTTGCTCCTCAGGATTAATGCACAAAAGTAGGATTTTATCCTTGTTTTTGTGATACAACCTTTTAGTAGCCAGAAATTCATATAGGGTAGATTTCTCTATCAATCATGGGGTAATAGGGATTGGTATTTGGGAATGTACTTGTGCTATTGTCATTAAGGATACAAGATCTTCCGACCATCTTGGAACCATTTGCACAAAGAATAGATATGCATTTGGTAAATCATCATCTACCCCTTTAGGTGCTTCCCCTCTAGTGAGTCTTGATAGATGATCTGCGCTTTGATACGTGGTACCATTTTTGACACTATGAGGTCAAATTCAAGTAAGATGACAAACCATCTCACAATCCTTCCTGTATTTCACGGTTTGTTCACCAAATAGAGTAAGGCTTGATGGTCTATGAGAAAGACAAACTTGTTAGCTAACAAGTAGTGTTGGAATTTCTTGATTGAATACACCATACCAAGACATTCTCTTTCATTAGCTGTGTAGTTCTTTTCTGCTAGATTTAGTTTTCAACTAGCATAGGAGATTAAAAAATCCATGGTTCCCTCTCTTGGCTGAGCTAAGATGCAACCAATAGTAAAACTTGAAGCATCCACATGCACATGGAACACTTTGGTCCAGTCTCGATCTTTTAGTATTAGTGCAGTGGTCAAAGCTTGCTTAAACTTCTGAAATGATTTCTCATATTTTTTGTTCCATTCAAAATGATTGACAAGGCTATAAATGGTTTTAGCTATTACTGCATACATGTAGATAAATCTATGATAATAACCACAATGTCCAATAAATGCCTCAATTTCTTTGATTGATGTTGGTCCAGCCATTTCAGCAATCACTACCACCTTCTCCATGTTTGTGGCTATAACATTTTTTGACACAATATGTCCAAGAATTTTAGCTCTATCTAACCATAACAACGCATTTTTCAGGATTTAAGCAAATCCTATATAGACGACACTTCTCAAAGACACATCGTAAATGTTTGTAATGACTCTCTCGTTTTGTGGAGTGCACACAAAGATTATCCATGTATACTTCCAAGAAATTCCGCATATATTTCTTAAAAGCATGGCTCATTAGCCTTTGAAATGTTGTTGGTGCATTGGTCAAACCAAAAGGCATGATCCGATCAACAAAAATTTCCCATTTCGTGACGAAAGAGGTTTTATGTTGATCTTTGGAATCTATAGTCAATTGGTTGTAACCAGAGAATCCATCCAAGAAACTATAAGATTCCTTGCTAGCTACTTGTTCTATCACATGGTCTGTGATAAGAAGAGGATAGTTATCTTGTATAGTGGCAGTGTTCACCTTCTTGATATTTACACACACTCTAAGTTTGCCATTCTTTTTAGGCACCATGACAATTGGTGATACCCAGCCAATATGTTCTATTTTGGAAATGAACTTGGCCTCCTTGAGTTTCTCAATCTCTTCCTTGATCTTTTTGGTGAATGTCTCATTATAGGTATATCATCTCTGTCTACTTGGCTTAGCATCATCTCTCATAGGGATAGTGTGTTGGTAGATGGCAGAATCCACTCCCTTGAGATTTTTGTAAGACCATGCAAAGTCATCCCTATACTCCTTTAAAGTATGAATGAGAATATTCTCTTCTTCTTGTGACATATTTGTAGCTATTATGTGGTTCTTGACTCTTCTCCAAGCTCTATAAGGTTAATTTTCTTAGCGTTCTTAGGCCCTTCATAGGATTTACCTAGTTCTTTTGCTTGTTGCAAGGGTTTCCCTACAATGATCCTTTGATCTTGCAAAGTGTATTTTTTATAATGAGATGGAGCACTGATTTCTCTCGTTTTGTCATTGTCCGCTCCATCTGTGTAGTATAGATTTCTTTTAAAGTCTATTTCAGCTCTTTGTATTTTGCTTTACATTCAGTTTTTGTCATCGAAGGTTCCTTTCCTTTTGTCTCATTAGACTTGCGCAACTTTTGTTTTGTTTTGTTTTGTTTCTGGATATCTCCTCGTTATCTTGTCTTTTATGCAGTTTGCTGCATTTACTTTCATCAAGAATTGACTTTTGTTTTCCACTGTAGGTTTTGGTGTTTTCTTTCTTAAGTTATTGTCCCATTTTCTTTGATACCTTTGTTGGTGTCTTCGATATTGGTTTGGAAACTCGAAAAAGTATTCTTCCCCTCCACTGAGTATAAGTTTTTCTCTTGCCTGCTCTTTTTCTAAGTCTGATTCCTCCGTTGTAATTGTTTCTTCTTCCAACTCGTCTGTGGCATGTAGGAGTGGTCTTTCAAATTCCCTCGAGTAGTTTCTCCTACTTGTTTTACTAGGTAGAGATACTCATTCCCCCTATCTTGGATAAATTGTATTTGTCTCATGAACAATCTTCCCAACATAATTTCATAGATGAGTTTCTTTTTTAAATATACAATGGCAAAAGTGTATTGGTAGTCAATCCCACAAGAGTTGACTATAACATTCTCTACTAAGCTCATTGGTTTCTCTATGTGTCCATGTGCCAATTGCAGTTTCATCCTTATTTTCCACGCTTCCCAGATAGCTTTGGTTGCTATGGCAATGATGTTGGTTATCTATGGTTTCCAACTAAGGTTTCCATTTTTTGAGCATGGATTGCATAATTTGTACAAATTTTTATACGCTTCTAATTTAGTTGCTTCCATATCAGCTGCTAGATAGTTTTTCCATTTAGTTTCTAATGTTTGGCCGGCTTTCAATCCAGTTTGGAACGCTTCCAACGCCATGTTGATTGGTTCGTAAATTTTATCAACGAGTACCAATCCAGTTGATCTTGGTTTAGGTTCTTTGAATTCTGAGGAAAGAGTCTACATATTTTCCTCTACCTCCTTCCGTATCTTTTCTTCAACCCACTTTTGTAGTTTTTGTCTCTTGAGTTCATATCGTTTGTGTCATTCTTTTTTGGATTTTTTTGGAGAAATTGTTGGGTTTGTTTGATCCACTTGCATTTTTAAGGTTTTTATTCCCCTTGGTATTGTGCTCTAGCCACTACTCAAGCTGGAATCGGTGGTTCCCCTTTCGATGAACTACTTGTCACAACTTGAAATATTTTTATGGTGGTTATCCTTTCGTTCATTGGGTTCCTAGGGTAGCCTTCAAGAAAGTTTCCACCCTTGCAACCACATGCTCAGGACAGGTGTTTTTACAATGGTCATCCACCCCACAGTCAACTTTTTTCTTTTGGTATGGCCATTGATTTGATCATAGACGGTCTAGCTCCATGGTTTTCAATGAAGTAAACCGGTGTTGTATCCATAGGTTCTTGGTACATTGGCTCTACAGAGATTGGTATCGGTTGACTATACCACTCTTCATCTATCCCCATTGCTATTGAATTCGTTTTAGGGTATGGGGAAACGAGTACTAGAGCATGTTCATCCCCCTGTCCCTTAGGCAACATATACTTGGCTGGTATAGCATTATTCCTTGTTGGCCTAATACTGATTGTGGTCTCTCCATATTCATGAGCGATCTTTGCGTTGGTGCCACATTTGGTGGGTATCTATACATGGGTTTTCCATGTGGCTTCTTTGGAACATACTAGAAATTTCCATCATATTTGGGCTTGTAGTAGCACTCATTTGTCTCATGATTTGTCCATTTTTCTTCGATGGGACACCATTTTAATGGCTTGTTTTGTTCCATAGGTTGTTCCTTATTTTGGTCCCTGTCTTGGGCCTCTCATAGGAATCCTTTGCATGTTGGTCATCATATCATTCATGCATTTAAGCATGTCTTCTATAGCATTGGCAAGAGATACAACAGTTGGTCCTACTTGTATTGGCATAGTGGATGTAGTTCTCTTGCTCTGTGTATCTTTAGAAATACTCCCCTCGTTGAAGATCTCTCAATTATCACTCAAGTCCATTGTGTTCAAACTACATGCTTCCCAAGTCATGTGGTTTTTTCTATACGAAATAGCATGCAAGCCTTGTTTAATAGTACCTCTAAAAATAGTGAATAAATCTTTCCTCAGTTGAGATCTCCAACTCCGGACATCTGTCTATATATTATCTCATCCGACTCACACTATCTTTGACAGTTCCTCCTTGTTTTTGTTTAAAATTGTGGATTCATGTCACCGTACTATGTTTGATTCCCATTTTCGAGGAACTAGCAAAAAATCTCATTGCTAGAGTTAGCAAATTAGTTGTTGACCCAAGATATATGTTCTAGAACAAAGTTAAATCTTTACCCTCTAAGGTCATTCCCCCTCAAACTGTATATGGAAGTCGGTTATGCACTCACAGCCCTCAAAACTTGTATGAATCTCACTAAGTGATCATATGGATCCCTTGACCCCATTTTTGGAATCCTATTGGTGTAGCTCTACGATTATGCTCATCACCTGCTCTCTCTCTTCTTTCCGATGTTTCTCCCATTAAACCTTCAAACCAGATGTTTGGTAGGTGTGACTCATGTGGACCTCTCCTTGTGCTAGTGTCACCCATTATTTCCCTATTATAACTTAATCACATGACTTAACTAGTCATGATTATCTCAATCTTATTACTTAACCAGTCACGGCTTATTTAATCCACCAAAAATGTACTTACATGACTTAACCAATCATACATTTTTTTTGAAGAAAAACAACTCAATCTTTTTACTCATAAAGACATCAAAATTTCATATAGGTATCTAGAAAAATCTCTCAATACAATAGAAATTTCATCCACAACTGTGATACACATTAACTGAAATGTCATAATATCTCCGTGAGTTGGATAATAAGTATAGAAAACCATACACACAATGAATCTCTATGTAACATAAAGCCTTTTAACCTAAGGCTCTGATACCAATTGTGAGGTCCCCAACCCCGAGAAGATTGGGGCGACTTGATAGATGACCTTCCTTTATTCTCAAGTTCCATTGACAACACCCTATTCTGTTTCCACAAAGTAGAGATACGAGCAACAAAAGAGAGGAAGTCTTCTATCCATCATGTTCATGGTTGTAAGGGTCATACACCACAAGCCAGGTCAATATATCAAGGATTCTAATGAAAGTTATTTCCTAACATAAAGATGAAATCTCATTGACATATTTAGAATCCATAAACAACGCCTTTTCCCTCACATTTAAGAGGCACAACCGCCATCCATAAACCATAGATATGATATGAGACTTAGTCCAAACTAGCTAAAAGTCTTGTGAAAAGTACCCAACTAATCGGGTCCACTTGTCGATAGACGCAGCTCTGTTAGGTTACTAGTCTCCCACTTTCCACACAGCACTCACCCGTTCGTCCTGTTTTCTAATTACTGCCACGTTGTTTTACATATACAAACAATGTTATTTTATTGATTCCAGGCACAAGTTCTTTCATCCAATCCTTCAAACATCACCAAAACAATTCTTTCTCAAAAATGATCTAATGAAGAAAATCCTATAATTTAACAAAAATGATTCTTTCAATAATGCTTAAGAGTTTGCCGCTACCCGCGGACTTTCTCTCTCTAACCAACAAAGCGTTTGCAAAGGATTTACTTATTTGCTAACCGCAAAATGCACAAACTTTCCCAATCACTAATCGCAAGGGAACATCTTGCTAACCGCAAGGCATCCTGCTAACCGCAAGAGACAAAAAGAGAGCTGATAACCTCAGCTTATTCTCCACTAACCGTGAAATCACTCGCTAACCGCGAGATCCATCTGCAAACAAGATATCCTTTCACCAATTTTTTTCTTTTAGTGATTTCTCAAACATGATTAACTAACTTCTAATATCAAGCAGAGACAATTTATCAAAAAGTAACCATAAATCAAACAATTTTTTCACTACTCTATGAAATCATATGTATGTTCCTTGTGATATAATCACGTTTTTTGGATAGTTTAAGGGAATTTATAGCCTTGACTTACTAGTCATCATGTTTAATGATGCATAATTTTAAATTCATCTTATCGGATTAGAAACACTTTCGACTACCTTTCGTGGTTGAGGTTGGACAGCTTCGACTTCTTCTTCAGCCTATATCTCTGCATGAGCTACATTTAGAGTAGTTGATACCTTCCTTTGCACCTTTCTTGGAGGTGGAGCGGCATGAGCGTCCTACGAGCTTCAAGTCACTTGCTTTGGGGCCATTGTATTGCAAAAGAGAAGGGGAGAAAGAGAGAAAGAGAACTCAAGAATTTGAGGGGGGGCCGGGGGGAGGGGGGGGGGGGGGGGGCAGCACGATGGCGGTAGGGAAGGAGTTGGAGATGGAGATGGATTGAGGGTAAGAGGTTGAGGGAGAGAAGTTAACTCGGACGTCAAGGTAAGAGAGCTTCCGCTTCTGAGAACTTCTATGTGTGTGTCTTGAAAGTGAAGGGAGAGGAGTCTATATATAGGCTCTCAAGGCCAAAATCAAAATCTAAGAATAGAAAAAAGCAGAGAGATAAGTTTGTGCACGTTCGCGATGACTGTTTTATATATATATAGGACATGCATCCCAATGCGCGATTTTGAGTTTCTAATTTTAGAAGACCCTTGGCTTCGAAGAAAAGAAGCTCTAATCTTGACTCACCCTTCTTTCTTTTCTAAAAATACTCTTTCTTTCTTAAAAGTACTCTTCCTACTCCTTCTCTTCTAAAAATACTCCTCCTTTCCTAAAAATACTCCTTCTTTCTTGAGGGTCAACTCTTATCTTTAGAAATAGACTTGAGGCTTTAGTTTCCCATATCAACCTATTTTTTCCAAGTGAATAAGAGCCATAATTAATAGTTCTAGAGTCTGATTTACGATACGATCGTTCCATTGGGACGCTCTATGATTTAACAAAATGCAAACCTTAAACATTTTTGCAAAGTAAATGAAATAGTTTTTATTGAAAAATGTTGGGTACATTACAATCTCCCCAAACTTAGGGATTTGAGATGTCCTCACAAGAAAAAGTGAGGATAGTCCTTCTTTAGGGTGGCTTCATCTTCTCATGTTGCATCTTCTTCAGGATAGTCCTACCATTGAACAGAGTGTTCTCTGATAGCTCTATTTTGAAGTCTTCTCTTGAGACTCTAAAATTCTAGACGTTTGGAGCTCTAAGATGTTTTAAGTAGGCATGACAATTTGTTCATCGTTGAGGAGCTGGGAATATAGGGTTTTAATAAGCTTACATGAAATACATCGTGGACTGTGATGTGAGCTGGCAACTTCAGTTTGTAATCTTAGGTTCCTATACACTTGATCACTTTGTAAGGACCACAATAACGTGGGCTAAGCTTCTTGTACTTTCCAAGTGATAAGGTCCTTCTCTTTGGATGAATCCAAAGAAAAAACTTCTCACCTTCTTTGAATCTTCTTTCGGATCTCTTACTATCCGCATACTGCTTTTGATGATCTTGAGATGCTTGAATATCCTTTTGGATAGCTTTTGTTTGATTTTTCATTTCTTCCAGCATCTTTTTATATGCTTCAACTCTGATGGTAGGGACAGAAAAGTTGAGTGGAGAGACACATTCTTGACCATACAAGGCACAAAATGGGGTCATACCAATGCTTTGATGATGAGAAGCATTGTAAGCATACTCCACTAGAGGTAAAAATTGAATCCGTCGTTTAGGCTCTCTATTGCAACAAGCTCTAAGAATATCTTCGATGACTTGGTTGACACGCTCTGTTTGACCATCTGATAAAGGATGGTATGCGGTACTAAAGTTTAATTTTGTTCCAATTTCCGCAAAGAGTGAGGTCCAAAAGTTTGAAGTGAACTTCACATCTCGATCGCTTTTAACAATCCGTTTGGGCAATTCATGCAATCTCGAAATCTCTTTAACAAATAGTCATGCAATGTCAGAGGCATTAAAAGTTTTCTTGACCAGTATGACATGTGCAACCTTCGTGAGTGTGAGTAGGTCAAAAACTACCATAAGTGAATTATATCCTCCTTGTACCATTGGTAATCCAATGACAAATTCCATACTTATACACTCCCACTTCATTTGATGTCTAGTGGTTGAAGTTTACTGGGAAGTTTAACTCTCTCAGATTTACTCCTTTGGCATGTCAAGCATTGACGAACATAACGTAGACCATCTGCCTTTTGCCCAGTCCAATGGAAACTTTTATGTACGGCATTGCGAGTCTTTTCACACTACAAGAGGCCACTTGAATTCCGGTGCCACATTACCGGATCACTGGCGGGCGTCAGTATATGTGTGTGTATTTATGGAGGGAGCTAAGGTTTTTTAAAGATTTTGATTTTCAAATTTTTGACATTTCTTCCGGTGTCTATTCCGATGACAACGCGAATTGACATACCGACGCCTATTTCGACAGCTGTACCGACAACTGTAGCGACGACACCTACAAAAATCAAAACCGTGGGCTTTCTTTGCGCATTTCTCTTGTTCTTGCGCATTTTCTCAAGCTCTCCTCTTCCCCATCTCTCAGAGATCTGGTGCAAAACAAGCCGTCGAAAGTGCTAATCTTGCTTGTGGGTTAGCGCATAACACTAAGGTGCGATTGTTTTCATGTTTACTTGTAGATTTAGGGTTTAGAGTTTAACTTTGTATTTGTGTGTATTTTTGCAGGTTCCAGGACTTTTACAACAACTTTCATTGCTCAAATAGGATGAATGTGAGTACTCAAACCTTTAAATGCATATTAAATTTATTTAAATTATTTTGTATATTAAGAGAAGAAAATTTCATGCTTTAAACTTTCAATGCTTTAAAAGAAATTATTGTTTGTTATGTAAAATTTCATTAAATTATGAAAAAAATTTGTTTAAGTTTATGAAAAAATCTTGTTTTAAAGAAATTTTGTATTGCATTATGTCGTTTTTCAAATTATGCAGTTGATGGGGTTTATGTTTTAAGTTAAGTTTAGGTTATAAGTTAAGTTAGATTAGGTTAGGTTAGGTTATCTTATATGTTCGGTTGCGTTAAGTTAAGCTATGTTGTTAGATTAGGTTATACGTAGGTTAAGTTATACGTTAGGTTAGGTTAGGTTATCTTATACGTTAGGCTAGATTACGTTAATCTATGTTAGATTAAGTTATATTAGGTTAGGTTAGGTTAAGCTAAATTAGGTTAAATTAAGTTAAGCTACGTTCGACAATACGGCAAGCCATAGAGCTTACCCACAGCGCATATTAAAAACAACACAATGGCAATCCGTTCTTCACTACAGCAAGCCATAAAGCTTACCCACAACCCATATGCATTGGGAACAAGCTCTATGGCTTTCTATATTGCCAACGGCTCGCCCTTGTGTTGTTTATATGTCCGCGAGCGATTTTCAAGTCCTAAAATAGCCAAGCAGCCCTGAAAATAACACCATGGTGAGCCGTTTGGCAATACGGCAAGCCATAGATCTTGCTTACAATGCATATGCATTGTGTGAAAGCTTTATGGCTTGCCGTATCGCCAAACGGCTCGCCATGGTGTTGTCTATATGTTTGCGAGTGATTTTCAAGCCCTAAAATTGCCTCGTGTCCCTAAAAACAACACAATGGCGATCCATTTGGCAATATACCAAGCCATAAAGCTTACCCACAATGCATATACATTGAGGGAAAGCTCTATGGCTTTTCGTATTGCCAAAAGTCTTGCCATTCTGTTGTTTTTAGGACCTGCAAGCGATTTTCAAGCCCTAAAATAGCTAAGTAGTCCTAAAAACAACACAATGGAGATTTGTTTGGCAAAATGGAAAAGCCATAGAGCTTTCCATATGGATTGTGGGCAAGCTCTATGGCTTGCCGTGTTTCCAATGGCTGGCCATTGTGTTGTCTATATGTTTGCAAGCGATTTTCAAGCGCTAAAATTTCCTTGTGCCCTTAAAAACAACACAATGGCGATCCGTTTGGAAATACGGCAAGCCAAAAAGCTTGCCCACAAGGCATATGCATTGTGGGAAATATCTATGGCTTTGCATATTGCCAACGGCTTGCCATTGTGTTGTCTATATGTCTGCACGCGGTTTTTAGGCCATAAAATCGCTTCGCAACTCTAAAAACAACACAATGGTGAGTTGTTTGTCAAATTGGCAAGCCATAGAGCTTGCCCATATCGCAAATGCATTGTGGTCAAGCTGTATGGCTTGTCGTTTTGCTAAACACCTCACCATTGTGTTGTTTGTATGTTAGGTTAGGTTAGGTTATGTTTAGGTTATAGGTTAGGTGAGATTATAGGTTAGGTTGGAGCTATCGACGGCATAATAGTCGAAAAAATACAAACGAACTTCAAAGATGACTCGTGTACTTCTAAAAACACAAATGGATTTTGGTTAGGCTTGGTTATAGGCTAGGTTTAGGTTATAAGTTTGGTTACATTAGGTTAGGTTAGGTTAGATTATAGCTTAGGCATAACGATTATAGGTTAGGTTAGAGCTAGCGTCAAATTAATAGTAGAAAAAACGCAATCAAACTTCGAAGATGACTTGTGTACTTCTAAAAACGCAAACGGACTTCGGTTAGGTTAGGTTATAGGTTAGGTTTAGGTTATAAGTGTGTCTACATTAAGTTAGGTTAGGTTTATATTATAGGTTAGGTTAGGTTAGAGCTAGCGTCAAACTAATAGTAGAAAAAATGCAATCAAACTTCAAAAGTGCACACAAACTTCAAGAACCTTAATATATAGTCATTGACCAATAAAGACATGATTATTACCTTGTGGTCCTAATCTCTGTGCACCTCTAGACCAAGGTGTGTGGGGATCGGGCCTGGCTAGAGAATGTGAGGTTGTTAGATCTAGCAGAAAATAGTTGAAAAACTGCAATCGAACTTCAAAAGTGCACATAGACTTTAAGAACTTTAATATATAGTCATTGACCAATAAAGACAAGATTATTACCCTGTGGTACTAATCTCTATGCACCTCTAGACCGAGGTGTGCGGGGATCGGGCCTGGCTAGAGAATGTGAGGTTGTTAAAGCTTGTCATGTACTTAGTAGTGTGTAGTTATAACAACTAGAGTGTTTTAATTATTTGTTGCATCATTGGTAGATAAAGTATGGACGATAGGATGGTGTGTCCTTGTGCGCATTGCAAGCATCAGATCTTTCGAAAACAAAAAATCTGCGACTAACACATACGCAATCACGGTCTTTTTCCGATAGAGCAAGTACAAGACCTGCGTTATCGATCTCATGGTCTAGAGATTGAAGGTCAAAGTTTGCAAGTAGATATTGCTCGAACTTCATCGCAGAGAAGACAATTTTCAAACGAGCAGCCATCGACTAAGTCCCTCCCAACTAATACCTGTAGCGGCATTTCAAGAAGTAGAGATGGAGCAGATGTTGGACGCGTTCTTTGACATGGATTCCAACATAGAAGGCGACAACATTTATCCCTGCAAAGGTCTTTCAACACTTTCCTATCGTTCCAAGAATAAAGAGCATGTTCAGGTGCAAGTCCATAGCCGCTTTGATGACATGGCACTCAAATACTAGATCGACAGATGACGTTATGTGGGTACCTGCTGACTCTCGTGCATGGAAGCACATAGAGGAAAGTTGTCCTACATTTAAGAATGAGCCTCGATGTATCTTCTTTGGTCTGGCAGTGGACAAAGTAAACCTATTCGGATTATGGAGTTCGTCATGGAGCACGTGGCCTATTTGTCTAGTTAATTATAATCTTCCACCATGGCTCGCTATTAAGAAGGGCCATTTGTTGTTGTCATTGATCGTCCCAGGAAAGTACAAAGAAAATAACATGGACGTCTATCTGGCACCACTTATAGAAGAGCTCAAAACCTTGTGGACAGGAATTGATGTGGTTGATATATCCCAACCAATCGGACGATGGAACGTACATGTGCAATGAATTCTCATGTGGACCATGCACGATTGGCCAGGCTTCGGTGAGTGCTTAGGTAAGTGCATTTAAAACCCTCACACACATGTGATTCATGGCTATGTCAACTCTTTTATATTTTAATTTTGTGATGTTTCTGCTACTCGGGCAATCATGCATGTCCAAAATATGGTCCTCGACTTGGCATCTACCGCTCTGAGAATTTGAGCAAGACAATTTACGAGGAGCATGGTAGATTTTTTCCTGAAGGACATGAGCTACGTGGACCAAACATATGAAAACATGACATGCATCCACTGAAAGCGAGCAATTGGAAAAACATGTGTCTAGAGAGGGGAGATTGGATGCCACCTAGGATGAAAAGACTTTCTATTTTCCATGATCTCCCGTACTGGAGTGACTTGCTAATTAATCATTTTCTCGATCCAATGCACATCTTCAAGAATGTGGGGGAGATCATCTGGAAGACCATCATTGGCAAAAGGGAGAGCAAGGCCCAAAGAGATGACCTGCAGGCTATGGGTCGAATGCCAGAGATGTGGCCTTGACTTAAACACAATGGAAAGTGGTTTATACCAAAAGTTCCATGGGTTCTGAGTTGCGCAGAAGAGCAACAAGTGAAGAAGACTATATCTTCATTCAAGACTCCCACAGGGTGCATGCGATGTTTGAAAACGGATTTTATGAGAGATGACAATCTCAGTGGTCTTAAGTCCCACAATTGGCACAAATTTTTACAGTTCATCTTACCAATTTCCATAAAGGGTTGTTTGACATATTATATTAGAAGAACAATCTACAAAATCAGTGAGTTGGTATGCTAGATCAGTTCAAAAGAGATAAGAGAAGACACCATCAATGTAGCACTCTTAAATGCTATTGAAGAAGTGTGCATGGTGGAGAAGCACTTTTCAACAAACATTCTTATCATCCAAATGCATGTACTTGTGCATGTGGTCGATGAAGTTGTAGTTACTGGGGTGGTCCATAGCAGGTGGATGTTCTTCTTGGAGAGATTTATGAAGACTTTAAACGGGTTTGTTTGTCAAAGGGCTCGCCCCGAGGGTAGCATGGGCGAAGGATAGCTTGTACAAGAATCTCTTGTCCTCATCAGTGAATTTTTGGTCTCAATTGATCCAAAGATGCCCCGAATGTGGACTATTGAGGTCAACGTCAAGGTGACAGGGGATGACCCGCAGGGACAAGGCATCGTTAGGAAGACAGACATCACATGCAAGAAAAGGTTATGATATTTTTCCTTCTCAACTCAGACATCATGCAAAAGTGGCTAGAGAGGTACGAAGTGGAAAAGAAACAACGTTTGACACATCACCTTCAATTCAAGCACAACCGTGCAACTAGAAACCTTCCTTTTCCAGATCATCTTCAAAAATTGCCTGACTTTCCAACTGAGTGGTGGTTAGATGCGACACTCTCAGAGGCAAAGAGGAGTGGAGTGTTGATTACTGAAGAGGAAGAGGAGATTTCAAGGGGTTGCGATTGGCATGTATATTTCACAACTTCCTTTTTGAGCTCCACATGAAGATTAGTTTGCTTTAATACCTTTTATTCTGTTTCAATTTTGTGGCTGCAGTATCACAAATATGGAGCTTTGTGGTAGCATGGGAAGCACTTCAGAGTGCAATGGATCAACAAACAAAGGTTCACTTTCGACAGTGGTGTTAGGGCAAGCTTCGTCCAAGAAAGTAGGAGTAGTGCCAAGGATGAGAATACAGAGACTAGCCAGCTTGAATACTTTAGCTACATCCAAAACATCTTGAAGATTAGCTTTAGAAAATTTGATATGTTTATCTTTGATGTCAAGTGGTTCAAAGTTATTACGAGCGGCCCTAATGCAACTGTGCATAAGGACAAGAGTGGATTGACTCAAGTGAACTCTAGGCGGGTGTGGACAGATGTGCAGGATACATTCGTACTTTCGCAGCATTGTGAACAAGTTGTGTTCATACACAATCCACTATGGACAGAAAATGATGAGAATGATCTGTCTAAAACCTGCTGGCTCTATGTCGTTCAAGTTGCTCCACGTAGCAAGAAAGCTGTGAAGGATTGGATGTTGAGCTCTAAGAGGTGATTCATGAATATAGTGCAAGACCGACTCTAACTTTAAGTTTAGATTTTGAGGTGGATGTCAGCATTGAGCAATTGTCTGAACCTAGAGATGAGGTGTCAAGTAGTGAAGCTGATGTGGAGAGCGACGAAGAAGTAGAGTTCGATGACAAAGATGTAGAAGTACAGACTGAGATAGACATTTTTGGTGCATCAGATCTCATAGAGGATGAGAGATTAATTAATGACTTTTGCTGAGAAACCTTTTTTAAAGCTCTTTTTATTAGTCTACAATACACTTTAGATGTTGTCATTTGTATGACAGTTTTGTTGATTTGTTATTTGTATTGATTAATCATTTCTTACATAAACTAACGTATTTTGTGGGTGTTGTTTGTGTATGATTATCCATGGCTAATGACGATGAGCCATACTCTCCTAGTTTTAGTTTTCCTGTCACTCCGGTCGGCATGTCACCCGAGCAGATGGGCTCGTTTTTGTCTCAATTCACACCAAAGCAGATCACGATGGCACAACACCTTTTGGGTGAAAGTCCCTCTAGACCTACTATGGCCGACCCTACGCCCAATACTAGTGTGTTCCCTACATTGAGCGAACCTCAATCTAGTGTGCCCCCTACGCCTAGGACTCGTGTGCCCTCTACACCGACAGGTGGTTCATCCTCGAGACGACGCTGGCATCATTCTGGAGGTGGTGGGTAATGTGGTAGCGGTTCTATAGATATGTCCACACCACCGAGAGAGCGTCAACCACTCTCTTCAGTAGATAGTTCACCGATAGACACACCACGTACACCTTGGGGATCACAGGATCATGATCCTAGCAAGGTGTACAAGAGTAGAGATGGGGATGTTATGGCAGATAGGGTCGAAAAGGCCATGCGACAGAGGATTCAATAGCTCTGTACGATTCAGTTTGGTCACTCTTTGATGGAGATTTGGGATAACCTTGATGCTGAGAGAAAGAGCTACATCATCGACGCCATTCAGAGAGAGTACAGGCCGGTAGAGGCGTACGATCAAGTCTCGAACAACTGGATTTTGAGCGTGGCGAAGTCCACAGTGTCACACCGTCGGTCAGAGATGAGGGACACGTACAATGACAGCAGTCCCAAGCTGGCATGGTTGGATGCAGAGGAGTGGATGGGGATTGCACGAGAGACACAAGACAATCTTGATAGATTTCAGCAATAGAGAGATGTAACCAGAGCACGTTTGGTGTCTGTTGGGAGTGGAGGCTACAATACACTTCGACATGATTTTGTAAGTATTATACGTATGCTTTAAATTATTGAAAATATATATGTTTTTGAAGATTTATCTAATGATTAAACCATAATTTTGCAGGAAGTTGCCGTGAAGCGCCTTCTGACGGGCCAAGAGGAGAAGTATGGGTACAAGCATGGACTTGTGGCCCTTTTGACCTAGCTGCAAGAGGAGGGAGAGAACGTCGATTCGGAGGCATTACCATGAGGGTCTTCTCACTCAGTGATTGTTTGCATATGTACAATTTTGTAGTGCTTATGTTTATGGTTTATGGTTATGGTTATGTTTATGGTATGGCACAGATGTTATGGTTAAGGTTTAACAATCAACTTAAGATTATGGTTTTGCTATGATGGTATGACAATTATCTGATGGTTATGGTTATGGTTGTGCAATGATGGTATGGCAATCAGGTGATGGTTATGGTTTTGCTATGATGGTATAGCAATCATGTGATGGTTATGGTTATGGTATGACAAGCAAGTTATGTTAATGGTTATGGTATGGCAAACAAGTTATGTTTATGGTTTTATAGTTTTGGACTCATGTTTTAATTATGTTAACAGGTTATGTTATGCTTACACTTTTGCTAACTGCCATACACTCGCTCTTTAGCGTCAGCTTGTAGGTGGAGTGCGGTTGCTTGTGCACTCTTCCTTTGGGCAGAGAGGTTTGTTCTCTTTTTCTGCAGTACATGCAGCATTAGTTTCTAGCCCTCTCTACCCAAAAAGAGTTTGCAGATTTGATCGTCGGTACAGGTAACGGTATGAGCATCGGTAGAGGCAACGGTATGAGCATCGGTAGAGGCAACGGTATGAGCATCGGAATACACTATATAAATACCAGTGTGTATTACGTTGTCTATTTCGACGCCTATTTGAAGGTTTATTCCAACGTAAGCTATACATATGGTCATACTGACGCTACAATACTGACGTCTCTTCCGAGGCGTATTTCAACGCTTTTTAGTTTAAAAAGTAATTTCATTTCATCGGTACCTGCGCCGATTTCTGCACGATGTCTTGTAGTGTCATACCCTGGGTGTCCTGAAGTAGGGCTATCATGGGCCTCAAACAAGATAGCCTTCTTTAAGTTAGGATCCTTTGGTACACACAACCTATCTCTATAATAGAGACAAGTTCTATCATGTGATAAGTGTAACATTGAAGGTATATTCTTTGAATCCCTAGATCGAACCTGCCTTTGATACTC
This sequence comes from Adiantum capillus-veneris, assembly GCF_014529385.1. Lineage (NCBI taxonomy): Eukaryota > Viridiplantae > Streptophyta > Polypodiopsida > Polypodiales > Pteridaceae > Adiantum > Adiantum capillus-veneris. Next base: position 56,473,274 of record NC_140947.1, read on the forward strand.
TGGATCAGATGATTCCACATTTTGTAATATTTTCAAGAATTGGGTTGTTGGGTATAGATATGAGGCTCAAAAAGGATTTTTTATTGAGTGAATATGCAACCATGTTTTCCTTTCCAGGATGATAGATAATATCAAAGTCAAATTCTTGCAAAAGTTCTACCCATCGCCTTTGTCGCATATTCAAGATTGCTTGGGTAGCCATCCACTTTAATCTCTTATGGTCGGTTATAAGTTGAAACTTTCTTCCCAATATGTGGTGTCTCCACAACTTCATAGCATGAATGACTACCAATAGTTTGAGGTCATGGGTGGGGTAGTTCTTTTTATGAGCCTTAATCTTATGTGAGGCGAAAGCTATTGGTATGCCTTCTTGAACTAATACTCCTCCAATTGCTATACCACTAGCATTAGTGATGACTTCAAAGGCCTATTTGAAATCTGGTAGCTTTAGGCACGGTGATGTAGTCACATACTGCTTAAGTTGATCAAACCTTTCTTGCTGTAGTGGTTCCCAGCTTATTTTCACTCCTTTTTTGTCAAGGGTGAAGCAATCACTGCATAATCCTTTATAAAGATTCTACATCATCATGTGATTCCCAAGAATCCTCTAAGCTCACTTGCATTTGATGGCTGAGGCCATTCAACAATGTCTTGAACTTTAGCAGGGTCCACTAAGATTCCTTCATGCGAAAAGAAAAATCCAAAATACTCAACCCTTTGAGTGAAAATGAACACTTACTCATCTTTGCATATAGCTTGTGTTTTCGAAGAGTATCCAACACCGTTCTCAGGTGGTCTTCATGTTCTTTTTCTTCCTTTGATTAGACTAGAATATCATCAAAGAAGACAAGAACAAAGTCATCTATGTACGGCCTAAAAATACCCTGCATCAATCTATTGAATGTAGCCGGAGCATTAGTCAGACCAAATGAAATTACTATAAACTCAAAATGTCCATATCGAGTGTTGAAAGTTGTCCTTGGAACATCTGATTCCTTTATTTTGATTTGATAATAACCAGATCTGAGATCTATCTTTGAGAAGACCTTGGAACCATGTAGTCTATCCAACAATTCATCAATTCGTGGAATAGGATAGTTGTTCTGGTTTAGTCCTCTGTAATAAATGTAGAGTCGTAAATTTCCATCTTCACAACCGCCATCCATAAATCATAAATAAGATATGAGACTTAGTTTCAACTAACTAGAAATCTTGTAAAAAGTATCCCACTAATCAAGTCCACCCGTCCGTAGATGTAGATCTGTTAGGATACTAGTCTCCCACTTCCACACTACACTCACCCATTCATCTTGTTTTCTAATTACCACCATGTTGTTTTACATATACAACAGTGTTCTTTTATTAATTATAGGCACAGGTTCTTTCATCCAGCCCTTCAAACATCACCAAAAAAATTCTTTCTCAAACATAATCTAATGAAGACAATCCTATAATTTAACAGAAATAAATCTTTCAGTTATGTTTAAGAGTTTGCCGCTTGTGGGACATGTGTCTAACCTCACTATCCTATATTATTGCAGTTTTAGCAAGAACCACGATTTAATTGCCAACCCATGGGACGAAGCTGACTCGACTAGTGCATAGAGGCTACAAGAGGTTGTCAATCTCTCTGAAAACAACTAACAACTCACATCTAACTCAAGCTACACTCAAGTGACTGAAATAACCAAAAGCTAATTGCTCATAGGCAAACGATCACACCCGTTACAGCATCAAATGATATCCAAACGTAACGAAACTTCTAGGACAAGTTTATAAGAACTAATCACATATGCTTATGGTATCAAACCCCACTTTAGGTCGAGTGCCAAAATCGTGATTAATTATAGCAGTGGATTTTTGACCTAGTCGTTTTTGACCCAGAATGCACCTAAATGCTTAGCAATGATGCCCCAATATCCCGCCTATGCTTAGTTTTTGATTTTGAAGTCTAAATACCTACTTATGATGAAATTAGGCCGTGGGTCAATGACGCCAAAAGCTACAAAATACTGTGATGTGTTTACGTCAATGCATAGAGCTCTTACCTACGGTTGCAATGGAACAAATGCAACTGCAATGTGACAACCGGGGAGGGAGTAGGAAGCGCGAGAAGGAGAGAAGTGAGCACCGCTAGCTCACACTGTGTATTTCATTATCCAAAACTGACAAATAACTTACAAAAATTGGCTTTTATACCTTAGCCAAGGTTTTTGGTGGTCAAAACTAATAATCTGGGAGCTCTAACTAAAGATAGGTAATGACAGGTTGATACAATCGGGAAGCTTGTAGCCCCGTTTCATCAATTACAAGGTTTATCCAAAAAAGAGTTACAATATTCCCAATTTATCAAAATAATAAGTGTTTTTACAATGAGAGATTCAAAAAATGGTATCTGTGGTGTCTGTGTTAGCTTACTGCTAACATTCCCCCCCTCCTCGCCTGTGTCTTCCCTTGACACAGCTTTATGGGCTGAAGTAGTCTTCGGGTTGAGGGCTGGCGAGGCGGTCTTTAAGTGCATTGAGAGCCTTTTCATATCCGATTTTCCTTTCCTTATCTGGCACCTAGAAAAACTGCATAGTAACTCTGTTTTTCAGCTCCACTGTTGAGTAGCCGACAAATCGTGATGTGAGGTTGCTGATCACTGGCCCAAATATTTTTGTTCGCCAAGTGAAGAATCCCGTGTAGAACGCTTCCTCAGACGCCAGCATATTGTGAGAAGGTAAAAACATGCATCTGGCATAGAATCCATAGAGGACTTCTTCGGAAGGTTGCCCACTGAGATCATAGCACAACCCTTTGTTACCCTCGAGGAATGACATCCAAGGGGTGCCTGCTTGCTCTGGCTCATGGAATACTTTGATGCAGGTAAGCAGCATTCGGCATATTTTGTATAACATTGCACATGATAAATCTGGTAGAGTTCTGAAGATGGACATGGCGCCCGTTAGGGTTTTCACCATGTACTCCTCCGTCGGTGGTCCATTTGTTGGTGCACGCAATCTGGGATAATTCAGCCAAGTTAGCCGCTTCTTTAGTAGTGCCTCGTGTGCTTGCCAAGTCCTTACTCGTGGTACAGGACAGAAAGTTGGATCCTTTTGCAGGGCCACAGGTGCTCTTGTGAAAAGAATCAAATACCTTGGATTCTTGTTCAACCAGCTCAGCCTCCACTTTGGGTGGTCTTGATCTGCGCCCTCGACTTGCATGTCTTTGTACAGCCTTTCTTTAACTTGAAGCAGCTCCACTTTAATTAGAGGGTAGGGTAGGGATTGTTGGTGCCATTGCATATTAATTTGATTGGGAGTGAGTTGTGTGACATTAACGGAATGAAGTACTCTCAGCTCCCAATCTATTGCTGCCTTCCACTGCTCATTTACCTCTTGTGTAACTTTTTCCTTCAGTGCATCTTCCTCAGCATTTGAGAGCTGGACCATTGGCAAGTGTCTGCTTCAGTAATGGGTACTTGAAACTCTTCCTTGCCACTTGACTCTTCTGCTGGATGCGTCTCTAATTCAGTGAATGAAATTGAGGGAATTTCTACATGCGGCTTCTCTGAAGTGCCTCCCTCCTCTTGGGTTTCTGGACGTCCCTCTCTCAATAACTGATTCACTCTTTTAAGTATTGCTAGTTCTTTCAGCAACTCATCTTCTCTTTGGACCCGCATCAAATCCAGGTCTCTGCGCTGAGACTGCTCCAACTTAAGCTCCAGCTCGAGGTCTTTATTTTTCTTCTCTAATGCCTTGTAGACCTCATATGCTCCTTTGATAGAGGCCACGGCTGGATTCTCTCGTATTTGCCCCAAGAATATTGCCTAATCATTTATTCTTTGTTCTGAGTACTGTAGGAAAACATTTTCCACATCTAGTTGTACCTGAATTTTCTGAACTGAGAGGGTTGTAGTTAGAAGTTCATTTGTAACTTCTGTCAGTTGCTCATCTTTTGCTTTGCATGCATCTGACAATTTTGTAAGAAGCTCACCAAGCTCCTCTATTTATTTCTGCTGCTTGTCCCTTGTGAGCTGATGTTGTTCGGCTTCTACTTTCAACTCCTGCACTTGCCTCTGTAGATCAGTGATGATGTTTACTCTGTCGTCTAGCTCCCCTTGGAGTGCGTCAATCACCATTTCTAATTCATTGGACTTTGTGCTATGGCTTAGTGCTGCTGAGTGAAGTCGTTCATTCATGTCCTACATTTGCTTAGCATATTCATTCACTTGCAGGATGACCTTGTCATTTGATTGCCAATCTTCACTTTGTGCTAATTGTCTTGATGTTTCTGCAGATTGTTGTGTTTCCTTGGGTGGGGCGTCATGGCGGTTGTTTGTTGCTGCCCTTGTGGCTGGTCTTCTTTTTCTTTGTCATCCTGAGGCTTCGTGGATGCCTCGGCCTTCTCTTGCTGTGTTGAGGTACAGGTTGTTTTGTTGGCCTCCTATTCTCCTGGTGGCTCAGACTTCGTGTTGTCCTCTGATGGTGCAGGATTGGGTGCCCTTTCTGGCTCTTTGTCGTGCTCTATTTGCTGCTCTTGAGTAGATTCAACTGCCTGGTGTGGCTGATTCTGCTGCTTCTTGCTGTTCTGGCTGTGCTTCATTTGCTGGCTTAGTTTTTGTGGATCTAATTGCTAGTGATGGTGGTGGACTCGGTATTGGGTGGTCATGGTGTCCAAAAATAGGAGAAGAGATGCGGGGAGATACATCACCTTGAGCATGTTGTGCTTCTCCTTGTGCAGTGGCTTTCTCTGCTTGCTTTTGCTATTCTACCACCTCTTGAGCTTTCATTGCTGCTTCTTGTGCTTCTTTCAGCTTCGAGGCTTCTGCTTCTTGATATATTTTCTCCAGTAATTATGTGGGATCTTCTGTCTGTTTCTTGGTATGATGTTTTGTTCTTGGTCCCTTAAGTGTAGTGGGTACCCACTTTGCTGGGTCCTTGCCTTGTGCTTGGCGGCTCCGTTCATAAGATTTTTTTTCTCATTCAAACTTGGCTTGCTTTTGTACGGGTTCCTCCTGGTATGCTGCCATGGCTTTTCTTTTCATTTCTTCCCTTCTTGATCTTTTTTCTTCGTTATCTGAGATTTCACTTGCTATGTCGTTCTGGCGAGCTCTCAGGAGACTCTTCATCAGACTTGTAGGATCTCTTGGCAGATCTTGTAGCTCGAGGGGAAGGGTGTGCTGACACTATCCAAGTGTTCTGATCTGGGACAGGCGACAGGTTGTCAGCCATGCCAATGGCATGGTAATCAATCCTTGTCAAAACTTCTGGTGCACCCTGATAAGTGATTTTCCCTTCTTTATTTGTCCCTTTCAATGTGGACAAAACATACTGTGCATGGTCAATTGGTTGCCTGGTCGTTGATTTAAGTGACTTGCGTAAAGGTTGTGGCAATCGCATGATTGGGTGTTGTATACCTTGGCGGCCTCTTAGCTAGGAAGTGGAAGTGCGATGGTACAACCTTGCGGGCTCTTCCACCTGTTTGTGAATGAGGTCTGCAAATGTGGCCGCGGCGGTTTTCTTTGTGAAAGTTCTAGCCGTTTTTCTATCTCTTGCCCTCATTGTCATTCATTCTGTTGGCAATCTGAGTGCTTCTGCCACTATCTCCTTGGTAATCACTACTTCAACCTTATTCCTTTGTGGGTCAGAGATTTGCGTGGTTCCATCCTCTTTGATCATGGACAAAAGCTCATAAGACTTTTGGAAGTCCACTCCACATGGATCTTGCCTCATAGAAATCTCTGAGTCGTAGCCTTCGGTTGGCTTCTTTGGTCTAGGGCTTTGCGACGACATAATATACTTCTTTGGATAGAAGTTGCAGCTCTACCTGGTGTCCTTCCTTGTTCTTGAATCTGCCGGTGAACACTGTGGTGTTATGCTCTTTAAGATATCTTCTTGATAGATAGGTAGCTTTGGCATTCTTAACTGAATCTGGGTCTAGTTGATATGCTGGTAGCTCTTGCAACTTTTCTTTCTGGCGGAGCTTCTTCTTTGCCCTCTCTGTTGCTTGCATGGCTCCTGTTCAGTGAATAGAATGTCAAAGTTAGCAGATTTGACAGATTTTTCTCTGAAAGATCCTTTAGTCTGAAATGCTGACACATTGAGTCCTATTTGCTTCAAATTAATTTTTGAACATGCATAGATGCATAAAAACATGTAAGGAGAAAAATTATAAAGTCCAAACAAAAAATTACAACAGAAGTAAATAATCACGATTATTTACAGCTGAATAAATTTTTCAACTTTTTGTAAATTTGGCATTACAGGCTTGAAGTATATACCAAATACATACTCTGAGTGAAATATGGGCTCATTTGGATGCACATGATGAAAATGGTGCCTGATTTAGGCTCTAGGTCTCTGAAACAGTAGATGTAAAGAGATTTTGAGATTCTGAGCTCCAAATTTGTTCAAACTTGGCTAGTGGCCTTAGGGCATCATGCACTTTGTATGTATGATGGCAAAAGTGCAAATTTCTATCATTTTGGTCAAAAAGTAAATAATCGTGATTATTAACTTTTCTACCAAAATGGACATTTTTTGGTACAACTTGGTTCTAGGCATTGTATAGACCTTGTGTATGTGATATGAGGTGATTTGGATCAAGAAATGTGGCTCATAACTCAGAATTTGGCTTGCAAAGACTTCTTTGCATTTTTTGGCAATTTTCCAAGTTGTATGTGATCATTTTGGCTTATACTTGATTTTTGGCATGTATTAGGTGTGTACAAGCGATGGATGATGTGATGATGCAACTTTCAAGCAAAAATAGTGCAAAAGTAAATAATCGTGATTATTTACAGTAGTCACATTTTTCTTGCAAAACTTAAAAACCTTGACCTAAACACATCTTATACACCTAAAACAAGTCCTAAATTGAATTTGGTAAAGTTTGGTCTTGCCAGAATCACTTTGTGCTTTGTCGACTCTGAAATCTCTGATTTTTGTGATTACACTACCTGTTGAGTTGGTTAGTCACCTTTAAGGCTATGGACATGTCCGCAACATAGTCATAAAGCAACTCATCCAATTTTGGCCCATGTGGAGTCAGTTTGACCCCGTATGTCGAATTTGATGCTTTGTAGTCTTCGAGCTATTTTTTGCTTTTTGAGGGCTTCGCTTGATTGATTTCACAAAACCAATCATATACATTGTGTATAGACCTCGTAGGTAAGCTGTCTGTGGAGTCATAACCCAATTCTGGCATCTGCCGAAAACCTAGCTTTTCTACTTGGGACACCCTCGACCTTTGACGAATGGTCAATTGCTGCTATAGAAGTGTTCTAATATGTTGGGGCATGCTACAGTTCAAATCACATCCAATTTGGTTGAGCTGATAGGCCGCTATGGTCTATTTTTTATCTAGATCTTCGTGCACTGCCTGGATTCTAGGGGTTTAGACTAGCTACCGGCCGTACAAAATGGATCGTTGATGAGTAAAGAACTTACCCCTCATATCTCGTGTGAGATGGCACTGAAAACGGGTGACTATAGACTCTAAAAAAGACGTGCGAAAGAGGTCGAAATGTTCTCTCTCCAAAGGCAACAAGTGAAAATGAGGTGATTTTAGCCTACCCTGGATATCTATACCCGAACTTCCCGAACCATTTTTTCCCAAGTTCCCTGTTAGTTCTACTAGGTCGTGAAATCTATGTAAGACTCAAAAATTACCCGAATCAGATTCCTATAGCTCATTCTGCAAGAATTTTGCAAAAGTAGGTCTAGTCGCTTAATTTAGGCTTCCCGCTTCTATCTTCCGATTTGATTGAAGTTTTTTGTGCTTGTTTGCCTTGACTTTTTGATCATCACCATGTCTTCAGTTTTTTCAATTGAGCTCCTTTGCTATTTATTATTAATTTTTAACATGTTTATTGGAAAAATCAAAGGAAGTAACAAAATGCTCTAAAAAAGCAAAGTGAAAATCCAATAATTAAGAAAATCCATTGAAAAACACAGCTTTATTACTTTTTGTTGGATTTTTCCATTTTTAAGTCTCAATATCAAGAAAAATGATGAAAAATAACCAAAAAGGACTATTTTTTGATGATTTTCTGGTAGTATATACACTATTTACACTCATCCGGGAGATATCATTAGTTAAATTTCTGTTGTTGATGATTTACAAGGGCATTACTAGGTAATTTTGCAAAAGTTCACACATTAACATCAAACTTTTTTCTCCCTCTTCAAACATTGCCCTTAATTACTTGGTACTCTTCCACCCCTCCTAGATGGCATACTTCGGGACGATTGAGTGCCTAGATTGAACAATCGTGTCTATGCATAGCCGTGGTCGTCTCTACCATGCTTTGAAGATCAATGCAGTTCAAACCATTATACTGTCACGCGAGAGTTGGACCTTGAGTACTTAACTCAAGGGTTTCTGATGTCGAGGCTTTCTGATGCTGTCTTCCAAAGAGCAAATCTTGTAGCTTGTGTGCTCTTTGCTTGATTGTACCATCAGGATGCTTTAGCACGCTGATTCCGTGAGCTTTTAATGGTACTTTTGACTGTTGTCGAGCTTTTTCTCGCCATAGATACTTGGTTTGCTTGGTGAAGAATGGTGTGGTGGAGTCTTTTCGAACTTAACACTCCATTGCTAGATTGGTTTTACGGTTTGCAGAGGAGATACGTGCTCTTTTTTCTTCCAAATCCATTTCATGTTGGGTTCCTTGCTCGGAGATGATTTTCTCTGGGTTTTGATCTTGTGCGCTCCTTGCCGCACTGTCAAAGCAAGGGACTTGCCAATACACCGTATGCGAGCCACAAACGGCTCCAAGCACACAACAAGCCTAAACTAGCAAGCTCAAGAAAACAAAGGGTGTGTCACTCACCGCTCTACGCTCGCCTTCGTGGTGGATTCCTCGCCGCGATGAAGAAGAAGCTGCAGTCGTGCCGCGCTCAACCGCTTCGCCGCCGTCGTGCCTTCGTAATGCTCGATCGCACACACACTCTCCCTCTCTCTCTCTCTCTCACACACACACACACAAGGAGGTGAAGAAGAAGAAGATGGAGATGGAGCAAGAGCACTCTTCAATTGCACAAATGAGAGAATGAGTAAAAATTAGGTTTAGTTGGCTTTTATAGGAGCTCACCCCATTCACACTTGGGCGCCCATGCTTAACCAACTAATCCCTTGAATGTCCAAGTTAAAGTGCGCCTCTCATCGACGATCACTCTACCTTTCCCTATTGGACCGACAAGCCCGGTACCTGACTCTAAATAATACAACGTTTATAGATCATAGGGTGTCCGTGTGCCGTGAGGGTTAACATGCCCCCCTTCCTGATGTAGATTCCGTCCTCGGAAGCTATTGAGTTGAAGCTAGTTCGTCGAGGTGGAAGAGCATTTGAGATGAATGTCCTTAGCCTTCTTCAGTCACTGCAAAATCAAACAACATTGGCACAGTAATTGCATTCTCTTAAAGAGCATATGCAGTTTTAGGTAGACACATTGATTGGTAAAAGAATTTCAAACAATTTGTTAGCAATGAACATTAAATTGCAATGTAATCAAATGCATAAACAGATGTAAAGGTAGAAAATTAAACAAGTCTGGGGTCGCTAATTTGACGGTCGAAAAGCACTAGAGATCGAATATTAATACCATGGGTAAGCTTCTTAACTTTCTGTGGTCAATTAAGTTGTTTAATCGCGAGAGCCAAGTATTCATGTTCAAGGGCTGACTAGAGGCTATATCTAGAAAACCTTGTAGTTAAGCTACCATAAAAGGAATTTCTCATGAAATCATCGCCTGACTGATTACTTTTTCTTTGACCCCCCAAGGTCTTTTCACACTGATTCAATTATGATGTGTGTGCTTATTTTGTATGCCTTGGGTTTTTTGCTTTTCAAGGAAAAGCGCCCACACTGGGAACCTCTAGGGCTCTAGTACCATAGGCAATACATGTGAGTGAAGTACCAAATCAAGCTGAGATTTCTCTTCCAGCTTAAAATTTTACATTGTGGCACTTTAATTTTTTGTTTGTTCATTTTCAGCATTTAAATTTTGTAACTTTGGGGGGTCATAAAACATTGTTACCCTCCCGAGGCTCATCACATTAGTAAACTCCCTTTATAATACTTAAGCTAAAGGTCACTAGGGTTAAGCCCACTAGAAAGCCCTAGTACATTTCATACAATGCTGCCTAAATCAGATTAAGAACCTAAGTAACCATTGCTTATTAGGAAGGCATTCCCCATGGTATTAAGAGAAGATTTCTAATACCTAGCTTGGTCAAACTAGCTTAGTCGGACTGCTTGATTTTTACACCTAAACAAGTGATTATGACAAAACATTACATTGAATTAAATGTTTGATACTAAGCCAATGCGCTGAATAGTATGCTACCAATCACAATCAAAGCAGACAATCATAGATGCAAAAAGATAAGGGCAATGCTAATGGACAAGAAACACCTGTTTGTGTTGATGGTCGCGCTTGATTTGAAGGGTGAACGAGAGAAAGGTTCCATGAAGGTCCAAATCCTATCAATAGCAACACGCTCCTGTACACACTAGGAAACAAAAGGAATACCTCCAGGAGGCACATCAATGGGAAAAGAGAACTTCGCTAATCACTCAACTCTAAAACAAAAACACTCCTATCGTACCAATCTTACCTACCCTCCATCACTCAAGTGATGAGGATCGAAGGTGTTTTATGGCATAGGTTTCTGTTTCACTGTACCAAATGTGACATGTGTAGGTCTGAGTCAATGTTTTGACTTTTATTGTGCATAATCGTTTGCTAATTGCTCTTGCTCTTTTTTTTTTTTGTTTTTTTTTTTGTGAGTATAAAGCTTTATATGTACATTCCCTAAGATTGGAATTGATAGGTCAGGGAAAAAGGTTGAGAGGGAAACAAATGAATGAGGACTGTCAGCAAACACTCCCCCCTTCCTTGGGTAGATCATACCTTTTGAAATGAGCTTGTCACCCTTTGAAACCAATTGTTCCAGTTGGTAATAGGTGAGGATTTTTGCCAGTAGTTTTCTATTACCCTAGGTGTCTCATCAAGCTGCAAGGGTGGTAAGGTACTCTCCCAGGATCGAACTTGAAGTGGTTCATCAGGTGATTCTTGAACACTGGGAGGTGTGGATTCTTTTGTAGCTTCATGGAGGTCCACTACTATAGATGGAGGCTGTGTAGAATCTTTTACCTCTATGGATGTATTACATGAGGAGCTAGAATCTTCATGGGACTCCCCCCTTCCTGAGCTAGGTGGAACAAATCGTTCTTTCTTTGGTACCCAAACTAGCTCGGGAGTGGGTGTGTAGCATTCTGTGATTTTTTTCTTTCCACGATCATTGATTCGTTTTGGAGCTACGGGATTGGGCTCACTTGGGTCAGGTGATAGGTAAGAGCACACTTTACGTTTGGGCACCCAGATTTGATCATTTCCTTCATAGTATCCTTGGGCTTCCAATAGTCGTTTAGGAATCCAACGCAACGTTTCTTTACATTTCTTGGAGCGAGTGATACGTTTCTTACAAGGCTTCTGTTTTTTAGCACTAGCTATGGTCACTAAAGAAGCTTTAGGGACCCACTTGTATGTTTTCTTCGTTACATTAGGATGAGTCTTGTCAGAAGCGATATGCATTGCTTGTAGCATATTTAAGGGTATAGGCATTTCATCCCCCTCAGGTGTTACCCAGGTCGTCCCCCTATTTCCCCAAGTGTCTATGGTTGATGCTAGGTGGACCCAATCCACATTGTCTGATTCCGTCATACCCGGTAACGCATCCATATAAGGAGAATCTTGGCCAATGTCTGTATCCTTCTTACAAGTGTAACAATATTGTAGTGGGGCCGAGTGAACCGTGGTGTCAGAGAGATGATCAATAATGGTTTTACTCCCTAAGGGGTGTACCTTACCAGTCACCAAATCCACTCTAAGGACAGAGTCTTGGAATTGCAAATAGACATGATTTTTAGACCAATCGTGAACCATTTGTGCTTCCCTCATGAATGGTCGTCCTAAAATCATTTCATATGACATAAGGTGTTTAGAGAAATCCATTACAATGAACGTATGTCATACCTTGTGTCCTAGAACTTTGATCTTAAGATCCTTGAGCATCCCCATAGGTTTGGCTATGGTACCATTTGCCATCTTTACCACAATGTTAGTAACACTGAGGCGGGGTTTTCCCATGGATTCCCAACAATCTTTTGTAACGATGCTAACTCCCGCACCACCATCAAGAATTCCCTTGATAGTTAATCCCTTGGTAGTGATGGGTAGGGTCGCATTAGACTCGTCGCCTTCAAAATACTGCCCTAATTCGTTAATGGGTACCTCGATCACAGACTCGTGTCCATCTAAGTCAAGTGATTGCACATGATTTTCCTCATCAATCATAATCGAGTCAGGCCTATTTGGTTGCGCAAAATGCGGTAATCCCGTTCGTAGCTCTCCGTTAAGGAATGCTCGAAGTGCAAGGAATAACTCAGGATCTCCATACAGCTTTGCTATGATCGTGGTTCGGACCTCAGAAGACATGAAGTCCACTAGTTTGGCAACATTCATTGGCGTTTTGCAGGGTGTAGGTCCTTGACTAGGAACTGGTGAGGATGGAATCTCATATTCCTCAATGGGATCAGGTATTCCTTCGTTAAACATCCTTTCCAACAAGAAGGATGTATGCTCACTTTCTGATGTCCCGTCCTCACTCCCTTCTTGGATGATACTAGATATGGCTAACGGTCTATGGTTCATGTGGGGTGGATGAACTTGCATGGGAAACACTATGTCATGAATTTTGATATGCATGGGTTCTGGTTCTAGTTTCCTTTGAGTCTCCTCCACTAAACCTCTTAGATGTTTCACCTGCTTAATCTCGTCTACAGGGTTTGGGTACGCCCCAATCTTCTTTTTACGATTCTTCCCTTTTTGCCCCTGCGGTTTATCTTGGGGGTCTTGGATTGGATTTGGAAACACTTGTGGTGTTTTCAGAGGCTCTTTATGGTTTTCTCTTATTCGGTTTTCATTTGGTCCCATATTACGGTTTTCTTTGTCGGTCTTTCCCTTTGTGGTATTGGTTCTAGTCTCCATTGTCTCGACTGAATCTGAATCATCCTCGAGGTCATTCATATACACGGGGTCATCTCCTGTTCCTATGTTTGTTTTGGAACTTGGCTTTGAATTTTCCGTATTCTGCGACTTCTTCCTTCGTGTCTTCTTTTTCTTTGCTTGGATAACTGACGCGGTATCTCTCTCTTGGAGGATATGTCCTGGCCCTTGAAGCATGGACCGTGTAATCGCATAAGCGGGTGCGACGGGTGGTATTGGCGATGTCACACTAGCAATTTCGAACAAATTTAGGGGTGTGATTTTAGGCGCATTTGGGTTATAGGGGCATTGGGCAATCAAGTGATCTATGCCACAACGATTACATGTGAGTATTGGCATTGCAGACGTGCTCCCTTGATTCACTTGCATCTGTGCAGCATTCTTTTGCAGCCTAATAGGGCACTCCGCTACTCGATGTGGTCCCCCACACTCGTAGCATTGAAGAGGTGGCCTCCTAGCCTGGGTGTTGATATTTTGACCTCTGGATGCGAGAGCAGCAGCTTGATAAACCGGCTTGACTTGTCCCCAACAATCTTCCATGTAGTATATAGGACACTCTTCCAATGTATCAAGTCCGTAGGCAATACTAGTGTCTATTTCCTCCTCACAGCCATCTGCATAAGCATTAGATGGCTCGCAACCCACTTGGTTCATAGGGGCGACTCTTGGATGCGGGGGCTGCGGTCCTAGCACAGGAGGTGGTAACGGCGTAGCTTGTACAACATTTTGAGGTCTAGGGACCATGTGTTGCGGTAGTTGCTCAACAGGTGGAGTAGGCATCTATACAGGAGCTCGAGGCGCATCCGTCCAGGCTACAGGTGGTCTATTTGCCATCATACGTTTGATCATTAAACAATCCTTAGCTTGGTGACCATACCTACCACATGCGTTGCAAGTTCCATTAAATTTTACTCTAAACGTAGGGCACTCACTAGTGCTATGTGGACCTAAGCAAATGGAACACCATTGTTGCTCCCTTCTTGGATACATGTGACTATTTTGAGGGGGTCGATTATCCTTAAGAGACTCTTGGATTGCCTTGGTGAGGTCTGTCAAGAATGTCTGAAATACCTTTGGCTCATTGGCAATGGGCTTTGCAGTCATGGGTTCATACTCAATGGCTTGTGAGCTAGTGGATCTCGTGTCAGTAGACACCCTCATGCCTGCTATCATCAAGTTGTCCTCTAATTGGATTGCATTGGCAATGACATCTTCCCAGGTTGTGATACCTCTAATCACTAGTCCATTATAGATTCCTTCATTCCTCAACCCTCGAATGAATCGATCAAGCAGTTGGTTATTGTTGAAGCGCTCATTTACAGGGCAGCGAGAGTTTAAGTGCTTTAGACGACTAATGAAGTCCCTTACTGACTCTCCTTCCTTACATTCGGCCTTCTGTAGCTGAGATGCTACACCCCAAAGCACACCTTCTCGTATGTACTCCTTTAGAAACAACCTTCAAAGGGTAGGGTAGATTGTTTTCTCGTCCACCCTTAGGGTCCTATACCAATCTCCAGCCTTCCCACTTAATGTCAAGCTTAAGGCATTGCACTTATGTAGTTCGTTGCGTTCCCCTAAGGAATCACATACTTGTTCAAACACTTCAATGTGTTTCCTAGCATCTTCATCCCCATTGAATTTTTGCGTGAGTTTGGCAATTTGTACTGCCTTACTTCTAGGCTCTCTATCAGATGCATGACGCATATTTTCCGCGATAGATCGACCTATGGTTTGAGCAAACGCTGCCAAGTCACCTATGTGAGGAGGTAGGGCCGGTGGAGGTACTCTTGGAATCATATGTGGGAGAGGGACGGGTACCGGTCTTGGCATATGTGTGGATGATGCAGGATATGGAACATAACCGGGCATAGGTCCACTCGGATAAGAGCTAGGGAGCGGCACTCGAGGAGCATAAGAAAGTGGTACAATTGGAGGTGTGGGGGCCATGTGTGCATAAGGGGCTAGAGGCACATATGGTCGAGGCCCCATATTAGGTACTACGACACTAGGTAGTGGCACTGCGCTAACCGTAGATGTCATCGGTACATTCTCTGTCAGGCTTATCCCTGGAGTGAGCACTGTGTTTTCCTTGATAGAGGGTTGAGCCAAGTTAGGGAAGCTAAAGTTGTCGCTCGGAGGCTCAGATTGCATAGAGACCCCAGGTGAAATGACGTAAGATGGGTCCATGGGGCTCATTAGAGGAGTCTCCATTTGTGATAGAGTAGGCTGTTGAGCCTTGCTCGTATCCAGAAATCTCATGGGGCCAGTTGAGAGTATATTTACCCCTTGGTTTTGCCTTTCTGATTGAATAATGCCATGGATAACATTATAGATCATTTTTTGTTGATCTTCGATGCTCGTGGCACTAGAGGTGGATTGTACAATCTCTATCCATCCTACATGGTAGGCGTGGCCAGAGTGTAGATCCGTCAACACCTCAGTGTGGAGGTCGTATGTCCAATGATCATTAATGAATAATCCTTCTAGAGTCGACGTGTTAATGGTTTCTTGTGAGGTAGAAGCAATGTTGCTCCCCGTGGTTTTACTTGTCACCAACGGTACTCTAGAGGGAACTTCTGAAGGAGGCAGCTCAACAGGGCCTTCTTGGTAAGAAGTTGGCAGGATATCCACATGGACACTCTTTGGGGGTGTGGGGTCCACGTGCGATGTGAAAGGAGAGTCCACTTCCCCACCCCCTTCGTGTGCTTCATTTGCATCAGGTTCCGAGCGAGTAGCTCTACCTAACGTTTCCATGAAACGGCTAAACATACTAGTATTAGGCTGTGGAGCTTCGGGAGGTGCATGGCCTTCTCTCTCAGTGTTTTGGGTAGGGTATGCTTCCATGATTTCTGAGTCGGAGGAGGAATAACTAGCGGCTATTTTAGGGTCTTGGGTGGTGCTACCTTGTGTCCCCGCTGAGGGTCTAGAGCTTATCGTGGATGGGTAATGGGTGTCCGTATGAACAGAGGCACCCTCAATATGCTCGTGTTCTAGCACCCGCCCAGAGCGTAAGTGCATGTGCTTTTGATACCCTAAGGTGTCAAAAAGCTGCTCTAGGAGGCCTTGTGACTAATTTTTAGCGTGTTTTTTGTTTGTTTTTTTGCTAGATTTTTTAGAGCGTGTCGTGGAATGGGCTGTGTGATAGCTCAAAACGAGCGTATCGGTCAGAGGGTCGTGCCGTGCTTTACAGCCCTCCGTTTGGTCACTCTATGCCCTCGGAATCCCTAAAACTGTCAATTTCCAGTAGGGAACTAGGCCCAAACTAGAAAGTCTAAGGGTGCAAGTGGGAAGAGAAAGGAGGAGAGTGGAGGACTTGTCCCACATGCTCTCATTCTCTCTTGAGGGAGTAGGGTATATATATAAGAGTGAGTCTAGTATATATCATAAGACTGAGGACTGAGGCCTGGGCTTGGGCTTGGGCTTGGGCTTGGGCTTGGGCTTGGGAAAATGATCCCGATCTATCTTTTATACAAACCAACTCGTCCGTTTTAAGAGTCACGTTTTTTAGTTTCGAAAAATATCGCCGCCCACTCGCTCGCGTTTTTAATTTCCGATTTTTTTTCCTTTTAAAAATGCAGAAATTGCAGCAAATTGACAGAAATGCAATTCGCGTATTTAATTTCCGAATTTCTTTCCTTTTAAAAACGCAGAAATTGCAGCAAATTGACAGAAATGCAGAAAATTGCAGAAATTGAAAACCCCGAACTTGAAAATGCAGAAATTGAAAACGCCGAACTTGAAGATGCAGAAATTGAAAAAACGCAGACAATAGCAGAAATTGAAACTTGACAGCAATTGCAGAAAACGCAAAAAACAGAAATCTTCCACACACTCCTTCCCTGCCTTTCCTATGATAGAAATTGCACCACAAGGAAGCGTAAAGTGCTAACCGAGCTTAGTGTAGGGCATATCCCCGGCAGCGGCGCCAAAAATGTGCGCTCCTTGCCGCACTGTCGAAGCAAGGGACTTGCCAATACACCGTATGCGAGCCACAAACGGCTCCAAGCACACAACAAGCCTAAACTAGCAAGCTCAAGAAAACAAAGGGTGTGTCACTCACCGCTCTACGCTCGCCTTCGTGGTGGATTCCTCGCCGCGATGAAGAAGAAGCTGCAGTCGTGCCGCGCTCAACCGCTTCGTCGCCGTCGTGCCTTCGTAATGCTCGATTGCACACACACTCTCCCTCTCTCTCTCTCTCTCACACACACACACACAAGGAGGTGAAGAAGAAGAAGATGGAGATGGAGCAAGAGCACTCTTCAATTGCACAAATGAGAGAATGAGTAAAAATTAGGTTTAGTTGGTTTTATAGGAGCTCACCCCATTCACACTTGGGCGCCCATGCTTAACCAACTAATCCCTTGAATGTCCAAGTTAAAGTGCGCCTCTCATCGACGATCACTCTACCTTTCCCTATTGGACCGACAAGCCCGGTACCTGACTCTAAATAATACAACGTTTATAGATCATAGGGTGTTCGTGTGCCGTGAGGGTTAACAGATCTTTGGAACCTCCTTTGGTATTGTAGATGATGTTTTGGGCACCCAGATTTAAATCGATTTTTCCTTAAGCTGTGCTTTTGGTACCCAAATTTGTCTGATTCCTTGCATGCTACTTGTAGCATTTGCTTGTGCAGAGGATGGAGAAGATTGAGTGCTTCGTGGTTTTCTCTACTGTTAATTTCCTTTCCATTCCTCTTTGCTTGGTGGTGCAATTGGAACAATGAGTTGTCTGCCTTTATGTGATAGCCTGAGCTGATTTGTATCCCAATATGGTACTGCCTTGTATGTTCGCATCCATGGAATTCCAAGAATCATCGTCTCATTCATGTGTTCATCTGGTAAGCATACAAATTGATGAGGACATGAACATCCATGTACTATCACATTCAGGTTGACTACTCCCAATTTTGGTGTTGGGTTCTTGTTGCATCCTTTGATAGTCTCTACTCCTGCTGTCAATGACTGACTTGTTGCTTTCTTGTACGTGGAATAACTGATTGCATTTACTCTAGCTCCTGTATCGACCAAAGCATTTGTGCTATGATTGTTGAGTTGTACTTTGATGTGCAAATCCATTTCGTCTAACCATTCATCATTTGTTGTTACGGAATCTTTCAGCAATTCCCATTGTCGATCATCTATTTCCAATGTGTTGATGAGAATAGGTATTTGTTGATTCTTGATAGCAGCTTTTCTTTTGAGTACCCGAAGCCGAGCTTCCCCCTAGGCTTCATCAATAACCTGATGTCATTTTATCCTCCTTTGCTTGGCTGCATGCATAAGTTTCTAGCAATTCATTGGTTAGTGGAAAATTGTACTTCTTTAAACGTCATCCACTAATCCAGTTGGCCATTGGTTGACCATCTAGGGTGGACAACTTAACTGCTCCACTTGGAGATACATCTTCAATAATAACGGTCCATTTCCCTTTTTCTTAAACTTGGGAATGTGTTGCTTAAGGGAATAGACTAAAAATAATTACCCTTTCTTGAAGATTTTGGTAATTAGATGGGAATCAAAAAAATATTTTTGTTTCCGCTTTTGTGCATAGATGTGAACTACAACAATTAGCCTTTGCTCATCTAGATTCTCTAAATCTTCAAGTCTTTCTGACAATTCATGTCCTGTCCACTCAAGATTCTTTGCTACCCTTAATGTCGGCAATAGAAATTCTATTGGCAGTATGGCATCAAGACCATAAACAAGGTTAAAGGGTTTAGTATTTAAAGTTGTTTTGAATGAAACTCGATAAACCCATAGAGTTGCATGGAGATTCATTTCCTAGTATGTTCTTCCTGAACTAACCACTTTAGTCAAAACCAAGCTAAGAATCTTATTTGTATGCTCAGCTTGTCCGTTTGCTTGTGGGTGATAGGGAGCTGACTTATTATGGATGGCCATAAATTCATTAAGAAAATACTCGATTACCTCATTGAGGAAATGAGTTCCCCTATCACTGACAATTTCTATTGGCAGTCCATATTTTGTGAATACATACTCATATAAGAATGCGGCAGTGGTTCTGACATCATTCTTTTGAGTTCCTTTAGCCTCAGCCCACTTGGTCAAATAGTTTGTAGCTACAATAATATGGGTATAAGCATGTTATACTGTCATGATTTTTGTGTTAGTTATCATGTGGCAACAAGCATATCTTGTAAGCATAATGAGAGTGTAACTTTTCAAACATGTGGGAATCCATCGAATATTTCAAAATAGGGAGACCAACCTGAATCCACTTTCCTGACCATTTATGCGATGTTACTCTGAGGGGAGTGGGGCAGTCAAAATGCATGGAGAGAAGCGGAGTGGGGCAGTCAGCATGCATGGAGAGAAGCGGGACGCAGGGGCTAGAGGTAAGAGGGGCTCAGGGGCCAGAGGTAAGAGAGAACCAAAAACAAAGTCGACCCCTGAACTTTCTACTGCTTCTTCTCCGCCTCGAAAAAGGGTGAAGCTCTCTGATTCCCCAGCATCCCCAATGGCAAATACCTTGCATACAAAGGGGAAGGATGACTCAGGTACTCTCTCTCTCTCTCTCTCTCTCTCTCTCTCTCTCTCTCTCTCTCTCTCTCTCTCTCTCTCTACCTCATTATGATTTGCGAGGATAGTAGCTGGTGCTGTCTTGGTTGGAGAGTTGTCCCTTGATATTGGCTTTAGCAATAGGACATCTTGTGAGTAGTCACTTGAAATACAATCGCTCAAGTCGAAGTCTGGCTCAAGAAGCACAAACCAGTGTTTGATTTGAACCTTGAAAGTGAAAGGAAGTGCTCAATATTGCACTTTCCTACTGCTAATCTTGTGACATTGGGGGTGTGCAGGCCGATGGAAAGCTCCAAAATTTACAGTCCTAGTACAGAGCAAGATCTGTATTACAGCAGAAGAGTTCAATGATGTTCATGGCCTCTCCCTGGCTGGTGCCAACCCCAAACTAGTGAGGTGGGATCAGATCAGTGATGTGGAGTGGTTTAGTGTTTTCAGAGAGTCAAAGAATCGTAGTCACTATCGCATTAAATGCAATTGTTTGTGTACTGATATGTTCGACCAAGTGATGCAGCTGCATTACAAGGAGATCAACTCTGCATTTGCCAAGGGGTTTGTAAAAGAATTCATCCCGACGGCAATTGCAAGTAGCTCAGCCATGCAATTCAATTGGGCTGAATTCGTTGTCCAGCATTTGCAGGACCTCCGAGAGAAAGGGTACTACGAGGACCATGTCGAAAAGTGGGGGATGCGCAATGTATGTCTAAACATCGAGGAGGCGCAAGCTGAAATGGAGGATACCAAGGAGACACCCATCTCTCGCCACAACACTCACCAGCAGGCTGAAGGCCTATCATTTTTTGGCGTTGAGAATTTGCAGCACATAAAGGCTACCTCTAAAATTCTCAGCAAACAACTGCAAGATGCTAAAGAACATCTTCTAACTGCAAAATCAGACTTTGAAGCTGCGAGGGTTGTCCAAGCAAGCAATGCTAGGGTCACCCCAATTGTGCTTGCTATGAGACAAAAGCTTCACAACGCTGAAAATGAATTACAGAGGTTACTACAGAGCGACATCGTGGATGCAAAGAGGGAAATAGAGTGTAAAGTAAAAATAGAGACATTGGAAGGTTTGGCATTTTCTGATAGTGAGGACACTCTTGCTGCTGACTCAACTTGTCAGCGTGTAAGTGCGTGACTTTTATGCTTCTACCGTATGATTGGCATATGTGCACAACAAACCTATGTACTTACCATGCTCCTCTTTTTTTTGGTGTGCAGATTAATGTGGAGGTTATGGAAGAAAAATTGAATGCATGTGAAGGTCAACTGCAGCTCCTAATGCACATGAGAAAGATGCTACAAGGCTCCTCCATTCCCACTGCCCTGTGTAATATGGCTATGGGCACTTTTATAGAAAGTATAGAAGGGGTATGCGATGGGACGATGATCAACCCGTGCAGTGGCTGCAGTTTTCCACTTAAAGTAAAGGGAATCTCCGCCACGGTCAAGATGCCCTGTGGGCATAGCTACCACTTTCTCTGCTTTGCAGCTGCATGCTCCTTATCGACAAAATGTAGAGCTGTGACCTACCAGCAAAGGATACCACAAGAATGGTGTTGGAAACCCACAGGGCAAAGACATCCAATCACACCAACATCTGGTAAGATTGTACATGGTGTGCTAATTAGCATACCCAGTGTGTTAATTAGAATATTTAGTGTGTTAACTGGATATGCTAATTAGCATATCTTGTATGCTAATTAGCATACCCAATATGCTAATTAGCATATCTTGTATGCTAATTAGCATACCCAATATGCTAATTAGCATATCTAGTATGCTAATTAGCATATCTTGTGTTCTAATTAGCATATTGGGTATGTTGATTAGCATACCCAGTATGCTAATTAGAACACAAGATATGCTAATTAGCATACTAGATATGCTAATTAGCATATTGGGTATGCTAATTAGCATACCCAGTGAGAATATTGAGTGTGCTAACTGGATATGCTAATTAGCAGACCTTGTATGCTAATTAGCATATCCTGTTCTCAGTGAATAGATTAGAGTAAGTTTGGCATATTAGCATATCTAGTAAATTAACTACCATATCCAAATGCTAACTAGCAAACTGTATATGCTGATTAGCATACTCGGTATGTTGATTAGAGTACTGGGTATGCTGATTAGCATACTGGATATGCTCATTAGCATATTGGATATGCTAATTAGCATACTGGATATGCTAAATAGCATACTGGGTATGCTAATTAGCATAGTGGGAATGCTCATTAGCAGGTATGCTGATTCACGTACTGAGTATGCTGATTAGCATACTGGATATGCTAAATAGCATACTGGGTATGCTAATTAGCATACTAGGAATACTAAATAGCATATTGGGTATGCTAATTAGCATACTGAATACAGTCCTTGTATGCTAGCTACCAGCAGTCCCAGTATGCTAATTAGCATACCTAGTATGCTCATTAGTATACCCAGTATGCTAATTAGTATATCTAGTATGCTAATTAGTATATCTTGTATGCTAATTAGCATACTTGTGCTCAGTGTACAGACTAGAGTAAGTTTGTCATAATGGCAAATCTAGTAACTAAGCTACCATCTCCAGATGCAAACTAGCATATTGGATATGCTAGTTAGCATACTCAGAAATTCAAATTAGCATACTAGGCTTGTCAGCATAATGGATTCCAATGTATGCCAGGCCGCACACATAGTCACAGCATATCAAACATTTTCTAGCATACATGACATGCTTATATGAGTCTTAATCCACATTTTTTGTTGCAGGCCTGGGGCAGTCCCTCCATGATGTGGGTAGTGTGCATGACACGAAGGGCAAGGGAAAGGCTGTAATGGAGGACCTTTCGATCGAGGAGAGTGATGAGCTGGATACAGGTGAGAAACCTTCGACGGAGAAGGGTGTTGAGCTGGATGCAAGGAGTGAAGGGGTGGATGAGGGCTCCCAGCAAATGCCAAATGAAAGCATGAAAACAACGGAGGAAGGCGGTGATGTGAGCAGGAACTCAGAAGATGAAAAAGAAGATGATTTTTTTGTCATGGCTCCTCGTATGCCTCGTGTGCCAGCGATGCCTGCTGCAACTGACAAAGCAGAAGCTTCTCAGTAGACAGTGGCTAGTGGCTCAGGGGAAACTTTGAAGAATGACAACATAGAAGTTGGTGACAACAGCCCTCTCGAGGGTTTTTTGCGTAATGCTCAGCTGAAAATAAAAGTTGGACTTGAAGAGGTACTCGAAGACATTGCAAGCAGAGCCTGTGGTTCGGACAAGGCTGAAAGCTCCAAAGGTGAAAAGAAAGCCACCCGCTCAAGAGCTTGCAAAAAATTGTGTTAAGACATATTGCTTCCTACCCGGTTGTGCCCTTCACTGTATATGCTAGACCATTTTGAAACCCAAATGCGTATTGTAACTGACATGCATTTTGTTTTCCAATGAAAATGTATTTTTGTGCAATATAAATCTGAGTAGCAGTTCATTTTAATAGTTCATTGTAATTTTTGTGGTTTTTCTTTTCTAAACTTGTTCATTTCGTATCGTGATTTCCCTGCAGAGGAAGAGAAACAGGCATTAATCGTCATGCCTGATGCAACTGCGGCCATGCAATGGCAGAAATTATGGAGACGGCGAGTCCACAAAGCCAGACAGTTAAGGAGACAGAAAATGGAGATTGAAAAACGCCTTGAACGATATTCACAGCTTGCCCGTAGTTTTATTGAGCGCCTAAATTATGTGCACCCAAGTGGGCCGGTTATTTTTGTTGAATGGTATCCTCTACCATACCTAATATGGGTGCCTAAGCGTTTATGTGATGAAAAAAGGGCTCTGGTGCTGGACCTGAACAGTCTTTTGGTGGCAGTGGTAGAGCCTCGTTTTGGTGAAAAGCCCCCGGCATATGTAGATGAAATGCTGAAATACTATGTACTTGACAAGTAGGTGTTCTGTCGCAACGATAGCCATTTTTTTTGGACTGGTGCCTGTAGTTTTTTAATGTGTTTATATGGATCACAAGCCTCCATAGTAAAGTCATGAGTATTTGCCGTACTGTTTTTAAAGAGCAGGTGCCAAAGATTACTGGGTTTTTTTCTCAAGCACACTGTACAAAGCAATCCTGGCAGATCCAGAGAAAACCTGTGTTTATGAAAGACTTATCCTTGTTCTGGAAACACACTCCAGGGTACAACGCCCAAAACACACTTATAATCGATAATAGCTTCTACAAAGTGTTTCAGAATCCACCGCAAACTTGGCTTGTTACTCCCACTCTAGAGCACCAGAGTGCTGAGTAGAGGGAAAAGTTCCTTATAGAAACTTTGAAGTCATGGCTTTTTCTTTGGCTGCAAACGGATGATCGGAAAGCATATGTTGCTGATAATGTGTTTGAGACAGGCTCAGATGAGTTTTCTGATGCAGTCGTCAAACATTTGCTTGACATTCAAAAGAGGGATATAGAGGCTAAAATACTGGAAGAAATTCGTCGCAAACAGCGGGAAGCTGACCTAGAAGCAGAAAGAGAGAAAGAAAATTTGGAGAAGGAAAGAAGAGAAAGTGAGCAGCATAGTGCCAACCTAGAAGCAGAGGAGGAAGCAGAGAGAAAAGAAAAGAGGCAGCAGGAAGAAGACAAACAGCGAGGACAGCCCGGTCACTACAAGCGCCCTCCGAGGAGGCCTTAAGGGTTTTTGGGGCAGTGACTGTCATTGTAAAATTGAACCCTATGTAAATAATTTGATGCTGGAAATTAATGTAAACACTTTGATAGTTAGCATGCTGACACAAGATGTAAACAGTTTGATAGTTAGCATGCTGACCAACTTTATAATAAAACTGCATACCCTTACAACAAAGTGGTATATAGAAAATCCAGTGGATACAACTTAAAAGCTGAAGGGCATGCTACTACAGATTGCTTCATAGATTTCAGGAGTGATTGTGTACACCTGCCTTCTCCTTGGGACATGCTCCATGGGTATTTTGATACATCGCACCAGATGTGAAAGTAGGTGGATGATAGGCTGCTTGTGGTCTAGCTTGAAGGTGTATGCATCCAATTGCTTGTAATACAGTCCTTGCACAACATATCAGCCTCTGTCAATTACATTGCTCCATTCATCAATGTACCCCTTCTCCACCTTCTCCTTTTCTGCAACACACTTGACCAGATAGAAATCCACATCTTCGGCGTTGGTTAAAGCATCTGGATTTACAGCAAATGTGTGTCCAGAACATAAAGCGCTACTCAACACATCATGATGAACTTCGTATGTGAATTCATCATAGCCAACGACTTCCTCTGTCGAAACTTCATATGTTTGCTCAAGTAATGGTTGCAGAATCTGATAATCCCAAGCCTCCACGTGAGCTTTATTGATGCAGCGATTCCACCTTCCGTTCATGCATGCATCACAAAAGCATGCCAACTTTCTTGTTGCAAGGGCAGATGGATCCTGCATGTTGTGACCACGAATAGCATGCAAAGAGCGAGTTTTTTCCACAATGGCACAATTCCACTTAACTTCCCTGTTAGCATCTCCCTCTTTAACCTCCCTGAACACACGAGCACATTCCCTTTCTTTTAAAGGATATGATGTAGGTGCTCCATGCGATAGGTTGGCCTGGCAATAAGCAACCACATCTGCTGCACACTGCAATATAACTCCATTAGGTTTTAGTTGCTCACGGGTCAAGGTTCTTGCTCCTGCACCATCATGCTCACCCTCGCCATGCCCTGATCCAAAGAGGAACCAGCTCATCCCAATCCCTGTGAGTCCACCATATCTTGCAACAAAATAGAAAGGCCTGGCTCCCTTGAATTGCGAGGCCGCACCATCTGACCACACCCAATGTTGTTTACAAGTGACACCCTCTTGTTGTAACCAGTCATGGTGTAGCATGAAGCAACGTTGCACAAACAGTGTGTCATGGACCCTATCATTTGATATGAAGAAGTGGATTGTTTTGACTACCTCCCCTACCTTGCGGTAGTACGTTATGTGTACAAAAATAGTTACTTGACTAGAGTGCCAATGCATTGACTGAATCTCATTTTGCTCCTTGAAGGCGTAATTTTCAGCAAACTCAACAACTGAGACAATGACATCATCCGGAAAGCGAAGTATACAGTCCTTAAATTGTTGTCCTTGCCATCATGCCACATAGTTATGAGTGATGAAGAGCTTCAACTTGGTCTCCAACAGTCAAAGAAACTCCCACCACTGCATTTCTTTATGCAAAAGATCTTTTCTTTTCTTACTGTTTCCATGCCTGTCTTTTGCTTCTACATACGCAAATACTTTCACATTAATACTCTTACCTAGCTTTGTTGTTTCTAAGCAACATAATTCTAACTTCTTTACTCCACATATCTTACAGTCTCCCATCAGGCATTCCCTTCTATGGAAAACTGCATCTGCTGGCTTTGGACAGAGAATGGACTCCCACATCTCTGTGACACCTTTGAACGTATGATGTGAAGCCATGCAGCCACGCTACTAATGTTCTTTCCTGTAGCACAGATATTGCATACACAGTTGCAACATGTATCATGCAGCCCAAAAGCACGAGAGCGCATGTGGTTCAGTGCGTCTTTCAAAAAGGTCATCTGCACATGGTATTCACAATAGCATGTGTACCTATCCTTCAACCTCCTGCAAAAGAATGGCTTTAACATCTCAAACATCCTCATGCCAATCTTGCAATCTGGATGTTTTTGTTTGAATCTTTGAAAGAGCTCAACTTGCAATATCCATATTTGATCAGTATGTTTACTAGGAGAAATAATCCAAATAGGACTATACGCATTGCTACTTAATACATCCACCATAGAAACAAATTGGCGTGTTAAAGAGCACATTGTATGGTCCTAACATGCATGTAACTGGGTATAACATTGTATACTAAGCATGCTAGTTAGCATGCTAAGTATGCTAACTAGCATAGCTGAGTATGCTAACTAGCATAGCTGAGTATGCTTACTAGCATAGCTGAGTGTGCTAACTAGAATACTAGCTGTGCTAACAAGCACAATCAGTGTGTAGTGTAGCATACGAGGCATACTCATCAGCATGCTAGTTAGCATGCTGAGTATACTCATCAGCATACTGAGTATGCTAACTAGCATGTTGAGTTAGCATACTAGCTGTGCTAACAAGCACAATCAGTGTGTAGTTTAGCATACAAGGCATACTCATCAGCATGCTAGTTAGCATGCTGAGTATGCTAGTTAGCATAGATGAATATGTTAACTAGTATACTAGCTGTGCTTACAAGCATAATCAGTGTGTAATTTAGCATATGAGTCATTGTCAACCACATGAATGTGTGCTAAGAAGAATAGAAGGTATGCTAACTAGCATACATATTGTGCTAACCAGCACACTTATTATCTTGAACAGCATATCCAACACACTACGAATGCTAACTAGCATAAATCAGCTTACCCGTTATGCTACTTAGCATTCTCAGCTGTGCTAACTAGCTACTCATGAGCATGCTAGTTAGCATGCTGAGTATGCTAACTAGCATAGCCGAATATGCTAACTAGCATACTAGCATAAACCAGCTTACCCGTTATGCTACTTAGCATTCTTAGCTGTGCTAACTAGCATACTCAGCATGCTAGTTAGCTAGCTGAGTATGCTTACTAGCATGCTATATTGCTAGCACAGCTGAGTATGCTAACTAGCATACTAGCTGTGATAACAAGAAAAATCAGTGTGTAGTTTAACATATGAGTCATGGTTAACCACACAAAGTGTGCTAAGAAGAATATAAGGTATGCTAACTAGCATACATATTTTGTTAGCCAGCACACTTGTTATGTTGAATAGAATAGCCAGCACACTAGCATAAAATGTGTTAAAGTAGCATACATATTGTGCTAACCAGCCATGTCCTCAAGATCACTAGGCATGCTAACTAGCAGAAGATTTATGATGAACACCATACCCACCATACAGGAATGCTAACTAGCATATACCATAAACCAGCTTACCCATTATGCTAGTTAGCATACTACGAAAGGTAGCTAGCATACTCATTGTGTCAAAGAACATACAGAGCATGCTAGTTAGAATAATAGGTATGCTAACTAGCATAAAGGGTGTTATAGTAGCTAACATATTGTGCTAGACAGCATACTTATCATGCTAAACAGCATACCTAGCATACTAGGAGTGACACTATGCTAACTAGCACGGCATACATAGCATAACATATTGTGATAACTAGCATGCTCTGTATGCTAGGTAGATTACTAGCATGCTAGAATGCATAAGTTATGGCGCAAGTATGTCATTGATCACCTGAGATTCATCCAGGAGGTGCACAGGGTGTTTTATATAGTTTTTCCTTCCCACTCTCTTTCAACAAACATCCTTCTTGCTGGGTGAAACACGAGTGACAATGCAGCACTTGATGATTCTCCTGTGCTTCTCCTTCGTATTTCCTCGCTTAGGATAACACCCACAACATCATCAAACTTAAGAGTATTTGTGCCAGAAATAGAATTACTTATAGCCATCACAACGCTGTCCCAACTATCCGGTAGAGATGATAATATAAGGAGATCTCGCACTTCGTCATCGAAATTGATTTTCACCGATCGAAGTTGACTTATGTTTGTGTTAAAGTCATTTAGGTGTTCTGCAACTGAACCATTCTCTGCCATCTTTAGATTGAACAAGCGCTTCATAAGAAATACCTTATTGGATGCTGATGGTTTCTCGTAGAAGTCGTCAAGTGACTTCATCAAGTCCTCCGTGGTCTTCATCTCCGAAACATTGAAGGCCACCGTTGACGCCAAGCTTAACTGGATTGTTCCCAGTGCATTTCGATCAAGGACAATCCATGCTTCATCTGCCATTGTTGCGGGCTTCTTCGCAAGACCGCCTAGTGGCAAATAGAGGTCCTTCTGGTAGAGATAGTATTCAATCTGCATCTTCCAATGTTGGTAGTTTTTGCCGTTGAACTTCTCAATCTTGAGCTTCCTTCCTCCGCCATAACTCCCACTCAATTCAAGGAATCCTTTCCTTGAGATAATTTAGCTACGAGCAAACCTTTCTCTGATACTAGTTGTTAGGAAATAAGACGTAGCTAAATAGATTTTTTAGTAGATTACTTAATGGAGAGAGATAGATTTCACACACAAGAGATTATAGAGTAGAGAGAGAGAGAGAGTACACACGATATACGTGGTTCACCCAATGTGGGCTACGTCCACGGGAAAGCAGCCACTCAATGGCTTTAGCACTTCAAAAGAAGAAGTAGTTTACAAAGGGATTAAACCCTTAATAGAGCTCCCGCCTTGCTTCACTCTCACCACCTCACACTCACCTTGTTGCATCAACTTCACACTATGAAATGTGTGTAGAAATGGCCTCCTTTTATAGGCCAAAAGGGCTGCCCTCTCTTATGAGAGGCAGCCATGTGTAGCAGCCCTTGTGCGAATAAGTCCAAATCGGACCCTCCAATCCGCCCATGTGTGGCCGCCCTTGAGAAGACAAGTCCGCTTTTGAATTCAGCCACTGGCCACCGGCCATTGACTTCCGACCATTGACTACCGGCCACCATCGTCCAACCGACCGGTTGTTTTCCGACCACTTTTCGGCCGCCGTCCGGCCATAATATTCCGGCGAAAAGGAATATTCCGACGAGGAAAAAAAGTCTCGGGGGCAGAGGAGGCCCCTAAAGTTGCCCCTGATTCTTGTTCGTGAAAATTTTGGTTTCCGGTGAGTGATTTTCCTTCACGCACGATGGCTTCTCGTTATAATGGGGGCCTTACAAATGTGCGCTTTTACCACAGAAAATTACAAGGGTAAATCAGGCTCCATACTTAACAATCCTATCATCAACATATTCGAAATGATGTATTCTGAATGGGAAAACCCACCAAGAACTTTATCTTCCTTGCCACTACTACTTTGAGAAATGACATTCTCGTAAATAACGTCCTTAACCACTCTTAGTGCTTTTTAAAGTGCACCGCTTTTGGCATATTGATAGCCAAGGCAGCATCACATTTGGCATCAATATCACTTAGCATCGGTGAACATAATATTTATGACCAAGGCAATGCTTAGCATATCCCATTTTTTAATGCACTGCATGAGAAGACATTCCAAAAAGCTCCTCAAGCACGTTTTTTTCTTTCTGTCCTGCTCAACGTATCCTTCAAATAGGTCCAATCTACATCTTGTTCTCCTATTTCCCATCGTGGAAGTGGAGCAACATGATAACAGAAGGGTAGAGGGCCTACAAAATACATAAAAACAACCTGCTATAAGCGATAAAATAGTAGATCTTCATATCTGGCAGTTGCACAAATGCACAATCAAAGCTATACACAAAAAGAGAGAGAGAGAGAGAGAGAGAGAGAGAGAGAGAGAGAGAGAGAGAGAGAGAGAAAGAGAGAGAGAGAGAGAGAGTGGATGGAGATGCACCTCCTAAAGCGCAATGCTACACCGGCATGGCGAGAGAGGAGAGGTGAGAGAAGAGAAGAGTGACACGAACACTGGGAGCAATCGCCCCTGTGCAAGAGTGAGCATTTTCCTCTTGCATGTATTTATTTATAGATTTCTTGAATGCTTAAAATGATTACAGATTGTTTGCGTGAACGTATAGTGACCATGGCTCCTAAAGAGAACTTAAATAATAAAATTTTCATAAATATGCTATCCTTTTCCATACTCCATTGACCTCTTATGCTTTTGCCACCCGTCAACTATAATAAATATATAATTATCAATTTCCATTACATACCTCTCCATTAGAAAGTAATTGCCCTCAGTTAGCTATGCAAACCATTCTTGTCAAAGACAACGGTTACTATTCTGTGTCAAAAATATCATATATTAAAAGAGAATTTCATAAATTTAAGAAATATATTTTTATGCCTATCGACGTCCTCCTCTGCCCCCAAGTCCAACGGACTGTCACCCCACAAGAACCGTCCACTTAGGTGGTCAAAGCCATCAATACCCCCACATACATAGCACATCACTACATAATCACCACTAAGTCCAACCATAAGAAGACCACTGCTCCATTGAGACTAATCCGCAGGCATCCAACAAGCACACATCTTCGACCAACAGAAACCCACACCAAAGAGACCAGCACCAAACAAGCCAAGAGGATGTAGCCACCACCCACAAAGAAGAAGAAGAAAGGCACCAACCATCCTCTGCAACATCGCAAGCATGCCATGCAAAGGCGCACCCACAACCAAGACCAGCTTGAGAATGCAACCATGACATCCACGGTCGAGCTCCGACCGAGCATCACCATAGGCCAAGTGAGCAGGTTCCCTTCTGCCATAGGAAGGAGGCAACCGCCAAGCCCTCAAAGCAAAAATATGTGCTGCCCCATCCCCAAACACCATCAGAGAGAGAGGGTAGTTGGGACCCCCATCCCGTATCCGCACCCGAGTAGCAAACCCTCCTCGCCGGCCACAAAGCCTGCAGGCCACACTGCACCCAGAACAAGAGATGCCCAGAACCCCCAGAATGGCCACCAAAAGGTCCCCCCAACCCACTATGCACCACCTGAGTCCGTCCCCTGCATCATTCGTGCTAGGGTTGGGCCATGCACCGCCAGGCATCACGACACCAGTACATCAGGGGAATGTGGAGATACTATAAGAAAGGAAGTAGAGTAAGCATTATGACGGTGTATTATATATATATCTCTAAGTCTAAAGATACATAGAGAAATATTGCTCATGAGAGGTAATTGAAATTATCTTGCTAGACGCATACTATCAAAATCCATTGAGAATTTTCATACCTGGAGATTGTCTTATATGATAGCATTGTACTTAGCTTTATTTGCAAAAGTGTTTTTCAAAGACAAAGCACTAAGTTTATTTCTTGTTAAATGCAACAATAATTTAATTGCACACTAAATACATTAACATTTTAAAAGCTGTTAATGATAAAATTGATGCAAAGTTGTGGTTGATAACAAGCAGATCTAAGGACAAACAAGTGGATATTGGAGGTGCTATATATAAATTTACAGAATGGTTTGTAAATCTTGGACGATGACTAATTATAGGGTTCATGTCCCACCAATACTACACTCAAACGGTGAGTCCAAATGAAAGACTAACTATGGGGCTTTGTTTAGAGTACAACTTCCAAGAAGTCTATCCCTCAATAATATGCAGGTACATAACATTATACTTGATAATGAGTTCTAAGATAGATAAAGTGCAAAACCAATCGATTTAGATTTATTGAGCTCATGACAAGCACACAGATATATGATTCTCAATGACTAAATGTTAGGGTATGCTAAAAGTAGGTGTGATGATGCACATGTTTTGGTATCAAATTTGGACATACGAGTAAATACATACCTTTGAGTAACATTAGTCACTCACAACAGAGTATTGTAAACAATGGAAGAGATGCCACATACAAACAAAGAAATGAGGTAAGTATAATTGTACATCTTTGGGCCAATGATTTGTGGAAAGAATGAGAAGAGAGAAATTTGTTAGGTACATGTTAGGTCACAAAAGAATAAACACGTTGTCAGGATTTTTTTTGAGCAAGGGATTGCGCAGATGTACATACACACGCATGGTGCATCGAATAAAGGATTACCCAATTTCCATAGCCAGGTGCTTACGTGGGGCCCACGTGTGTACAGGTAGGACAGGGTGTACATAGTGCATCGATTTTAACTATTATCAGTACCAATGTGTTTTTTCTACAATAAGGAGGAGTTGGTAGAGCGTAAAAATTCTCGAGGAAGCTATCCGCAGGCCGACAACATGAGGTAAGTAGGTGCGTCAGATGGCATCGAGTGGCGTCAGGAGGTCGAACGGGGTCAATACTTGCACGTGGATAAGTACAGACACAACTTGGATGTTTTCTTGTGATAATTATGCAGAAAGGTCATCATGAGGACCATATTTTGGGGCCACTTCACGTGGTGGCGGGATGCATTATTGAAAGAAGCTGAGTGCCAGGTGTGCGTATGGATGCAAAAGGTGACAACTATGCACTGCGAGGTCAGTTTTTGGCCTGTTCGGGGTCCGTTTGAGGTCATCTAAAAGACCACGGGTGTCCAACTAATAAAGCTAAGTGTGGGAACTGAAAAAACAGAGAGAAGACCAGAAAAAACGTGGAGAAGAGAGGAGGAACAGCCGCAGGTGTGTTTTTGGGGTTTTTGGAGCCTGTTTTGGCCGTAAACTGCTCATCCGAGGTCGGATTTGAGCACTTTGACATTGTAGACTAGGGTTTTGGGCCGTTCCAGACGCAATAGCGCTGTCCATTTTGCCAAATTACTCACTCTTTTTCTACTATTTTTGTTGTGTAAGTTTCTCCTATGAACGAAGCTTCTGCTCCAATTTGTGATTGTATATGGTATATTTTACCCATTTTGTGTGAGCTATTTGCCCATTGGTGTTGGCCCAAGTTCATTTGTATCTAAACATCAGAAATTCTCCTCTTTTGATTTGAGTTTTTTGGGTGTGTGTGAGTGTGTGTGTGTGTGTGTGTGTGGAGTGGGCAAGTGGATAGTCTCTCTCCTCTCACTCCAGAGGTGTGTTCCCTGTCTCGGCCAGGTGTGTTGTCTAAGCCGAGTGGTGCCCCATAGTGTGTTTGTGTGTGTATCTTCCCAAGAGTGTGTGTCAGGTCGTTATAGAGGCGCTGTGTGTGTTTTCATCCCGCTCACATTCTTTTGGTGCCCCCAGTGAGGATCTTCTTCGAGTACCTTCTGCTTCGAGCTTCGAGCTTCGAGATTTGGGGCTACAGGTTACACGTTACAGGTTACAGGTTACAGGTTACAGGTTATAGGTTACAGGTTACAGGGATAGGTACAGGTACATGTGATTCACACAAGTACAGGTAGCTGGAGTATAGTGATATTCTAGCAGTGATGTCACTTGCAGTTGTTGTGGGTATGCATCACTTGGCGCCTATTTGAGCGCATTGTCTGCTAGATTGTACGTTACTTGTGGAAACTGCCATTGTACGCATTTGTGGAGCCATACTTGGTTGTATTTGGCAGTCCCAGCCATTTCTGAGACTTGGTCTGGAAGATAGTCATTTCTGAAACTTGACTATACACGATTTGCATTAGCCTTTGTGTGGGGGTCGATAGCGTGAGGTTTTTATTGAGCTGGGGGATTCTCAAATGTGGAGATCCTTTCGATGATACAGATAGCTGGAGCACCCTTTTTGTGACCTCGCCATAGGCTATGTACTAGTGAGTCCTACTTGATGCTCGGGTTCTATTGTTGACAGTTTATGCATACATATACAGTCTATATTTTGGGTTCCTACTGCTCTATTTCTGGGGAAACTCTGCCAAATTTTTTCCAAGTTATGATGGCAGGTTTTTTGGTCTTTTGAGCCATTTATGCTATTATGCTGCTGAAATTTTGGCAAAATCAGAGGTTAAGTCAGGTGTGCCTTCTTGGGAGCTTCATGGTTGGCTTTAATGGATGATCAAAATGGCCCTCAATTCACTCCATTTCATTTAACTCAAAGAATCCATATAAATGTTCATGTGTCCAGGAAGATTTCTTTCCAGCAGCGCATAGTCTTTATGTTCGGTCCAAGAAGATTATGAGAGATCTTGGAATGTCCTTTGCCTATTGTAATTCCGATGATCAACTATGAAAACTCATTTGATGTGCATGTGTTTGTCCTTATCTAAAGTTGAGCTCCATTGAAGTTTCTGGGGATTGGGTAGTCAAAAGTTTTGGGTTCTTGCACGTGTGTTCAAAGGGGTTCTCAAAGCATTCTAACTTGGGTAGCCATGGCTTTCTCTTATCCGGAGTTTCATGGAAGAAGTGATGAAGATGTGGAAGAATTTTTGGAAAAGATGGAGGTTGCCTGCATTAGCAACCAGATTCATGTCTCTGTGCAGATGTTACGCCTTCTCCAAATTTGTTTGAAGAGTGATGCACGAGTTTGGTCTAAAGCATTTGAAGAGGAGTTGTGTGTGGCTGATCCACCTGTAAGGTTGAGTTGGGACAATCTACGACATGGGTTGGAAGTGGAGTTTGTGAAGATAGAAGATCCTGACAAAGTGTGGCAAGAAGTACAGGCTTTGGTGCAAAAGGAAGGTGAGCCAGTAGATGCGTACATACGTAATTTTTCATTGGCATGGGAGCGAATGTGCAAGGCCTTAGCACCACAAGTACCCCCGCTTGACATGATGAAGAAGGACAGGTTCTTTGCTGGTCTTTGGGAGAATATACATTGGAGAGTGGAGCTAAAGAAGCCTAGGACATATGAAGATGCACTAGAGGTAGCAAGGAACAAAGAGTGAAAGTTGAGGAAAATGAGCCAGTTAGGGGTGGAGTCTTTGCCCATGAGGTCTGAATTTTAGCCTATAGAGTATTTACAAGGTCGCATGTCAAGGGTTCATCATGAACTAGTGGTTCATGTTACTACTCAGGTTATGCCAGCAGTGGTCACTACATCGGTGCAAGATGATGGGCTAAGGCAAGACATGAGGCAAGTGGTAGATTTGATGAAGAATCTCAGCCTAAACATGCTAGGTCAAGTGGGAAATAATCGAGGTCGAGGGAGGTTTGCAAATCAGCCAGGAGGTGAAGAAAGGCCTAGGAATGGTGTTGGACAAAGCAATGGTAGGTTTTGGAGGTAGACGCCCACAAGTTACAATTGTGGAGAGTTGGGTCACATCAGCCCGCAATGTGATAAGCCACCAAGGATGGGGGGAGACATGTATCCATTGCCAAAACAGGTGCTGACTAGGTCGCATGATTATGGCATCGAAATTAAGGGAGATGAAGGAACCAGTGGATTAACCCAGGAGGAAAAGGGAAAGACAAAAGTGCTAAGTGTAGTCACCTTGGAGAAGGCATCAAAGCTAGAGGATACATTAGTGATGCCTATTGGGAAGAGGACCACAGAGGATAAGGAAGGAAGAAGTGCCCCAGGTCCTAGTAAGAAGAAATGAAAGAGCCATGAAGGCGAGGATGTCAAGTCCAAGAGGAAAAGGAGAGCTCGTCGAAAGTTTCATGTTTCAGATTTTCCGCTAGGGGATGGGCAATTAAGCTATGATTTGAAGGAGGATCTTACGAGTAGGAAGGTAGATGTTACTTTTGGGCAGCTTATAGAGATGGTGCCTAAGCTAAAGCGACAGTGGAAGAGGATGGTTAACCCAATGGAGAAAGAGCCAGAGAGAGGTTCAGTAAAGGTGTTGGCAATGGATGAGCTACCAGACATTTGTCCAATAGTAGATGTGTGGCATAAAAGGAAAAATTTGGGACAAGGTTATGTGGATGGTGGAGCCCAAATATGCGTCATAACACACTCATGTGTTGAGAAGATGGGTCTCACTGTGGCTGGGGTGTCAGGTTTTCGGAGCAGATTGGAAAACCATCAAAAAGTAAAATGCTTGGGTGTTGTAAAGAGATTAGAAGTGGAGGCATATGATGCAAAGGCAGTGGTTGATTTTCATGTGATGCCAGCAGGGTTGGGAGCATATCCTATTATATTGGGCAGACCATGGTTACGTGCAGTGGGAGCTGTTCAAGATTGGCGACATGGTACGATTAGCCTCTATGGAAAGACAGGTACCAAGAAGCTTTATAATATGGACACAAGGAAACGATTAGAGGAGCTTTATGAAGATGAGGATGAGTCTAGTGATGAAGACTCTTCCACGGTGACAGATGAGGACAGTGATAGCACTACCGGCAGTGATGAGGATGCTGATGTTGCATTTCTTTTTGATGGACAAAGAAATCCAAGAGTTTGGTTTAGTTGCATTTGCGAATGAGGTTGAAGATGAAAGTGAAGGGCCTTATGAAGTGATTGAAGGGCTGATGCAAACCAAGGTTGAGTTGTCAAAGAAGCAGGAATTGATGACACAAATGATCAGTGGAGACCTCTCAGCTATGGAGAAGGATATATATTTGCACATGTTGGCTAGTTTTCCTGATTTGTTCATTACTTCATATGAAGAGATCAGAGGGTTCAAGGGCGAAGAGATGCATATAGAGCTGAAAGAAGGTGCTAAGCCATTGCGGCAAAGGCTAAGAAGGATGGGTCAAGAGCAAATGGAAGCCTTGCGAGAAGAGGTGGACAAGTTGTTGAAGGCAGGGTTCATAGTCCCTATGGAGACCACAGAATGGGTGAGTCCAGTTGTAGTCAGTCCAAAGAAGGATAGGAAGTGGAGTATTTGTGTAGATTTTAAACCCTTAAACGCAGCCACTAAGAAGAACCCATATCCTCTTCCATTCATCGATCAGATCTTGGATTCAGTGGCAGGTTATGAGAGGTACAGGGTGTGTGATGGTTTTTCAGGCTATTTTCAATTGAAGATTGCTCTTAAAGACCGCACAAAGACCACTTTTATTACGCCATGGGGCTGCTATTGCTACACAGTATTGCCATTTGGGTTGTCAAATGGACCTTCCTTCTATCAAGAGAGAGCAAATTGGGTGTTGGAACCATTCATTGGTAGTTGTGTTAAAGCTTTTATGGATGACTTCTGTGTCTATAGCAGTAGGGCTGAACACCATGAGAAGTTGCAAATGGTATTGGCTCGATATGATGAATGTGGAGGACAACTTAATCCAAAGAAATGTCATCTAGCACAGCCAAGTGTGAAACTATTGGGCCATATGGTGTCAGAAAATGGCATTGAGGCTGATCCAGACAAGGTGAAGTCTATTATTCTTCTCCCATCACCTACGAGTACTAAGCAATTGGCAACCTTTATACAAAAGTGAAGTACATGGCACGGTTTATTCCATTGTCTTCGCAGCTTCTTTATCCATTACAGAAAGTGGCAAAGCATGATCCATTGCAATGGGATGACAAGTGTGAAGAAGTGTTTCAAGAGGTGAAAGAGGTGTTAGGGGGGTTGGCGGCCATGCAGGCTCCTGATTGGGAGAAAGTGTTTTATGTAAATCCATCAGTAGGGGATGATTCCATTGGAGCCATGCTATTTCAAAAGGGGAAGGGCAGCCATTATATGAGGTCAGTGTATTGTGCAAGTCGAGTGAAGTTGGTAGCAGAGAGAAAGTTCTCGGAAGTAGAGCTAGTGATGGCTAGTGTAATATTTGCTTGTCGACGATTTCTTCATTACTTGCTACCACGAACTTTTGTTTTCTTGACGAGTTATGCCTTTTTGCCACAGTTAATTAATGGCACTAACATGTCAAATGTGGTGAAGAAATGGGTAATTGAGATGCAAGAGTTTGAGTTCTCTTTTCTAGTGGAAGATAGTACAAGGGCTACCCTAGCTGATTTGTTGACCCCTTATTGTTAAGGAAGAGGTGGTGAGAAAGGTAGTTGAAGAAGTGCCACAGATCAGCAATGCACATGTGTTGTTCTTTGATGGTTCATAAAGAAAGAGCAATGATGCAGCTTCAAGGGGTATAGCACTTTATGATCCAGAGGGGAAGCTAGTATGCAAGAGAGGGTTCAAATTGGATGCTCATAGTAACAATGAGGCTGAATATGCTACTCTGGAAGCAGGATTACACATTTGTTTGAAGCATGGAATTTGAAGGTTGAGCATAAAAGGTGATGCCTTGTTAGTGGTGAAGCAAGTGCTGGGTGTGTGGAAGAGCAAGAACACCTCATTGAAGGAAATGTGCTTCAGAATTAAAGGCCTTTTAAAAAAGTTCAAAGCATGGATCATCAGACACATTGAACGTGCTCTAAATGGAGAGGCAGATGAAGCAGCTCAAGGCATGATTGGGGAGCTATTTGTGTTGAGGACCACTTTACCTCTTTATCATGGCCGGGAAAGTTTGGCTCAAGAAGAGGAGTTTTTGCTAACAGGAATCATTCCAAAGGAGATTTAGAAGTCTAAGAAGTATGGCTTTGTGCGTAGAGCATACAGGTACAAATTGATTGGTGATGTCTTATACATGAAAGGGGCTGATCTCGTGCTGAGACGTGTACCTTGGCGGGAGGAGCTTTACAGAGTGTTGGAAGAGAATCATGAAGGCGCATGTGGTGGCCATTTTGCTCTAAAGATCACATTGCATAAGATTTTGCAAGAGGGGTATGTATGGCCTAGTTTGCACAAGGATGTTCACCATTGGTGTAGGTCTTGCAATAGGTGTCAAGCATTTGGAAAGAGAGTGTTGAAGCCAGAGCTACGAAAAACCATTATGGCATTTGATGTGTTTGAAAAGTGGGGGATTGATGCAATAGGCCCGTTACCTATCACAAGCAGGGGCAAAAGCTATGTTTTGACGGCAGTGGACTATCTCTCTAGATGGGCAGAGGCTATAACAATAAAACAGATCAGTGCAAAGGATGTGGCAAAATTTGTGTATGATGAAATATGTTGCAAGTTTGGAGTGCCATTAGAGCTACTTTCAGATAAGGGGCCAGGATTTAGAGCTAAACTGCTAGACTTCTTATGCGCAAAGATGAAGATTAGGCACCAACATACCACTCCTTATTACCCACAGTGTAATGGCTTAAATGAAAGATTCAATGGTGAGTTGGTACAGATTCTTTCGAAAGTGACAGAGCACCAAGGAAAGAATTGGGATTTGGAATTGCCTAGTGCATTATGGACTTACCATACTTCGGTGAAGACAGGTACAGGGTTTACTCCATTTCATTTGGTATATGGAAAGGAAGCACTATTGCCTGTGGAAGTAGAGTTGCTTGCAGTAAAGATGCTAGAGAAGCTACTTGGGCCATCTAGTAATTCATTCAAAGAGAGGCTCTTACAGTTACAGGAGGTTCAGTTGGATAGGATGAGTGCATTGGAGCATTATGGGCAGATGCAGGATAAGGCTTTGGCAAAGATAAATGAAAAGGTCAAAAGTAAGGGTATCAAGAAACATGACTTGGTTTTGCGCTACAACAGTAAGCTGGACAACACCTTCCAAAAGAAGTTTCAAATTAAGTGGGAAGGCCCTTTTAAGGTAGTGGAGTGTTTTCCAAATGGCACATATCAGCTGGCTAACCTTGATGGGATTCTACATAAGTCAAGGGTAAATGGATTGCGTCTTAAATTATATCATGCCAGGTTAATGATGGTGGAGCAAGATGAGCTGTCTGTGGAGCAAGCAATGTTGGTGAAGGATGAGCAGACCTGTGATGCGGCGAGTCTCATATCTCTCTTTGCTGTTGTTGATCATGAATGATCTAGCAGGCTAGGGGATGGGCAAATTATGTCAGAAGTTTTTTTGAGCAAGGGATTGTGCATATGTACATACACATGCATGGTGCATCGAATAAAGGATTACCCAATTTCCATAGCCAGGTGCTTACGTGGGGCCCACGTGTGTACAGGTAGGACAAGGTGTACATAGTGCATCAATTTTCACTATTATCAGTACCAATGTGTTTTTTCTACAATAAGGAAGAGTTGGTAGAGCGTAAAACTTATCGAGGAAGCTATCCGCGGGCCGACGACATGAGGTAAGCAGGTGCATCAAATGGCATCGAGTGGCGTCAGGAGGTCGAATGGGGTCAATACTTGCACGTGGATAAGTACAGACACAACGTGGATGTTTTCTTGTGATAATTATGCAAAAATGTCATCATGAGGACCATATTTTGGGGACACTTCACGTGGTGGCGGGATGCATTATTGAAAGAAGCTGAGTGCCAGGTGTGCGTATGGATGCAAAAGGTGACAACTATGCACTGCGAGGTCAGTTTTTGGCCTGTTCGGGGTCCGTTTCAGGTCATCTAAAAGGACACGGGTGCCCAAATAATAAAGCTAAGTGTGGGAACTGAAAAAATAGAGAGAAGACCAGAAAAAACGTGGAGAAGAGAGGAGGAACAGCCGCAGGTGTGTTTTTGGGGTTTTTGGAGCCTGTTTTGGCCGTAAACTGCTCATCCGAGGTCGGATTTGAGCACTTTGACATTGTAGACTGGGATTTTGGGCCATTCCGGACGCGATGGCGTTGTCCATTTTGCCAAATTCCTCACTCTTTTTCTGCTGTTTTTTCTGTGTAAGTTTCTCCTATGAGCGAAGCTTTTGCTCCAATTTGTGATTGTATATGGTATATTTTACCCATTTTGTGTGAGCTATTTGCCCATTGGTGTTGGCCTAAGCTCATTTGTATCTAAACATCAGAAATTATCCTCTTTTGAGCTGAGTTTTTTGGGTGTGTGTGTGTGTGTGTGTCTGTGTGGAGTGGGCAAGTGGATAGTCTCTCTCCTCTCACTCCAGAGGTGTGTTCCCTGTCTCGGCCAGGTGTGTTGTCTAAGCCGAGTCGTGCCCCATAGTGTGTGTGTGTGTGTGTATCTTCCCAAGAGTGTGTGTCGGGTCGTTATAGAGGCGCTTTGTGTGTTTTCATCCCGCTGACAACGTGAATTTTAAATGGCTTATCAACAACCATTTTATGTTGAAAAAATGGTTATTGATAAGCCATTTAGAACTCACCTATTTATTCTTTTGTGAATCTTAAATGGCTTATCAACAACCATTTTATGTATGTTTACTAGCCAAGATCATCTCCCCCCATCAACATGGTTTCATTAAAGTAACTTCCATCTACGATAACATCTTGGCAGCAATGGTGGGCATAGAATACGCAGTTGTCACAAAGTAGGAGTGCATTCTGCTGCTACTACAGTTGGACTTGGACAAGGCCTATGACAGAATAACATGTCATATATAGAAGCCATAATGGAAGCTCTAGGCTTTGGGCTGCGCCTCTATCGGCGGCTGGTTCGTGTAATGGGGACTGGAAGCCAGCCAAAGCTCCTATTCAACGATAGGATAGTGGGCTCTTTTGAGGTCAAAAGGTCTATTAAACAGGGATGCCCTCTTGCCCCTCTGCTTTTCGCCATAGGATCACATCCTCTAATAACGACGCTCGAAGCTAGTGCTGAACGAGGGGAGGTGCAAGGCCTTGTTTTACCAGGAAATAGACAACTCCTGGCAAAACGTTTTGCAGATGATTATCTCCTCTTCTTGAAGGCGTGCCCCCAGGTCATCAGAAAATCTCTGGAGATTGTACAAATGTTCTCGGTAGCTTCGGGGTCCCAGTGTAATATAGAGAAGTCAAGGATGATTTCCCTATCGAAAAATGACTCATTTGACCCTTCTGTCTGGTCAGGGGAGATTGTCACAAAAGGAAATATCTTCAGACATCTAGGAGCCCCCTTGGGGGTAGATGTAACTCACAAGCAAAGATTTGAGTAAATGCTTGAGTAGGTGGGAGTATGCTCTTCTCCCATTCCCAAGTCTAATAAAAGTGATGAATGCCTTTATGATCCCTCATATTGCCTTCACTAGCCCGCTTCTCACGATGGCTACGTGTCACTGGAAAGAGTTCTTAAAACCATTAAAAACATTTTTATGGAAAAATAACACGAAATCGTCCAGGCCATGGTAGTGGGCCCGTTGGGAATCGGTTGCTCAGCTGGGCAATCAAGGAAGCCTTGGGATTCTTAACCCTGTTACCCATGCAGAAGCTTGTTGCACCAAATTTGTTGTTTCCTTGGCTAAACAGGATCAAGTTTGGGCAGTCATGATCAAAGATATGATAGAAGAAGATTAACTGGGCTCGAAGGGAGGAAAGTGGAGAGGGGTGGAGGTTCATGAAAACTGCTAACCCCGACGTGGTCTACCTTAAGATTGGGGGGCAACTCAGGAGAATTGGTAAGAAAATGCAATAGAGTAGCATGAGTCTTAAAGTGGGGGGAAGAAGCCATATACTTCAAGAACTCCATACTGCAT
Organism: Adiantum capillus-veneris; assembly: GCF_014529385.1. NCBI lineage: Eukaryota > Viridiplantae > Streptophyta > Polypodiopsida > Polypodiales > Pteridaceae > Adiantum > Adiantum capillus-veneris. Next base: position 56,515,520 of record NC_140947.1, read on the forward strand.
TGGTCCCCGTGGCTCTCCAATGGGAGAAAGAACTTAGAAGGACAAACAAGGAACATCATTTGGATTTGTGGAACGATGGTTCTATTTATCCAAAGGATCCTACGACAAATGCGCCACCTCCCTTTGCTAATATCACTAACCTCCTACATTTCACAGGCGATGGCAAGGATGGGCTATTGGGATACACCGAACATTTGGAAATGAGAGGATTGAATGCAGAAAGGCAAAGAAACTTCCTGGCAATGGAGAACATGCAGCTAAAGAAACTTAATGAAGCATGCTCTCAAAAGATTTCATCAAACAAAGAGACAATCCAAGGCCTTGAGAAGAAGATCACAAGTTTGCGAGAGAAAGACATCATGCTTGGTAGTCGGAAAAGAAAACGAGATCTGTGCAACCTTGAGAACATGAAGGTTGGTAGTGGTGGCCTCAAAAAACGAATACGAGCTTTAAGGTAACTCGAAGTTTGTTTCTTCAATGTGCTTCATTAAGAAGTGGATACACTTACTTTCCTATACATGATCATAATGCATTGTGCTTTTTTGGCAGGTCTTTACTGCATCCAAACTCGAACGGTGCAGGCTTCAATGACCGAGTGCATTAGAACCGTCTAGTTCCAAAAGAAGTAGTTGAAGAGATGATAACTCAGAAAAAATTTCGTAAGTTAAAAGGGAGGCTACTTACCTCCTTCATGAACGAGAATCAGCTGGAACAAATGGAAGTGCAAGCAGTACTTGATGAGAGTGGCATCTCGCAGATGGGATACAGGGCACTCTTCAAAGCATTAGCTAAAAAATCTCAAAATAAACTACAGAGAGGATCATTGCTGCCAAAGCCATCACATGTAAAGGCTGCTCGCCAGCATGTAAACGATGAGGTGTTTGAGAAACTTGGGTCACCATTCCATATTGAAGCAACGTTCTTAGGCAAGGGCGGTAGAGAGGTACAGTTTAACGAGCACAACAACCTCATCGTTGATCTTGAAGCATTGCAAAGGTATGCAGTTCACTTCTTTGACATCAGTGGAGACGAGTGCGGTGGGGTTCTCAAGTTTTTTTTGAAGCTCGACGAGTGCGAGGTCCTGAAGAGCAAGAAGTTGGAGAGAGTCACCATTACCCTCATGAACAGAGCTCTGGATCCATCAATAACGAAAGAGGATCCACGATACTTCAGCGTGCAATCAGAAAAAAACATTCTATCTCTAGGATCATTTCAGGTATACTTCGTTCAATCTATGATAACAAAAATATTGATTATTTGGTTGTTGATTGTGTTTTCATTTTTCACTGCAGGTTGATAAGGAAAATTTTGAAATCCTCGATTGGGTTTTTAGTCAAACCCAAATTCCTTCTATCATCAATGAACAAAGAAACGGAGCCGTTCTTTCAGTGGAAGGATTTGGCGACTACACAGTGGAATGGTACATGGCAGGTGACTTAAAGACTCTTAAGTGTATGTACAACATAACACACGGGGTAGCTGTGGCAAATCCATGCTTATATTGCATGGTTGATGCACAATCACTTGAGAGTGTGCAATGGATTAGAGCTCCCAACAGACATCTTCAAGATAAAACTTTTAAACCAGTGCTTGATATTCCTCTGAGTAGAGTTCACGTCTGTACACTTCATGCACTCTGTCGCATAATTGAAAAGGTGGTTCATTTGTACATATGTTTTGCATGGACATTAAAGCCAGAGAGTGAGTCGAAAAGAGTGATCAAAGCATTAGAGGGAGTGCTCTCAAACATTGGTTTGCATGGAGGCAATGTCAAAATCGAAGAGGACCCTAAGATGTCTCAAAGTCGGTACAAGGTACGGAGGAAAGCATCGATAGGCAGAGTGAAGGCAAGAAGGTTTCTTGGGTTTAGCCTCAAAGATTCAGATAGAGAAGAAAGGAGAATCATGTTCAACAAATGGAAACAGTTACATAAAGTGCTTAAAGAAAATGCTGGTGGTGGGGCAATCCAGAATCACAAAGCGAACGTGTGGAAATCACTGGATAAAATTTTCCACTACCTTGAGCAACATTCTTGGGACCAAAGTAAGCTCACATCATTTCAAGTAGCCTTGCTGGATTGGAAAAAGGCTTACCTTACAGGGTGGGGTGGGCAACATATCACACATTACATGGTAGGTTGGCATTCTACGTATACAAAACAAAATTTTAAATTGTACTCAACTAACCATTTTGTTTTATTTCAATGCAGCACATACTGTTCAACCATGGTCCATATTTTGCCAAAACATACGGCTCACTATCAATATGGTCCACACAAGGCATGGAAAAACCCACTACATGGCAAGAACAGGTTAATTTAAGCACACTCGGCATGGGGGAGGAAAAGAAAAGTCCAATAGCCTATTAGAGTTACACCAATGGACTTATAGACGACTAATTCATAGAGCAAGGCAGAAGGAACTTCTTAAGAGTTCAGAAATTACACGGTCTTTACAACACATCCGCAAAGAGAAGAAACAGATGGCTTGGGGAGCTTTAAATGCGGCGGAGCGCCATGTGAGGTGGCGCCAGTCACGAGTCAGGAGCGGGAGAAGATGGACCTGAGCCCATCATTTTTATCCTCTTCGATGCACCTCCTTCCTCCTCACTTTGTACCTCTTCGATATGCAAGCTCTGTAGACGAGCTCGTTCCTCTGTTGATGGCAGCATCCCTACGAGCATCATGCGTCTTCTTTCCCTCAGAAACAGCCGCTTATTGTATGGATCTAAGCTTTCCGGGTCCTCAACCCCTGCAGCCAGAGCCTGAGCTGTGTAGGACATGAAATATGGGGCTCTGAGTGCCTGGCAACCATACCCAATGCCAAATACACGTAGAGCAAACTGTTTTTCAATCATAATTACTCTTTCTGCGTTTAGTGGGAGGGGGTGCCCACCACACAATCTTGTAATAGCTTTCATTGCAAACAGAGGGAACTTTTCATTGTCATCAGAATATTCCTTGTGGTATATTATGATCTACATAATAATTGCAATCAATTTATTAGCCATAAGTGAGATGAGTAGAATTTTCAATTACTTGAATTGTTTCTACAAACCTTTTTGTGGTTGAAACTCCCGATGTAGTGAGACAACGCTGCCTCCTTGCCTTGGACTCCAGTGACAAGCCCTTGACGTGAGCCTCCCGCTCTTCTAAGGAAACTATCGTCACACACTAGCACGTGGCAGCAAAAAAAAATGTTCATGATATTTTATCACTCGTCCATCTCTAATACTATCTGAATGCTCGACAAAAGTTACCATCTGATTCTCGTCCATTTCCAGCATCGACCTCCCCCATAAGTGAATAGACTGACTATTCATTACATGATCTTTGGGTGCCACGTGTCTACCCATGTTTTCCAAGCCGAGTTGTTTTGTTGTCAATTCAAACTGCTCATCTGTTGGCAAATCGGCCTCTGTGGACTTCGCCTCATTGAACGTATCTTTAATCAGTTACGACCCCAAAGTGAATTGTGAGTCGCGGACAGTTGTGTCCGCAATAAGATATTGGTCCATTGCATCATCGTCCACAAACCCCATGTCTGCCTCACAAAAATTTGCAATTGCCGCTAGGCAGTTGTCCTCCCGTATATTGAGCTCATGCATGATATTTGTGAGCACAATATAGTGGGTGTCGCCCACCATAGCAAAGCTAGGAGCACAATTGAGAGGCAAAGTTGCTTCCATACTTGGGCTTTCTTGCTTGCACCCTATTGCTACATTTGCAAGAGAAACAAGAGTTAAGCCCGCATCAAAGGTTTCCGTTAGTACCTCTTCCCGCTCTTCTTCTGGATTGAATTGCACCTCCACATCCTCTACCTCTTCCTTCGGTGCCAATGGACAACTACCGAAAGTTGTTGACTGCGAAGTCTCTGACTCGCCATCCGTCTGCAAGTATAAGAACAGACAAACCCATGGTAGAATTCCAATAAGCGACATTTTTTTAAGTGCTTCATACACCTGTCTTGTACAAGCAGTGCATTGGAGGGACACTTTTCAAGACAGCGATTCAGTCTCCTTGAAGCACTCTTGTCAGGGTCAAGGTCGGCAGGGTGCACATATTGCATGGCATCAACTGTCATGGAATTGTCACAAGTGACTGCCTCATACTATTGCAAATGGTTTTGTAGGTACTCAAAGGAGAAATCTATAATCCTCTGTATAGAAAACTCTGCATTGAACATTCCTGATAGTTCTGGTGCACGGTGATGAGCTCGAGCGTTATATAAGAATGTGAATAGTTTTTCTTCACATGTATCCTCGCTCACGTCTATCTCCAGGACTATGATCCCCATGACTGAAAGAAAAATCAATCCAAAACTATTTGGTGTCATAACAAAGCGAATGTTGGGCCTCGAGTACCCCTCAATGTCCTATTTTGCCTGGTTCGTCCCCGTGCGCTCATGTCATAAGAGGTGACATTAGTTGAGTCAGAACCAAGCGAGTAGGGTCCCCAAGAATTTCCGAAGGACCCTCTTCGCTTGGTTCTCTCCCGTGTGCTAAAGTCATAAGAGTTGACGTTAGTTGAGTCAGGACTAAGCAAGTAGGGCTCCCAAGAATTTCCGAAGAACTCTATTCGCTTGGTTATGTCCCATGCGCTAATGTCATATCGACGGGTTATGTCCCATGCGTTAATGTCATAAGTGGTGACGTTAGTTGAGTCAGTACCAAGCGAGTAGGGCCCCCAAGAATCTTCGAGGGTCCTATTCGCTTGGTTCTGTCTTGTGGCATTCGGAACAGGTGGATAAGAACAGAGCATATTATGTTATCACTGATAGATTTATAGGTCACATAAGGAGTAATTATTCCAACCATGAATGTGATACGGTCACCACATAAGGAGTAATTATTTCAACCATGAATGCGATACGGTCACATAATGAGTAATTATTCCAACCATGCATGCGTTTTTACCCTAACGTAGTGGCTTCGGTGCGCACACAGTTAACAACACACAGGAAGGGGAGAGGCAGGGAGAAAGAACCTGTCTCTACAATATCCAATGGTGCCGAGTTGGATGGTGATGTAGGCCACCGATAGCAAGAACCAGTAGGGGGGTGATGGCGATGGCGACGCGGCAGCAAAGGACTTGACCCAGTGGAGGTCACTCAATGCAGGATCACGAGAACTGGGCAAGGGGAAAAGCGCAAAAAATGCAAAGGTGATGGTGAATGCAAGGGCGATCGGCGTCTGACTCTAAACGCAGGATCACGAGAGCTGGCCAAGGGGAAAGGCGCAGAAAAGGAAAAGGCGATGGCGAATGCAAGGGCGATCGGTGTCTGACTCTAAACGCAGGATCACGAGAGTTGGCCAAGGGGAAGGGTGCAGAAAAGGCAAAGGCACGAGAGCTGGCCAGGCAGAAGGTGCAAGATGGAGATGGCAACTGCAAGGGTGATTGGCGTCTGTCTGACCCTCAACGGTCACTCAAAAAGGCACGTGGGCTGCGCTCTCAAGGACAACCAGTATTAAATGGTCTCAGATTCCCATGTAGTACGATTTACCAACCGCAATCTCACTCATAAGTGAAGTTGTCACCCTCCCCGAGGTAAGCATTCTAAGTTGAGGCATTACCCCCGCCAAACATCTCAAGTTTCAACTATTCTGCCTCTTTTCGTATCCTCTACTGTGCATCATTCTAATTAACTCTACCCCCATCGACGCTACGCGGTAAGCAAACTCCATTACCTCTTACTCTCACGCATCCTCCTTCTCTTACTCTTGTTCTGCAGTGTTTCAGCGACGCGGAACTCTACACACAGTGAAGAGGTATGCTACTTACTACCCTTCTGCGAACTTGTATTTTGTGTAGTTGGTCAGTACCAAGCGAATAAGGTAAGGTCACTTAGTCCGAAGTGCCCTATTCGCTTGGTACTGACCAAAACAAAAGTTAAGTGATGTCTGCTAGTACAGAGGTCAATACTAAGCAAATAAGGGGAAGGTAACCCCTGCTTGTTGTGGATTTAGGGTTTTCCTTTGCCAAATACGCCTTTTGATTTCGGTCCCGTGCGATTTAATTTGCTGTAGTTGGTCAGTACCAAGTGAATAAGGTAAGGTCACCTAGTCCGAAGGGTCCTATTCGCTTGGTACTGACCAAAAGAAAATTTAAGTGATGTCTGCTAGTATAGAGGTCAATACTAAGCAAATAAGGGGAAGGTAACCCCTGCTTGTTGCGGATTTAGGGCTTTCTTTTGCAAAATACGCCTTTTGATTTTATAAGAAAGAAACAAAATTACAACTGAAACCGGGTTTGAGTTAGAAAACACTTCAGACTTTACAAAGAGTGGCCTATTAATTTCCGGGGGGGTTTAGGGTTTAGGGGTTTAGGGTTCACAGCCAGTTTATCTCTTCGCAAAGCATGCTTGCAAAGTTAATGGCTTCCTCATATTTACTGGCTAGCTCAAGCACTTCTACCTTCATTTCCTGAAGACAATTAATAATTGCCTCCATAGAGCCATTCTCAGCAAGCAATCGCTGCATGTCTTCAGGCCTTCTTGCTTCCACAGAGTTTTTAAGGATTGAGACCCTCTGCCTGACGATCAGCATTTGCTACAGCTTCAGGCTAGCATCCTGCACAGAGCATTTAGCAAGTAAGCTCTTCAAACTAGGAGCTTGGAAATTGGGAGCAGAAAGCAAAGAATTACCAGCAACTTACCTCGAGAATTGACTCCCGTGTTGACAGCAGCCACTCCCGAGCTTTGTCAGTCGAGAACATTAAAGGTAACATCGGGGGAGGTCCAAGGGGGGACCTCATGAGGAGGGCCCGGATGCGGTGTTGCTGGCGCTGCGGGAGTATACCTTGGAAAGGCATCGCCACTAACCTAAGCTTCTTTTAGTTGTTCTGTGAAACCCTGAGGGAGGTTCTGAAACAACTGCTTCTTAAATAGACTTTTAGACAAGCCTAAAAAGCAGAGCCTGGGCATGAGGTTTCATGAGAGGGTGGTACTGCCATGAGGTTTCATGAGAGGTGGACGTGGGAGAGAGAATCAATGGTATCATCCCCCCGATATTAGCATAGTTGATCGGAGGGAACGACATGACAGTTAGAACCACATCGATTTAAGATCTCCTTCACAATGCTATTTTGTATCAGCGGATGCAAACCTGTTCGCTTGCTTGTACACTTTTCTGAGGTCACCACCCAGCGAATAAGGTATTTTTTTGCAGGGGCTGCAAACGTGTTCGCCTGGTAGTGATCTCAAAAAATGTAAGTGATATCTGCTATTACTATTTTTGAAGTCACTACCGAACAAATAAGGCAAGCAAACTCTTTCCTATGCACCTATTCGCTCGGTAGTGACCTTTGAGCATATAATTCATGTCTACCATTACTATTTTCTGAGGTCACTACCGAGCGAATAAGGCAAGGAAACTCTTTTCTATCCATCTTTTTGCTTGGTACTGACCTTTCCTTAAATCTAAAGTCCCTTGTGTTGACAAATGAACTGTCTTTTGGTGTTATTGTATTTGTAGAGATGCCTCGTGTTAAGGCCTACGCTAGGAGGGCAACATGTGAATCTTTGAATGCTCAAGCAAGAAGACGCCTATATGAGGCGCACAGAGGTGTACTGCAAGAGCTGCGCAGGATAGAACGACATGTTCAACCTGCTATTCCATGTCTCCATTTTCAGCGAGTAGTGCGGGAGATTTGTGAGTAGTGGAGAGTCGGCATGCAATGGGCCACCAGTGCACTCCTCTACCTTCAAGAAATTGCTGAGGACTACCTCGTGGAATTCTTCAGCGATGGATATATCATGGCTGCCCATGCACACCGGGTCACTATCATGCCGCGGGATTTTGATAGTCTTCATAGGCTTCGTTTCCGCTACGATGGGCTGCTTCAGCCAGTACCAATCCGGGATAGTAGAACCATGGATATTCTCAACATCCCCCCTCTCCATCCTCGTGCACGACAGACAGAGCCGTCTAGGGCTGAAACAAACAGCAGAAGGACCCGATCACGGGTTGAGAGAAACGACACAGATGGGCAGGTTGAGATAGCCACAGAGCGCCAAGAGCAAGCCAGAGTGGACCCCGAGGCAGTCATGGAAGAAACAGAGACAGTTATCAAGGATCTAGCTAGACACCAAAATGAGCAAGTCATGGAGGATCCGCAGCCCATCGTGGATGATGAGGGACAAGAGCAGGTCAGGGTGGAGCCTGAGGCATCTATGGAGCAACCAATATTGAAGGAAAATGATCCGGATCCAGAGGCTGTTAGGGAGGCTATTAGGGAGGAGCCTGAGGCAGCCAGGGAGCTAGCTCAATAAAGGGAAGGGCAAGGCTCTGCATCAGAAGGGCCATCCAATGTATCGGATGAGTCAATTATTTTAGAGCAAATCAACGAGAAGAATGAAGAGGAGTTGAGAATTTTGTTGAGCTCAGCGCCTCTGCATGCGCACATACAGCTGCCTGCAAGGTCAGAGGAGGCAAGCATTACCAACCTCGATAATGTAGACTTCATGTGCATGCGCAACTTCACCAACTCGCTCACAACAAATGAGGTCGTCAATGTTTCTTTGTGGTAATTCTCATGCTCTTTAATTCTTATGCTCATTAAATGGGTCTCTACTGAGACATGGGTCAATACCAAGCGAGACAGTGGGTAATGAAATTGAATTTTGGTACTACTCGCTCGGTATTGACCCATGTCTCTGTGGCAGTTGCCAAGTTTTTCTTTATAATGGTTCACTACCTTAAAAACATGGGTCAATACCAAGCGTGTCAGTTGTTTATGGAATTGGAATCCGCCGCTGAATCGCTCTGTATTGACCCATGTCTTTAAGGTAGTCGTCAAGTTCTTCATTTCAGCCAAGACAATGGTCAATACCAAGCAAATCAGTGGCGTATGGAATTCGATAGCTGCCCCACTCGCTCGGTATTGACTCACATGGTGTTCAAGTCTAATCTTTGCCATTTGTTCATGTTAGCCACGCTGTCTCGCTTCTGCCCCCTGAGGTTCAAGAGAAAGTATACGTAATAGATCCGCTGATATCGCCTTATCTGCAGAACAACTCAGTTTCCTTTTTGAGTCTGATGAACTGGTTTAGCAGAGTTAACTTTGATCTAGCGCGCTTTCTGCTCACTGCGTACAATCAATCGTGAGTATATTCTTGCCTTGTAAAAAACATCTTGCATTGCGAATCTCTCCTCATCTTTGATGGTGTCTTTGTAGTGATCATTGGAGTCTGATGTTATTTGACATGGAAGCTAAGATTGTTTACTACGCAAACTCCGGGCAAAGCAGGGCGTTTCACGGTCGTGTAAAAACGTAAGGTCTATTTGGGTACATTTGGAAAGCAGTGTAGTATCTCTTTGGAATGTGTTGTTGACTCAAGTGGTTATGTATGTAGTGCCGCGAAAAAACTTGTATGTTCTATAGAGCATATTTTGTTAGAACATGATCTAGGAAATGTAGTCAAGCACGAACGGGTAACCGTGCCCAAGCAGACTGATGACTATAGATGTGGCTGGCAAACCTGTTTAAATTCCGTGTTGCTCATCAGTCAAATTATGGATATACCGAACGTAACTAATCTTCTATTTTATTGTTTGCTGCAACGTATGTATGAAGCAACAGATGTTTGTATCACGCTTCTACAAGAACTTCAATTACATAACTACACCAACAACGATGTGCGACATTTTTCTGTAATGGCCATCCAGCATATTATAATCTCGGTAAACAGACGCACAAGAGAGGAAGCGGCGAGAGCTGACGAGTTCGAAGAGGCTCGCATTAACGAAATGACCCAACGCCACAATCAGACTCAAGAAGAAGTTCTAAATATGCAAGAAGCAATACACCAATATTATGCGGACGCCGCAGAAGTAGAGGAATGGGTTGCACGTCGACGGCAAGAGCAAGAACAGCGGGAAGCTTCACAGGTGCAAGAAGCATGGGAAGCCATGGAAGAGGCCCATGATTTCGAGCGACGCGAAAGGATGCCCGAGACCAGCGTCCCCAGAGGCAGAGGTAGCAGCAACCGGAGCAGAGGGCAAGGGACGAGTGGCACAAACTGGGGGAGAGGACAGGGGACGAGTGGCACAAACCGGGGGAGAGGACAGTAGTTGGGAAAGGGAGCAAATTACTCTTGACAGAAACAACACAATATGTAAAGTTTTGAAACATTGAAAATATACATTTTTGAAACATTTTTTGACCGCCAAAAAATATCTCTGCATTAGTCATTTTGAAGAGTACATCATGGTTTGCATGGCATCAAAGCTCTTTGCGTGCACAAGGTATGTGACCTAGCTTCCGGTGGAAGCAATTAAGTGAAGTGTATTTGTTATGGACTCCTTGCACGATGTTGTTTTCTCCTTCTGCCTTGGAATCTGAAAAGAAGAAAAAGTTAGATTCAGTCATAGTGTATTAAAGACAATCAAAATTTAATGATTTAGTAAGCACCTTTCTATTCTTGAGACTAAATGCATACAATTCCGGCAAAAGTGGACGTTCTTTACATGTAAGATCAATCCTGAGCTGTGCCAGAGTTGTGCTTGACATTGTCTCCATCATAGTAAGTAGGTTGTCTCGAAAGTAGAGCTCCATTGATAAAGGTTTGTTCTCGAGGCTGTTCTCTGTATCTTGGTCGAGTGGAATAAGCTGCCCACTAAGAAGATGATATCTAATATAGTAAAACGATACTAAGAAATTTTGAGAGCTTATAATGAGCTTGCAAATTATGGACTTCTTTTGCAAAATACAGATTTTGTTATGTGATTGTTTTCTATCCCAGTTATCATCTAAAAAGTCCAAACAGCTCTCAGACTTGCAAATGAACATTGTCGCGGTAGTTCTTATTTGCTCATCGAAGAAAAAATCTACAAACACTTCAAGAGGCATAAATACTGCTAGCCAAACTATTTTTGTGGCAATTGAATACTTGAGGGACTTTTGTATATCATGAAACAACTTATTCCTGAAGCTTTCACTAGTTTGCGAAGTAGGCAAGGACCAATCCTTGCTGTCAAAGGATGGAAGTGACAAAGGAGCTACACGACCCCAACCAATGGAAGTTCTCGGTTCCACATATGACATATCATAAAAGAAAATTCCATTATCTGCAAGTTCCTTGTGTTGTCTTCCTCGGTACATTTGCTCACCAATAAATGCATGGAAAGCATCAAAAATCCCAACTATACTCTCAATTGGTTGCCAATCTGTCCTATTCGCTGGATAAATATCTGAAACATACCAAAGATGATATCCACCACTTAATATTCTAATATAATCATGCACTAAGTGAGATGCTGAGATAACTTACAGTTGAGTCGATGCCTTGGAAAACTTGGAGGAGATGTTTGCAACCTTAAGTCTGCATGCTGGAAAGCATGTTGTATGAGGACCTCTTTCACCTGCTTGCTTTGTGCACACTTTAAACTCTTTAACTTGACCCTTGAAAGCCTCCACGAAATCATTGCGTTGCATCCTCTTCCTCCTCCTAGTTTTCAGTAGAACCCAACTTCCGATAGTTATACGAGATGGAATCCATGCTTGATTGTCTGTAGTATAACTATTAAAAATGCTAACAAAGTCAATGGTAGTGCTAGGCCTTCGAGAAGTAGACATGGTGTGCAGTAGAATGAATACAGAGAAAGGTTAGCGCAAATATAAAAAAGGGAAGAAGTTTTGAGACGGAAGTAGAGCTACTCAAAGTCATATTTGGGCGGGAACAAAGTACTAGATAGAGTCTTCAATGAAAGTTTTGAAATTCCTCGGTACATAGTTAGTACGACTTACGGCATTTATGCCTTGAAAGCATGAAATTGTACAATTTGATAAACCAAAATAAAATTTCCTCCCTTTTTTAAAAAATAGCTTGACTCCAAAATGTCGATTTTCAACGTAACGTTAGCTTCTTCCTCATTGGTCGAGCGCCACTCTCTCTCTAGAACTGAAAGGCCCAAAAGTGAGTCCAACTTTCTCCTAATGCTTCAAGAACTCCATATTGCATTGGTCCCCCTGGCTCTCCAAAGTTATAGATCCACCACAATATCCATATTGGATTGAGACAGCCAGGAAGCTAATAATAAGGGTCTGATCTGACTTGAGCACTTCTGGGACAATGTCAACAAGAGTTGGAAAACCATTGACCTTATAATTACCCAGTACCAACTCAATAGCTTGGAGGTCTTGCTTGTCCACAAAGTGATGAAAGAATTTGACAATCTAATGATGTCAATCTGTGATTCGGAGTTGGACTGGAATTCCTGGAAATGGCCCAGAAGCAGCCTCTTGTGGAAACCCATACTAAAATCATTTATCAAACAATGATGCAAAAGAAGAATTGGTCTAGCCCCCTTAACAAGATATGGAAAAAGCAATGGCTGGAGGAAAGGTGGGAGCATGTAATGGAGAACATATGGAAGCCAAAGGTTCCACAATACATGAAGGTTTTCTTATGGAAGGTTATTTGGGGTGCTCTACCAACGGGGGTGAAGATTCAAGAGAGAGGGATTGGATCATATTGATGCTTGGGGTGCAGGTTAGCTAGTGAAGATCTGGCCCACCTATTCATGGACTGCCTAGCTATAAAAGGCCTCGCAGGGAAAGTATGCAAGTGGGTCCAGAGAACATGGAAAATTAGGTTTTTCAAGATTGACCTATGCCCTGGAGGTAAAAATTCAGGTACTCCTGCACTCCTCGTCAGCACTCAGATCGTAAGATACTTGTTCTTTCATAATGTATGGCAAACAAGGAACCGCCGTGTTTTTGAAGGAGGATTTGAGGTGGCAAGCTTCGCAGAAATTATACAGGAAAGAAAAGTGCTAATATGGGCACTCAGACGCAAGCATCACTCAGAGGATTGGTCTAGGATTACTTGTTCCTTGTTGTCAACTGATGGAATGCCTGGGATGGGGGAAAATCTTGGCCATCGGTAATTAAAAAGATCTCTGAATGACAAGAGTATGGACCTTGGGTATCAAGGATGTGGAGGCAGGGTGGTAGGGGTGGCTGCCCTAATAGCCATTGTAATTATGATCCTTGGATGTTGTCATGTCTTAACATGAGCATGACAAAACCTTGTAATTTTTTGGGCTGCTCAATATAATCCACTCACAATTGTGAGTTTTCCTTTTATTAAAAAAAAACAACCATTTTATGTTAAGCAGGTCAAATAGAGAAATTTGTTAAACATGAAGTATGGCAAGAGAATTTATAAAGAAAAATTTCGAGGAATCTCAAATCTCGAGTGAGATTTTCTGAGCAATCCCTAAAACGAGCAAGAGTGGCCAAGGCACATTATACAAAACAAAAACCAAACAATATTTTTTAGGTGACTTCAAGCACAACAAAAAAGAAACTAAAACAAGATTACACCTAATTTCAATGGTAAAAGACCACATTTTTTTGACAAAAAGCCCGTTGAACAAGGGTTTGGTATAGTGTTTCCTTTGATGGGCTAGAACAATTGGAACCCATACAATGGAATGTTGATATTCCTCTTCTTGGGACTAGTTGCCCTCAGATATTAGAAGCTCATTTCTACTACCATTGATCCTTGTTGTAAATAGTGACACCATGATTCCAATGGATATAAATCTCCTATTCCGACCTCCCTACATGTAAGACCACAAGACTTACACTAAAGGAGTAAGGTTGTTGCCACTCGAACAAATCTCATGAATAAGAAGAGTCTGGGAGCTTGAGCTTCTCTTCACTTTTTCTTCTTCTTCTTTTCCTCTCTCTTGCTCTACCTCAAGTTATTGTGGGTTAATGTATGATAACATACTATGCTTTTAAGTTACTCTAGAGAAAACGGTGGAAACTTGAAAATAATCCTATTATTGCAATGAGGCTATTCTTTTGAGAAAATCCACATCATGGTATATATTAAATTGTGGATCACACCATCACAGGTAGCCTTCTATTGGGGTGGAGTGGGAGTTAGTGGTGTTGCCAAAGGTGGTGGGGACAAATGTTTCAAGGGAGGTGGTAATGGTGGGGGATTATAAAGAGTGCTTTGATAGAAAATTATACAAGGTTGATCAAGCTATGAACAATTTTCTTATGACAACTTTGTCCACATGCTAGTTCTCTTTCACCTACCCATATCCATAGAAACCTAGGTTTAGTGTAATTCCACCTACAAATTTTGAGATTTATCTTCAAAGTTCAAAATAGAAAATGAATAAATCTACAAACTTTAGATAAATTTAGTGTAAAAACCTTCTCTTAAATTTTCCATGTTTATATGAGCACAGCTCAAAGTTCCTATACTGCTGGTTCCTAGTCTGTTGAGTTGTCCGTCATGCCTCGACCCAGATTACTCACCCAACATGTGATGCCCCTATGCTGAATACACTTCTTAGAGACATGGTGTATGATTGTCATTGTACTCCTTTGAAATTATTTTCCTAATGCAGCTTAGCCCTTGATTTTTCTTTGTACTCTATCTACTGTTTGGGAGTTGTACGTCCATCAATGCCTCATAGCAATTCAAATGGATGGTAGTTTAGCATTGCATCTGTCCTCTTGCAGAATGATGTGGCCCAAGCATCGGTCCTTAGAACCCCAAAGGTAACCCCCTCCAAGAGGAACTGGGAGGTTTGTTGTGCTACAACAAACAACATTGTGCCACGTTGAGACAACTGTGTTGGTTAGGACAGGTAAATCTCAGTGTCCCTAATCATTGACAAATTTTGTTTTGAAGGAATAGGAAACTCACAATAGATGAGGCAAGAAGGTATAAACAAAACCCTTCAAAAAATCTCTTTGAAAGAGACGAACTCTTTACAGACAGGAACCAGTGCTAAAAAAAAACTTTGTTCTGAAAACTTGACAAACCTACCTATGAGAATTTTAGTGGTAAATTGACTAAATTTGAAGGTTTTAACACCAAATGACTCTCTAAATTTTGTAGGTTTTCTTACTTTCAAATTTAAAATTTAGAGGTAAATCTCAAAATTTGCAAGTGTGATTACACTAAACCTAGGTTTTTTTTTTTCAACCCCTCCCCCTCTCTTTCTCTCTCCTCGCTCTCTCTCAATCTCTTTAAAAATTTTGAGAATCCCTTCTTCCTATTTCGCAAGTTTTGCATAGGGTTTGAAGGGGCTTGCTAGGGGGTATTATTCCAAAGTGATTGGATGCGGCTCTTTGCAAGAATTGAAATGCTATGATGATGATTTGAAAAATTTGTCTCGTCCACGATAATTTGGCATGCCCTCAATTAATTTGTCTTCAAGGTAACAAATTATGAAAGTAGTGAGTGACCACCAAAGACATCATGAGCTTTTGTGGGGGAGGCACCGCATACCTAGCTAGGTACGGTTGGGGGCAGGGGACCATCGGGCTGGTGGGAGGGTCGGCAGTCCCCTGCCCCCAATCATACCTAGCTAGGTATGTGGTGCCTCTCGAGTAGAAGCTCATGATGTTATGTATTGTATAAAAAACATTGAAAAAGACTCCGTTTTCTTATATGAGAATATTTCTAAATCTTTTTGTAAAAGCCAAACAAAGGTTGAGCCAATTATGGGCGGAGTATGGTCACTCCATCACCACCGAGTATGCTCCAACGATCATCCAAAACCAGCCGGTAGGAGCGGCCTCGGCCCAAAAACCACTAGCAACAGCTGCAAATAGGTCTTTATGGAGGGCCAAGCACCAACACAATAGCACACCAGAGACCACTTCAAAACCTGAAGGCTGCCACGTAAAGAGCCATCCAGATCCCATCCATAGAATAACTAAAGATTCATTGCGAAGGTTCAAGATTCACTTTCTGAATGAATCTTGAATTCTTCTAGGTATGAGAAATTTGAGAAAGATCCAATAGGTGAATAATTCTATACTATATACTAGTATGTGACCCGTGCGTTGCTGCGGCCAAGGAAACAATGCCTCTATTCTCATAGGGTTATCTTCTCTTCTAAGTGGAACACTGTCAATACTATCTTCCTACACGTATAGTCTATCGCATTTATAAAAGTGATGCATGACACGGCCTCTTAATAGATGCTGCAAAGCATGCTTTTTATACTAAGATTGGAAGCTTCTCATAGACATTATTTTTCATGAGGTGCTAGCCCTTGTTCAGCAAGCTTATGAGTGCTATAATTCTATTGGTGTGTGTGTGTGTGTGTGTGTGTGTAGAGAGAGAGAGATTCCTTCATTTGGTCTACCTTGATCTAGCAATGCTACCAAGCTTGATTATAGAGATTAGATAAGTTAGCATGGTGTAAAGAGATGAAATATAAGAGAATTCAATGTAATAATAAAACTTTTTTTAATAAATGGAGTGAGTTCTAGAATTGGTTTCAATGATAGGAACTCAATTGGATTCAATATCTCTGCTTCACTCTCTTACTTGCTTCTATCCTTGTATGTATGTATGGATGTATGTACATATATATATCTATATGTACACATAGTGTACACACACACACACATACATATATATATAAATAAATAAATAAATATATATATATATATATATATGCTTGAAGCAAAGATTTGTCACATAGGTCTTGAGACATCATGATATGTTCCAATTATGTCTATATGTACACATAGTGCATGCCCACACGCACACAAACACACACACACACATATATGCTTGAAGGAAAGATTTGTCACATATGTCTTGAGTTTGTCACATTTGTCACAGAGAGGCATTTTTCTATTGTTCCAATACAATAAGTATGAAATTCACACCCCTCGTCCCCCCCCCCCCCCCCAAAACAAAAACCCTCTAGTTGAAGTGACTATCTCAGCTGGACATTTAGAAAGGAGAAGCGAACTCCTTTTTCTTTTTTTTTTTTTAAAGAAAGATATAGGCTAATTTTGGAACCTAGCTAGGATTTTTTAATTAATACACTAAACTCTAATTTTAGTCACACGTTGGTCTTGAATAACCCCAAAATGGAAGGGCATGTGTGTGTGTGTGTGTGTGTGTGTGTGTGTGTGTGTGTGTGTGTGTGTGTGTGTGTGTGTGTGTGTGTGTGTGTGTGAGAGAGAGAGAGAGAGAGAGAGAGGTCTCAAAGAGAGTGTCAAAAAAAAAATCTTGATCAAAATAATTTTAAAGTAAATCTATCTATATTATTCTTTATTGAGCTTGAGAAATTTTCAAGCGATGGAGGCTCCCACGCGTCATCAAATCACTTCACTCTTGAACATGCATGCACAACCTATATTAGTGTGTGTGTGTGTGTGTGTGTGTGTGTGAGAGAGAGAGAGAGAGAGAGAGAGGACACCTCCACGCATTGTGTGTTGGGAGGAGCCTATAGCATTTCAAGGTGGCATTGAGCGTGTGTAGCTGGTCGTGATTGTGTTGCATATCCAACACAAAAATGGCACAATCTATCGCTCGACGTTTAGCTAGAAACTACAGCCCACATATATGATGTGTCTATGAGGGCCAATACTTCTCTTATTCTCTCGTAAATCTCCATGCACAACCCCCCCCCCCCCCCCCACTTTGCCCCTGTGTGTGTGTGTGTGTGTGTGTGTGTGTGTGTGTGTGTGTGTGTTTTGAGTAGGTTTTGTGAGGATACTTGAGTTGCTCTACTCCGCTCCTTTCCTTCAAGGGAATCCTGGCAAGCCCTGATGTTGCTGATCAGTATCAGTTATGAGTCTAGAGACTGCATTTCAAGCAATCTTCCATATGGCTAACAAGGTATAATCTCTCTCTCTCTCTCTCTCTCTCTCTCTCTCTCTCTCTCACACACACACACACACACACACACACACACAGACAAAAGTTCTCATCTAGCAAAAGAGTGAGAGCATGTGTTGCCATTTTTTATAAAGTGATGTGCAATCGATAAATTTTTTGATGCAAGATAGTATCTGCATGTTTTATTTTGTAACCTTCTAATTTATTGTATATAGCATGTCATCACATGCAGAGTTTTTGTTTTCTTCATGCAAGTAGCTAAGACTTTCCTTGCATATGCTTACAATCACATTGGAAAACAATACTCCATTTCTTGAGTTTTTACATGTCAACTATATTAGGTTTATCACTTGAAGAATTGGTTCTCTTTTACATGTTTAGCAAGGCCACAATGATGACCTATATAAAGTTTATCACTTGAAGAATTGGTTTTCCTTTACATGTTTAGCAAGGCCACAACAAACTTTTATAGATATACTGAAGATATACAAGTTTGTATGATGGTCCTTTCACATATATAGTTTTTTGTTACCCTACCAATATGAAGCAATTGCTAGATTTTTTTATTCAAGTTTCCTGAGCTTTTTCATGAACGCTATCCCTTTCTCATCTTTTAGTGTGGTTCATGTGATGTCAATGATTTTTCGCTTTGAATGTTGTGTCTAATGTTGTTTTACAACTTGAAGTTGTTATTGTCCCCGAATTGCACATTGTGCTCACACAAGATCTACAGTCACATTTTTTACCCTTTTTTCATGAAAAAAGCAAGCACTTCAAGCGTCAATCATGACCTTATATCAATTCACAAGTTCCATATACATACATGGGCATGCACACATGTACACACAAGGTATTAATATAGGCTTGACGAGTAAAACATACGACAAATTCTAATCTATATAGGCAGCTAGAAAAGAACATCTTGCTTGGCATATATTTGGTTGTCGTGTCTTCCAAGTGTGGTGTACTATTGAAGCACAACGAGTTCTGAATGACAATCTTGATTGACCTTCACATTGCTTTGGTTGAGATTTATGTTAGGTGTGGGACACATGAAACAAGTTGTAGGTCATTGTCATCTAATGCATAGGGATAGACTCTCTTGCATGTTTGTGTTGAGTGTCCTATCCAGGATGTCAACACTTGGACTACTCTTATTCCATGGTCCACCAACATGGACAGGCCAAGAAACTCTAGGTTATTTTAATTGAATATTTAGTTAGGGCCCCTCTCTTAATGCAGTTACCTGCACTTGCATTTTGAAGTCACACGATATAATGCAAGAAGATTAAAATGGGTGAGCACATTCATGATGAGATGAATAGTCAAGGGCTATTGGAAAGTAGCATCATCGTGCTTGGTAGAGCTTTTTTTTTCAAGTTTTTTTTAATGTTGAAAGCACAAGATTTTGACACCGCACTCCCATTTTGAAATGTTTCCTCTTGGATAGGATTGGATGTTTTGGGATGCTTTTAGATGAGTTGAAGAAAGGGCTTCTTTGTAATGTTGCAACTTAATGGAATTTTCCACTCTGCAAGAAATTGACATGGAGAGATAAATTTATAATATGATGGTAAGTGGGGCTCCTAGAAGAAAACTTCATGTTTTGACAATGCTTTGGCCAACATGTATGCCAACTGTGGTGATCTTTTGAAAGTCGTTGATGAGCTCCTATTGCAGAACGTTGTCTCTTGGGTTGCATTGTTTGTTGCAATATATGATCCTGGGTTACCCTTATTCCAAGCAAGGGAAAGATGAGAGAACACTGAGGAAGCTATGGGCTCTTTTGAGGGGAGGCAAAGCTAGGGCTTCTCAATTAGCTTTGGGAAACTTTCAAAGGAGGAAAAGAAAGGGTTTCTTTCTAGATCTCATTCCAAATGTTGCCTCTAGGATTGCATTGTTTGTTGCTGTGCGCTCCTTGCCGCACTGTCGAAGCAAGGGACTTGCCAATACACCGTATGCGAGCCACAAACGGCTCCAAGCACACAACAAGCCTAAACTAGCAAGCTCAAGAAAACAAAGGGTGTGTCACTCACCGCTCTACGCTCGCCTTCGTGGTGGATTCCTCGCCGCGATGAAGAAGAAGCTGCAGTCGTGCCGCGCTCAACCGCTTCGCCGCCGTCGTGCCTTCGTAATGCTCGATCGCACACACACTCTCCCTCTCTCTCTCTCTCTCACACACACACACACAAGGAGGTGAAGAAGAAGAAGATGGAGATGGAGCAAGAGCACTCTTCAATTGCACAAATGAGAGAATGAGTAAAAATTAGGTTTAGTTGGCTTTTATAGGAGCTCACCCCATTCACACTTGGGCGCCCATGCTTAACCAACTAATCCCTTGAATGTCCAAGTTAAAGTGCGCCTCTCATCGGCGATCACTCTACCTTTCCCTATTGGTCCGACAAGCCCGGTACCTGACTCTACCAAATACATAATACGCGTCCATCGTAGGTGATGGGTGTCCGTGTGCCGTGAGGGTTAACATGCCCCCCTTCCTGATGTAGATTCCGTCCTCGGAAGCTATTGAGTTGAAGCTGGTTCGTCGAGGTGGAAGAGCATTTGAGATGAATGTCCTTAGCCTTCTTCAGTCACTGCAAAATCAAACAACATTGGCACAGTAATTGCATTCTCTTAAAAAGCATATGCAGTTTTAGGTAGACAAATTGATTGGTAAAAGAATTTCAAACAATTTGTTAGCAATGAACATTAAATTGCAATGTAATCAAATGCATAAACAGATGTAAAGGCAAAAAATTAAACAAGTCTGGGGTCACTAATTTGACGGTCGAAAAGCACTAGAGATCGAATATTAATACCATGGGTAAGCTTCTTAACTTTCTGTGGTCAATTAAGTTGTTTAATCGCGAGAGCCAAGTATTCATGTTCGAGGGCTGACTAGAGGCTATATCTAGAAAACTTTGTAGTTAAGCTACCATAAAAGGAATTTCTCATGAAATCATCGCCTGACTGATTACTTTTTCTTTGACCCCCCAAGGTCTTTTCACACTGATTCAATTTTGAAGTGGGTGCTTATTTTGTATGCCTTGGGTTTTTTGCTTCTCAAGGAAAAGCGCCCACACTGGGAACCTCTAGGGCTCTAGTACCATAGGCAATACATGTGAGTGAAGTACCAAATCAAGCTGAGATTTCTCTTCCAGCTTAAAATTTTACATTGTGGCACTTTGATTTTTTGCTTGTTCATTTTCATCATTTTAATTTTGTAACTTTGGGAGGTCATATAACACTGTTACATTCCCCAGGCTCATCACATTAGTAAACTCCCTTTATAATACTTAAGCTAAAGGTCAATAGGGTTAAGCCCACTAGAAAGCCCTAGTACATTTCATACAATGCTGCCTAAATCGGATTAAGAACCTAAGTAACCATTGTTTATTAGGAAGGCATTCCCCATGGTATTAAGAGAAGATTTCTAATACCTAGCTTGGTCAAACTAGCTTAGTCGGACTGCTTGATTTTTACACCTAGACAAGTGATTATGACAAAAGATTGCATTGAATTAAATGTTTGATACTAAGCAAATGCACTTAATAGTATGCTACCAATCACAATCAAAGCAGACAAACATGGATGCAAAAAAGATAAGGGTAATGCTAATGGACAAGAAACACCTGTTTGTGTCGATGGTCGTGCTTGATTTGAAGGTTCCATGAAGGTCCAAATCCTATCAATAGCAACACGTTCCTGTACACACTATGAAACACAAACAATACCTCCAGGAGGCACATCAGTGGGAAAAGAGAACTTCGCTAATCACTCAACTCTAAAACAGAAACACTCCTATCGTACTAATCTTACCTACCCTCCATCACTCAAGTGATGAGGATCAAAGGTGTTTTATGGCATAGGTTTCTGTTTCACTGTACCAAATGTGACATGTGTAGGTCTGAGTCAATGTTTTGACTTTAATGTGCATACTCGTTTGCTAATTGCTCTTGCTCTTTATTTTTTCTTTTTTTTGTGAGTATAAAGCTTTATATGTACATTCCCTAAGATTGGAATTGAGAGGTCAGGGAAAAAGGTTGAGAGGGAAACAAATGAATGATGACTGTCAGCAAACACTCCCTCCTTCCTTGGGTAGATCATACCGTTTGAAATGAGCTTGTCACCCTTTGAAACCAATTATTCCAGTTGGTAATAGGTGAGGATTTTTGCCAGTAGTTTTCTATTACCCTAGGTGCCTCGTCAAGCTGCAACGGTGGTAAGGTACTCTCCCAGGATCGAACTTGAAGTGGTTCATTAGGTGATTCTTGAACACTGGGAGGTGTGGATTCTTTTGTAGCTTCATTGAGGTCCATTACTATAGATGGAGGCGGTGTAGAAGCTTTTACCTCTATGGATGTATTACATGAGGAGCTAGAAGCTTCATGGGACTCCCCCCTTCCTGAGCTAGGTGGAACAAATCGTCCTTTCTTTGGTACCCAAACTAGCTCTAGACTAGGTGTGTAGCATTCTGTGATTTTTTTCTTTCCATGATCATTGATTCGTTTTGGAACTACGGGATTGGGCTCACTTGGGTCAGGTGATAGGTAAGAGCACAATCTACATTTTGGCACCCAGATTTGATCATTTCCTTGATAGTAGCCTTGGGCTTCCAATAGTCGTTTAGGAATCCATCGCAACATTTTCTTACTTTTCTTGGAGCGATTGGTACGTTTCTTACAAGGCTTCTGTTTTTTAGCACTAGCTATGGTCACTAAAGAAGCTTTAGGGACCCACTTGTATGTTTTCTTCATTACCTTAGGATGAGTCTTGTCGGAAGCGATATGCATTGCTTGTAGCATATTTAAGGGTATAGGCATTTCATCCCCCTCAGGTGTTACCCAGGTCGTCCCCCTATTTCCCCAGGTATCTATGGTTGCAGCTAGGTGTACCCAATCTACGTTGTCTGATTCTGTCATACCCGGTAACACATCCATATAAGGAGAATCTTGGCCAATGTCTGTATCCTTCTTACAAGTGTAACAATATTGTAGTGGGGCCGAGTGAACCGTGGTGTCAGAGCGATGATCAATAATGGTTTTACTCCCTAAGGGGTGTACCTTACCAGTCACCAAATCCACTCTAAGGACAGAGTCTTGGAATTGCAAATAGACATGATTTTTAGACCAATCGTGAACCATTTGTGCTTCCCTCATGAATGGTCGTCCTAAAATCATTTCATATGACATAAGGTGTTTAGAGAAATCCATTACAATGAACGTATGTCGTACCTTGTGTCCTAGAACTTTGATCTTAAGATCCTTGAGCATCCCCATAGGTTTGGCTATGGTACCATTTGCCATCTTTACCACAATGTTAGTAACACTGAGGCGGGGTTTTCCCATGGATTCCCAACAATCTTTTGTAACGATGCTAACTCCCGCACCACCATCAAGAATTCCCTTTATAGTTAATCCCTTGGTAGTGATGGGTAGGGTCGCATTAGACTCGTCGCCTTCAAAATACTGCCCTAATTCGTTAATGGGTACCTCGATCACAGACTCGTGTCCATCTAAGTCAAGTGATTGCACATGATTTTCCTCATCAATCATAATCGAGTCAGGCCTATTTGGTTGCGCAAACTGCGGTAATCCCGTTCGTAGCTCTCCGTTAAGGAATGCTCGAAGTGCAAGGAATAACTCAGGATCTCCATACAGCTTTGCTATGATCGTGGTTCGGACCTCAGAAGACATGAAGTCCACTAGTTTGGCAACATTCATTGGCGTTTTGCAGGGTGTAGGTCCTTGACTAGGAACTGGTGAGGATGGAATCTCATATTCCTCAATGGGATCAGGTATTCCTTCGTTAAACATCCTTTCCAACAAGAAGGGTGTATGCTCACTTTCTGATGTCCCGTCCTCACTCCCTTCTTGGATGATACTAGATATGGCTAACGGTCTATGGTTCATGTGGGGTGGATGAACTTGCGTGGGAAACACTGTGTCATGAATTTTGATCTGCATGGGTTCTGGTTCTAGTTTCCTTTGAGTCTCCTCCACTAAACCTCTTAGATGTTTCACCTGCTCAATCTCATCTACTGGGTTTGGGTACGTCCCAATCTTCTTTTTACGATTTTTCCCTTTTTGCCCCTGCGATTTATCTTGGGGGTCGTGGATTGGATTTGGAAACACTTGTGGTGTTTTCAGAGGCTCTTTATGATTGTCTCTTATTCGGTTTTCATTTGGTTCCATGTTACGGTTTTCTTTGTCGGTCTTTCCCTTTGTGGTATTGGTTCTAGTCTCCATTGTCTCGACTGAATCTGAATCATCCTCGAGGTCATTCATATACACGGGGTCATCTCCTGTTCCTATGTTTGTTTTGGAACTTGGCTTTGAATTTTCCGTATTCTGCGACTTCTTCCTTCGTGTCTTCTTTTTCTTTGCTTGGATAACTGACGCGGTATCTCTCTCTTCGAGGATATATCCTGGCCCTTGAAGCATGGACCGTGTAATCGCATAAGCGGGTGCGACGGGTGGTATTGGTGATGTCACAGTAGCAATTTCGACCAAATTCAGGGGTGTGATTTTAGGCGCATTTGGGTTATAGGGGCATTGGGCAATCAAGTGATCTATGCCACAACGATTACATGTGAGTATTGGCATTGCAGACGTGCTCCCTTGATTCATTTGCATCTGTGCAGCATTCTTTTGCAGCCTAATAGGGCATTCCGCTACTCGATGTGGTCCACCACACTCGTAGCATTGAAGAGGTGGCCTCCTAGCCTGGGTGTTGATATTTTGACCTCTGGATGCGAGAGCAGCAGCTTGATAAACCGGCTTGACTTGTCCCCAACAATCTTCCATGTAGTATATAGGACATTCTTCCAATGTATCAAGTCCGTAGGCAATACTAGTGTCTATTTCCTCCTCACAACCATCTGCATAAGCATTAGATGGCTCGCAACCCACTTGGTTCATAGGGGCGACTCTTGGATGCGGGGGCTGCGGTCCTAGCACAGGAGGTGGTAACGGTGTAGCTTGTACAACATTTTGAGATCTAGGGACCATGTGTTGCGGTAGTTGCTTAACAGGTGGAGCAGACATCAATACAGGAGCTCGAGGCGCATCCGTGTAGGCTACAGGTGGTCTATTTGCCATCATACGTTTGATCATTAAACAATCCTTAGCTTGGTGACCATACCTACCACATGCGTTGCAAGTTCCATTAAATTTTACTCTAAACGTAGGGCACTCACTAGTGCTATGTGGACCTAAGCAAATGGAACACCATTGTTGCTCCCTTCTTGGATACATGTGACTATTTTGAGGGGGTCGATTATCCTTAAGAGACTCTTGGATTGCCTTGGTGAGTTCTGTCAAGAATGTCTCAAATACCTTTGGCTCATTGGCAATGGGCTTTGCAGTCATGGGTTCATACTCAATGGCTTGTGAGCTAGTGGATCTCGTGTCAGTAGACACCCTCATGCCTGCTATCATCAAGTTGTCCTCTAATTGGATTGCATTGGCAGTGACATCTTCCCAGGTTGTGATACCTCTAATCACTAGTCCATTATAGATTCCTTCATTCCTCAACCCTCGAATGAATCGATCAAGCAGTTGGTTATTGTTGAAGCGCTCATTTACAGGGCAACGAGAGTTTAAGTGCTTTAGACGACTAATGAAGTCCCTTACTGACTCTCCTTCCTTACGTTCGGCCTTCTGTAGCTGAGATGCTACACCCCAAAGCACACCTTCTCGTATGTACTCCTTTAGAAACAACCTTCGAAGGGTAGGGTAGATTGTTTTCTCGTCCACCCTTAGGGTTCTATACCAATCGCCAGCCTTCCCACTTAATGTCAAGCTTAAGGCATTGCACTTATGTAGTTCGTTGCGTTCCCCTAAGGAATCACATACTTGTTCAAACACTTCAATGTGTTTCCTAGCATCTTCATCCCCATTGAATTTTTGCGTGAGTTTGGCAATTTGTACTGCCTTACTTCTAGGCTCTCTATCAGATGCATGACGCATATTTTCCGCGATAGATCGACCTATGGTTTGAGCAAACGCTGCCAAGTCACCTATGTGAGGAGGTAGGGCCGGTGGAGGTACTCTTGGAATCATATGTGGGAGAGGGACGGGTGCCGGTCTTGGCATATGTGTGGATGATGCAGGATATGGAACATAACCGGGCATAGGTCCACTCGGATAAGAGCTAGGGAGCGGCACTCGAGGAGCATAAGCAAGTGGTACAATTGGAGGTGTGGGGGCCATGTGTGCATAAGGGGATAGAGGCACATATGGTCGAGGCCCCATATTAGGTACTACAACACTAGGTAGTGGCACTGCGCTAACCGTAGATGTCATCGGTACATTCTCTGTTAGGCTTATCCCTGGAGTGAGCACTGTGTTTTCCTTGATAGAGGGTTGAGCCAAGTTAGGGAAGCTAAAGTTTTCGCTCGGAGGCTCAGATTGCATAGAGACCCCAGGTGAAATGACGTAAGATGGGTCCATGGGGCTCATTAGAGGAGTCTCCATTTGTGATAGAGTAGGCTGTTGAGCCTTGCTCGTATCCAGAAATCTCATGGGGCCAGTTGAGAGTATATTTACCCCTCGGTTTTGCCTTTCTGATTGAATAATGCCATGGATAACATTACAGATCATTTTCTGTTGATCTTCGATGCTCGTGGTACTAGAGGTGGATTGTACAATCTCTATCCATCCTACATGGTAGGCGTGGCCAGAGTGTAGATCCGTCAACACCTCAGTGTGGAGGTCGTATGTCCAATGATCATTAATGAACAATCCTTCTAGAGTCGACGTGTTAACGATTTCTTGTGAGGTAGAAGCAATGTTGCTCCCCGTGGTTTTACTTGCCACCAACGGTACTCTAGAGGGAACTTCTGAAGGAGGCAGCTCAACAGGGCCTTCTTGGTAAGAAGTTGGTAGGATATCCACATGGACACTCTTTGGGGGTGTGGGGTCCACGTGCGATGTGAAAGGAGAGTCCACTTCCCCACCCCCTTCGTGTGCTTCATTTGCATCAGGTTCCGAGCGAGTAGCTCTACCTAATGTTTCCATGAAACGGCTAAACATACTAGTACTAGGCTGTGGAGCTTCGGGAGGTGCATGGCCTTCTCTCTCAGTGTTTTGGGTAGGGTATGCTTCCATGATTTCTGAGTCGGAGGAGGAATCACTAGCGGCTATTTTAGGGTCTTGGGTGGTGCTACCTTGTGTCCCCGCTGAGGGTCTAGATCCTATCGTGGCAGAAATTGAAAAAAATGCAGGAAAAACGCAGAAATTGCAGAAAATACAGAAAAAACGCAGAAATTGCAGCAAATTGACAGAAGTGCAGAAAATTGCAGAAATTGAAAACGCCGAACTTGAAAATGCAGAAATTGCAGAAATTGAAAAAACGCAGACAATAGCAGAAATTGAAACTTGACAGCAATTGCAGAAAACGCAAAAAACAGAAATCTTCCACACACTCCTTCCCTGCCTTTCCTATGATACAAATTGCACCACAAGGAAGCGTAAAGTGCTAACCGAGCTTAGTGTAGGGCATATCCCCAGCAACGGCGCCAAAAATGTGCGCTCCTTGCCGCACTGTCGAAGCAAGGGACTTGCCAATACACCGTATGCGAGCCACAAACGGCTCCAAGCACACAACAAGCCTAAACTAGCAAGCTCAAGAAAACAAAGGGTGTGTCACTCACCGCTCTACGCTCGCCTTCGTGGTGGATTCCTCGCCGCGATGAAGAAGAAGCTGCAGTCGTGCCGCGCTCAACCGCTTCGCCGCCGTCGTGCCTTCGTAATGCTCGATCGCACACACACTCTCCCTCTCTCTCTCTCTCTCACACACACACACACAAGGAGGTGAAGAAGAAGAAGATGGAGATGGAGCAAGAGCACTCTTCAATTGCACAAATGAGAGAATGAGTAAAAATTAGGTTTAGTTGGCTTTTATAGGAGCTCACCCCATTCACACTTGGGCGCCCATGCTTAACCAACTAATCCCTTGAATGTCCAAGTTAAAGTGCGCCTCTCATCGGCGATCACTCTGCCTTTCCCTATTGGTCCGACAAGCCCGGTACCTGACTCTACCAAATACATAATACGCGTCCATCGTAGGTGATGGGTGTCCGTGTGCCGTGAGGGTTAACAGTTGCACTATATGCTCTTGGAATGTGCTTATGACCAAAAAGGGAAACACTGCAAAAAGGTGAGGAAGCTCTTGGCTATTTTTAAGGAAGGAAAAGCAAGGGCTTCTCTTATTATTCAATCTACTGTGAATGATGATGAGGAAGGTTTGGATCCTTTCAGAGGAGGTAAAGGGCGGTATTGGCAAGACGGTTTTAAAAGTGTGGCATAGTTTTGAAAGTACAATAAGTCTTTGACTTATAGTTTGAGTATGATCTAGCATCTATTGAACTACATTGACTGCAAGATATGCCCATTACAAGGGCAAGATGAGGAAGCTTTATCATAAGCAAATGCAAGAAGATATGCAACATCCAAATGCATTCACCTTTGTTTGTGTTTTGAAGAATCATTCATATGTGTTTGGAATAGTACACACTATGCAGAATTACAAATCTTCATAGATTAAACACCAAGTCTACCATGGCTATACACACTATCTATACACCCTATAACAATTGTCATCCTAGGAGCTCCAAGTTGTATCTCATGTCCATATCGCTAGCAAACAATATAAAGAGCCATGGGACAATGTAATGGCTTTAAAAATTAGCAATTACTTTTATACTTCAACAATGATAGAAAAATGAGTTGTGCACATGGGTGGCTCTTCATTGGGTTGTTTGAGAGGTCTAGATGCCACCTCCTACTTCCTACATAAGATCACTATTTATTGATAGTTGGATCGAGAATCTTATTAGAGCTTTGGATAGGATGATTTATTTTGATAATGAAGCATTTAAGATATAATTGGCACTACCCTGCCGATGCATAGAGAATGTTTGCACAGTTTTCACCTTTTTTCTTCTTCTTTTTTGCAAAACTCACAATTGGGAGTGGATAGTATTAAGACCAACAAAAATATACACCAACCTTGAGCTCAGACCGACCCTTGAGGGTCAAAGGATCACAATTTTTCTCCTTGTCAGAGAAACTACAACTACTCCTAGGCTTTACTTATTACAAGATGCCAACATGACATGTATTGTTGTAGACCAGTCCTCTGAGGCTTGTTTGCCTCCAATCGTGTGGATTGTCAATCTGCTCTCTTGTATGATTTCACAAAATCTTGCCACAACCAGATCCCCCTCAAACACGCGGCGATTCCTTGCTTGCAAAATCTGGTGAAAGAAGTAGGACTTGATTATTGAGTGTAGACAAAAAGAGGAGGACACCCAACCTGTTTTTACTACCAAAAAACAGATCACTCTTTGAAAACTTAATTTGTCATGTCCTTTGAATCCACTTGCATATTTTCCCAGCCGTGCCACTGATTTCTTGGCATCACATGAAGAGGTGGTCAAGGTCTTCTTTAGCTATTCTGCACCCCAAGCAATGATCGGACCTGATTCCTCTTTTTGTATCTTTACGCTCGTCGGTAGAGCACCCCACATCGCCTTCCGCAGAAATATCTTCATATATTGAGGCCACCTTGGCTTCCAGATTTTCTCCATGACTCCCTACCATCGTTTTTTCGTCCAGTGCCTCTTCCATAATTTGTTGAGGGTCCTACACCAATCAGCCTCGTGCATTAATGCATGGTAAATGCCTTTAGAATCTAGTTTCCAAAAGAGGCTACTCCCGGGCCATCTCCAAGCGTTCCCATTCAACGTTGGATTCACAAATTGGCATCACCACCTTATCAAGCTCTTTCATCACCCTGTAGACTAGTAAGATCTCAAAGCCATTCATCTGAAATTGGATGGCTAAAGAGTCAACAATTTTTCAGCACTTAGTGTTGCCATCCCAGAATTGCTCTAGTCAAACGATCCCCTTATTATTCACATTCTTGGCCATTTTTTTCCAATAGGGGATTTGCGTAGGCCCCAGTATTTTAGAGAGCCAAGGGGACCATTGCAAAATGGAGTTCTTAAAGTATCTAGTTGCTTCCCCCCATTCCAAAACCTCAGTTTCCCTTTTGCACTTCCTCATTAGTTCCCTTGAGAGTCCACCAGATCTAAGATAAGACCACTTCGGGGTGAGAAGTTTGTCCTGCATCACAACCCCCTTCCACTTTCCCCCTTTTGATCCTAGTTTTACTGCATCAAGCATTTCCTTGGTCATGATAGCCCAAGCTTGGGCCTGTTTAGCCAGTGAGACCACAAATTTGGCACAAAGGGCCATAGCATGGGATACAGGGTTAAAAATGCCAAGCCCTCCTTCGGCTTCCGGGCGAGCAACTACCTCTCATCTAACCCACTGCCATGGTCGGGACGTTTTCGTGTTGTTCTTCCAAAGAAACCTTTTCACTGGTTTTAAGAATTCTTTCCAATTACACTTAGCCATCTTGAGCACGAGGCTGAGGAAAGGAATATACGGGATTATAAAAGCATTAATCACTCTGATCCGGCTTTGGAAGGGAAAGATAACAAACTCCCATCTTCTCATTTTTAAGTTTATTTTTTCAAGGACCCATTGAAATCTTTGCATGTGGATTAACGGGGGCTCCTAGGTGTCTGAATACACTCCCTTTTGAGATAATATCATGTCCAGACTCCGGGGTCAAAAGAGTCATTCTCCGACAAGGAGATAAGTCTTGACTTCTCTATATTTCATTTGCATCCCGAGGCCACAACAAATATTTGTACAATCTCCAAAGTTCTCCTGACAATGTGAGGGCACACCTTCAAGAATAGGAGCGAATCATCTGCGAACATTTTGGCTAGTAGCCGGTCATTGCCCGGTAAAGCCAGACCTTGAACCTCTCCCCGCGCAGCACTGGCTTTGAGCATCGTAATGAGAGGATGCGACCCGATGGCGAAAAGCAAGGGGGCTAGGAGACATCCTTGCTCAATAGACCTTTTAACCTCAAAAGAGCCCACAACTTTGTCATTAAACAGGAGCTCTGATTGGCTACCAACGCCTAGTGTGCGTATGAGGCTAATTGCGCTACCTCCTCTGTGAGATGTTTGATATGTGCCTCATTGGCTTTTTTAACCCGAGGACCCAAAGTTTTGATAACTTTTTGTACACTCTAAACAAATAGATTCCAAGTACTAGGTTTATTCATCCCCACATCTTTCTTGATCTTTCCCAACGCTTTCTTGGTGATGCTTCTGAAGAGAGGGTCTTTGAATAGGTGTGTCCCTGTAACCAGAAGCTTTTTCTCCCCTCTCGGGGATTGCCCCCCACCCTATCTTTCTTGAGTTGTAAGTGTAATGGCATGTGATCGGACATGCTTTTTGTTGAGATTACCTTCATCTCTAACGTCGATGAGATCCAGTCAGCTTGATGAGAGCAGTAGCATCTGTCCATCCGGGAGGCAGTGCAGGCACACTGAAGGCTTGTGTAGGTGAATCCAGGAATGTTGTTCCATGGGCCCACTTCACGAAAACCTCCCAGCCATGGCAGTGGGCTAGATGGGAGGTAGTTGCTCGCTCGGTAGACCAAGGAGGGCTCGGAATTCTTAACCTTGTATTCCATGCTAAGGCCTTTTGTGCCAAATTTATGGTCTCATTGGCTAAACAGGAACAAGCTTGGGCTATCATGACCAAGGAAATGCTTGATGCAGTAAAACTGGGATCAAAAGGGGGAAAACGGAAGGGGGTGGTGATGCACGACAAACTTCTCGCCCCGCAGTGGTCCTATCTTAGATTTGGTGGACTCTGAGGGGAGCTAATGAGGAAGTGCAAAAGAGCAGCTGAGGTTTTGAAATGGATTGGATAGAAATGGCCAGGAATGTGAATAATAAGGGGCTCGTTCAACTAGAGCAATCCTGGGATGGCAACAGGAAGTGCTGGAAAACTACTGACTCTTTAGCCATCCAATTTCAATTGGATGGCTTTGAGATCTTACTAGTCTACAAGGTGATGAAAGAGCTTAATAAGGTGGTGATGAAAATTTGTGAATCCAACTTTGAATGGGACGCTTGGAGATGGCCCGGGAGTAGCCTCTTTTCGAAACCACATTCTAAAGGCATTTACCATGCATTAATGCACGAAGCTAATTGGTGTACCTCACTCAACAAATATGGAAGAGGCACTGGACGGAAAAACGGTGGGAGGGAGTCATGGAGAACATCTGGAAGCCAAGGTGGCCTCACTATATGAAGATATTTCTGTGGAAAGTGATATGGGGAGCTCTGTCGACGGGCGTAAAGATACAAGAAAGAGGAATTGGGCCCAATCAATGCTCGGGGTGCAGAATAGCTAGTGAAGACCTAGCCCACCTTTTCATGGGATGCCAGGCAATCAATGGCATGGCTGGGAAAATATGCAAGTGGATTCAAAGGACATGGAAAATTAAGTTCTTCGAGACTGATCTGTTCTTTGGTAGTAACAGGTTGGGACGTCCTGCTCTTCTTGTCTGCACTCAAATAATCAGGTACTACTTCTTTCACCATATTTGGCAAGTAAGTAACTGCCGCGTGTTTGAGGGGGATCTGGTTGTGGCAAGCTTTTGTGAAATCATACAAGAGAGCAGAGTGACGATCCACAGGATCGGAGGCAAACAAGCCTCAAAGGACTCGTTTAGAAAAATATATGTCATGATGACATCTTGTAATAAGTAAAGCCTAGGAGTGGTTTCTCTGTCAAGCAGAAAACTTGTAATCCTTTGACCCTCAAGGCTCGGTCTGAGCTCGAGGTTGGTGTATATTTCTGTTGTTCTTAATACTATCCACTCACAATTGTGAGTTTTGCAAAAAATAAATAAAAATGAATGAAGGGGTACATACCCAAGCGTTGATAAATCCCCTCCCTCCCTCCCTCCCTCCCTTCCAAGGAGTGTTCCACCCCCCTAAGCTAAACTTACATGTTGGAAAAGAAACCTTCAATTTTTGGCCAACAAAAACCACCCTTCAATTGCAATCTATTGAGTTCTATGGTGCTCTACTAAGGTTTTGGAATCGTATGGCTACACTCTTTGGTTGCCTAAGTGTGAACGTTGAGGGGTGGTAGAAGAGTGGTCTAAGTACTTTCCACCCTTAAGTGTGAGTTGAGGAGCGACAAGAGAGTGTACATCTTAGGTGTTCCACCCAAAAAAGGCTCCTTTTCAACTCTACTTTTATCGCTCCTATGTGACCCTAGTCTTACTTCTTCTTAGCTGCAACAATGTCACATACTAGTTCTCATGAAAGAGACAAAACTATCCTTTCACGATAAATGAAATAGGGTGGCATGATCAATTAGTATGAGTGGGAACATTACAATATTCTTTAAAGGTGTACAAAAAGAGAAAGTCCACTCTTTGTCAGTTGTCATGCCAGAACCAAACATCACACACGATAGCCACGAGCACGAGCTATCGGGTGGCAGGAGAGAGAGAATAATGGTTGTTTAGCCAGCTTTGCATGGAGCGCCAAGGTACAAACGAAAGCAATAAGCATACACAAGAGGGAGCAAGAGGTCGTGAGTGGTGGTAGACATTCACGAGGGAGGGGCCAACAAAATTGTTTTTTTTTAATATTTCGAGTTTTGCATTCGACGAGAAAATAATCGTGCTCTCATGGCTTAAGGAAAAACTCCCTATGTGATTGTCAAGGTCAAGGTCTCGATCTGCACAGCTACAGAGTGCAGTTGGGTTGGATTGTGTGCTCCAAAATGAAATCGTTAGAGATTTTAGCTAATGGAACCGAAAAAAAGCCAAGGGTATATATATAAAGAGGTTGCACAAAAGTTTTTCACGTGCTTTGTTAAGGGGTATCTGCACAGATACCCCTCTAATATCGTTTTTCTTTGGCATTGATCTGGAGACGAGCAACCATGCATGGTGGGAAAGTGGGTTGGCATGTGGTCTCGTTAGAGCCTACAAGATGGTGTAGGGCAAGGTCATTGAGCGGAAGGAACAGGGGCAACACATATCCCATGAGTGTGAAGGAGAAGTATTGGTCACTAGCTATCATGCCAGTGTGGAGGGAGAAAAAGTGTTTTTTTTAATAGTGTTGCATATCCACAACCCACGCTCGCTCTAGTGGCTCAACACCTTAGGATTATATGCATCAGGTAGTAAATGAAGTGCAAGCAATGGGTGTTGGGGTATAGGCGTCTGTGCCTTGCCCAGCCGCCCAGAGTCTGGGCGCCCACTGACTTGTATACCTTATACATAGCATAAGTGTATAGGGGGCTGCTCACTCTTTTGAGTCTCCCCACCCATATCTGTGTCGTGTGTCTCCTTCTCTCTCTCACTCTCCGTCTGTGGTTCTCCACGATCCCCTTCAATTGGTATCAGAGCGTAGGTGTGGAGGGAGCGCATGTGTGCACAGTCACCACGACAGTGGAGAGCCAGTTTCATTCCCGAAATCGCGTCCGCGCGCGCGCACTTTCAAGAGTGCAAACAGGGTTTCGACTTCGGCATCGACAAATTCAGCTTTTCGAGAGCGTTATCATCAAGCCTCCTGGCGTTTTACCCCCCTTTCGAAGCCATTCAAACCATCAGAAACCTCATTCGAGCTACGGTTGAGGAGCTGCATTTTTCAGCCCTCTTTTGGCAGTTTATGTTGCGTTTTTGGGTCGAAACGGAGGTTTTTGGCATAGCTTTCACACCCGGACTCGAATACATGTGATCCAGGAGTCTCCCTTGGGGTTTTGGCATGCTCCGGACGTGCTCGTCATATCAGAATTTTAAAATTCTGAACGCTGAATTTTTTGCAGCAGCAATTGTTTATTGTGTGTCGAGGATTCCACACATGGTTTGCTCTCAGATGTGAGAGTGATATTTGCTGCATGTTTCCTCACAGGTGGGAGGATACGATGTATGCCTTATGTGGTTTAATACTCAAGGAGACTAATGGGATTGCATTTTGAGCTCGGCAATGTATGCCTCGAGCATGTTTTTTGGCAGTCACAGATAGAGAAGATATTTGTGTACTAGATTTGCAGGTGTTTGCAATGATGTATGCAAAGTGTGGAGATTGGTGCATGCATTTGGAGTGCGGTTTGATGCGCTTTGGTTGCTCATGGTTTTGAGTGTGCAGTTAGTTTGGTTACTGGTTTTGTGGCCCTTTTACTGACGAAACTCTGGCGAAATTTTCCCAGGAGTTTTATGCGTATCATTTATGCGATCTAGCTAGAGATTGTGGGTTGCACTCAGCATTTGCGTGCGGTGTTCTCTGCAGGTGGGAGATTTGTGCATGTGTATGCATCGATACCGCAGAGTGTGGGCTTGGTGATTAGCTCACCGTTTGACGGGCGTACAGTTATCTTGACACACACACAAGAGTGAATGTTGTGATGTATGCTTGTGTGGCTACGAGCTAGGTAGCCGGATTCGAGCACTAATGGCTTGAGGTTTTTTAGCAGGTTTCAGCTACAGGTTTACAAGTTTACAGGCAGGTTTGAGGGCTTATTTGGGCGCTGAATTTTCAGCCATTGTTTCCTCTTTGCGGGTGTCCATGTATGGCTCAATTGTAGGCTGATCTGGGACACGTTTGTGACTTGTTTATGCAGCTGTTTAACAGCTGAATTTTGGGGCTGTTTTGGGGCTGATTTACAGCCATATTTGCAGACTTTTGTTGATGCAGGATAGACAGGTAGAGCGGTCTTGCTCTAGTGAGTCACGACAGGAGGACGTTGTGCAAGAGTCTATGCATACGGAGTTAGAGCATGAGAGCTCTAGTGAGTCATAGCAGATTGAGTGGTCATGTTTACAGTGGATGATTGCAGAGGAGGCTGAGATGTCAGCGATTATGCAGTCATTCCTTTCTATGTTCGACAGTGAGCATGGGGATATAGTTGTGCAGGATATGTCTTCCAGCAGACACCTAGAGCAGCTGGTTTCCTCTGAGGTTGCACGACAGGTTGATGCGTCTTTTGTGGACAGTCAGGAGATGCAAATGGCTGACACGCCTTGTCAGTCAGAGATGCCTATTGCCAGGGATATATATGTTGATGCATGCTCCATAGAGCTAGCAGGGCCCGCTAGCATTGCATCGGCATTTGGTGGTCTCATGTATGAGATGCTGATCTTGAGACCAGATATCGCAGCTGCAGTGGGAGCATTTGCAGTTGGGGTTGTCAGTCGTTTTTTGACTGATGATGGCATAGTGCACGAGGGAGATATGCAGGTATTGCGTACATACTTGGAGTACGTGTGCGGTACGTCTGGTGGTGTATGGACTTACACGGGAGCAGGACAGCCGGCTGAGAGCGGTTTTCTCTCGCCTTTTGTAGTCTTTAGACTAGGTTCTCTTGCTTAAAGGCACAGTCGCCTTTAAGTGGGAGGTTGTTGGGGTATAGGCGTTTGTGCCTTGCCCGGCCACCCAGAGTCTAGGCGCCCACTGACTTGTATACCTTATACATAGCATAAGTGTATAGGGGGCTGTTCACTCTTTTGAGTCTCCCCACCCATATCTGTGTCGTGTGTCTCCTTCTCTCTCTCTCACTCTCTGTCTGTGGTGCTCCCCGATCCCCTTCAATGGGATCGATGATGGAGAAGCTTGGGCATAAAAGCAAGGGCACGTGAAGACGTCGGATGTGAAAATGTAAACATGGACATGGGGGGAGTAAACACAGACCAACTTTATAATGTTGTGGAACTCACATTGGTTTCAACAAACCATAGACGCCTGTCTGGTTAGCTCGTCGGGCTTCCAACTGTGATTGGTGGGTTCAAACTTCAGATCATGGACCGGTCGTTGACTTTTTGTACACCATTCTTCCGTCTCGAGATCCATGGGTTTCAACCTCCACCGTCGATCCCACCACCTTGGGGTCATTAAGACCCCGTGGCATATAGTGTCTAGGGGCTCAAACTTGAAGCTTGACAATTTTGATATACAGGTACCTTCGAAATGAATCTTTTTTTTTTCCAGAACTCACAATATGTGAGTAGTATAGAATTAATCATAATTAAATAAAATAACATATAAAGAAAACAATGTTGATAGCGAGCCAGGGTATCAAACTTCACAAAGACACTTTGACAAGTTAGGTGTGCCACCCCAAAACACTCGTAGAATCATTCAAGATTCATAGAGAAGGTTCAAGATTCACTTTGTGAATGAATCTTGAATTCTTCTGGGTATGGGAAATCTGAGAAAGAGCCAATAGGTGAATACTTTATAATAAAGTGACTATGAGTGGAAGCTTGATTTCTTTTTGCTTCTCCAAGAATCCCACGATCCCATGATGGATTAAAAACAAGAGGCATTCTAGAACAATAAAATATAAAAAATCCATGTGAGGTTATGAATGAAGGGGTGCATCAATTAAAACGAGAAGTGAGGCTTATATTCTCCCTCCCTCCTTCCTCTAAGACCCTTTTGAGGTGCAACTAAAAATAAGCTTTGTTATCCCCCTCTCTCTTTTAGTGTGAGTGTGTGAGAGAGGTCTAATAAAATATCTCATCTCTTTTTTTGGGGGTGCCCAAGAAACACATAAGTTCTTCGATGAGCTCTAGTTTGTGTCACTTTGTCGCCTACCTTGGTAGTAGTACGTGAGTCAAGAACGGCTCGCGGTTGACTCATCAAGGGTTGAGGGAGTGGGTGCTTCTACGGAGATCCAAGCATAATGGTTCTATTGTTCTTCGCAATGGAATCTATGAACATAGAGGTTTGGGGTTGTCCTCAAAGGGGGATGTTTGGTGCTTATTGCTCTTCTGGTCATTCTACAATACTCGTTCCATAGTCCTTTACACACACAACACTTCTCTCGCACCCTCTTTACAACACAAAACACCACCAGTTCGGCGCATGTCCACACACGCACACTCGGGGGGGGGGGGGGGGGGATCACTTAATAATTATGTGACTATCACGTGAGTGCAGTACAAGGGATTATTAAATTTAACTTTTTCATATATTTTCACATATAGAAGGGTGCCGTAAAATGGAATTGGGGAACAAATTTACATATTGAATAGGAAAAAGGTGTATTTTATCTATCAAAATTTGCAGATAAGGTTTTTTATAAAAAGTCCTTGAATGCACGTGATATACACAATTTATACATAGTGACCCCTCCCCCCCCCCCTCCCCGAGCACGCAGATGACATCACAAATTGCACAAGAGCAATTGAGAAAAGAAGGGCGAAAGGGGGAATGACACCAAATGCGACAAGGATGGCTTTCCTTGCTCAAAACTTGTTTACAAAGCTTGTGCGGACAATACCATGGCTTTCTCTCTCCTCATTTACCTCCACCGAGTTCCCTACTATCGAAAGGTCTCTCTTACTTTTGTCTCTCTTCTCCCACATAGCCCAAAAATGAAAGACCTTGAAAAAGCCCCCACAAACTTTTTTTTTTGTCTCGTATAGAGAGCTCTGAGGAAGGTGTCATTTGATTGGACCATTGAGGCACCTCACTTGGAAACTTTTGAAGGAACACTCACCCCCCCATTTGATTGGACCATTGAGACCCCATCACACATGCCATGGCATCACCATGCTCGCGCTTGGCCGCCGTCAAAACCAGCCACCTTCCACCCGCATACACCCAGAGCCGTCGTGCACGCCACCGACGCAACACCTTGTGCGAACCACCATAGCCCACGAGATCCAGTGAGACGTCTCTCTTCACTTGCTTGCTTTTGAGCCTCACGCTCCTTCCCTTATACCATAAACTTCTGCCAACAGGATGGTGCGTGTGGGACAATACAACGGGTCACGTGGTGGCCTCATAGCGCTCCAACCCTCCAAGCCTCCAAGGCCTCCAACTTAAAAAATTCTTTAAAAAACTTCCTTTCCCTTCACTTGAAAGCTCTGCCATTTGTTGCTCAAAAACCTGGTTGCCGAGCCATCAAAACCCACTGAAAGACACCATCCTAGAATTCCATCCTTGCAAAACTTACCGCATTCCCAACTTTCCATGACCGCCAACCCCTATCATCAAAATTGGGAAAATCCATCTAGCACCGCACCGTCGACAAATGCACCTCAACTTTTGACCTGGCATAACTTGCTGACCAGAATCCAACTGAGGAACGTCAAATTCTATCAACTCCATACAATGCATAGCACATTCTAGAACCTAGTCGAAGCCAAAAACCACCAAATGGTACATCTATCAAGGCGACCGGGTTGCCCCACAACTTGTCCGTGATAAACTTTGAAGTGACTGTAACTTGCTTGTTCGGGCTTCGATTAAGGATCCAAAAAGATCGGCATGCGCCACAACACGAGCGCTTTT
The DNA here is from genome assembly GCF_014529385.1 of Adiantum capillus-veneris. Taxonomy (NCBI): domain Eukaryota; kingdom Viridiplantae; phylum Streptophyta; class Polypodiopsida; order Polypodiales; family Pteridaceae; genus Adiantum; species Adiantum capillus-veneris. The sequence continues at coordinate 56,554,336 of NC_140947.1, forward strand.
CATCTATCTACTTATGCTAGCTTTGGCTTCCTGTCCCCTACCTGTCGTGTCCATTGTGAATCTGCAAACCATTCCAACTTTCAACTGACATATCTTCCACATTATAGCTCCATTTGAGGAGTCGTCTAGACTAGCTCACACATCATATCAAGCACTACATTAACAAGCACCAATTGAGCATTTCGAACATCTTTTACATGCCATCCCATCTGGCCTATTTTGGAGCCCTTTTGGCCTTAAAAACCCCATCAACCATACATCCCAGCTATCACTTGCCTTTCCACAATTTCCTCATCACTTTATCGTGCACGAGTCAGCATACAAAACACTGCATCGCACACTTCTCCAGCATCATTCAACTTTGGTTGCACCAACGTCCATTATTAATACATCTAACCTTATTCATTAATATTCAATAGAATTAGGAGTTGTGAGGCATCATTAACCTCACTCTATGTCCCACTTTGTGCGCATGGTCTTCTTCTCCCTTGCACTCTGCATGCATTGTGCACTCTACAAGTGGTATTAGAGATTTGGCCTTCCTATCCACTTTCGGACGCATGCAGCCCTCTTGGAGTGACTAAGGCTCACTCAGAGCTAATTGGGATAAAGGTCTATTTGGAGAAAATTGACAGCTGATGGTAGATTGTATAGCAGGTTAAGTAAAGCTAATTGTGGTGATGTGAGTCGAATTGGAGAGCCCACATTCTGGCTGGGAGAGGAAAGTGTAGATATAAGTCATGGTAGATTGTATAGCAGGTTAAGTAAAGCTAATTGTGGTGATGTGAGTCGAATTGGAGAGCCCACATTCTGGCTGGGAGAGGAAAGTGTAGATATAAGTGTGGAGAGCCCACATTCTGGCTAAAAATGTGAGGGAAGCAAGTTCGGATGTCACCAAAAGCTTATCAAAAGTTCGGAAGTCACCAAAAGCTTATCAATCTAATAGTGTGTGGTATCAGACTCTTAAACTTGTAGTGAGCATAATGAGCACAATCAATTTGACTCTTCTCCAGTCCCAAGGCCCTATCTTGCATCGAATGGAATGGGAGCTAAGCCGACTAGTTGCGAAAGTGTGTATCGCTAACAAGGGGATAGGCTCAAGCATGTAAGTGTGAGTACAATTTCCTCTTTCAGCGAAGAACATGGTTTTGTAGTTGGCGGAAACATGGGTGGTTTAATGTATGAATCATGACCCACCGGATTCCTCCCAAGCCGTAATACATCGGCATTGTAGAAAAGCTTCATTCACTTGAGAGTCAATTGAGGCATCATGTAGCAAGTTCAATGCATCCCATCTCCCAAACCACTTCTTTATGTCTTACATCCATTTGGTGCTCATGATCTTGCTTTTATGCATTTGTGGAACCTTTTTCTTGCTTCCCATGCAATTGTAGGAAGTTAATGTGAGGGGTTTTGACGCATCTTTATGTACTCCACAACCCTTTTCCATGCCCATAAACTCAATTGGAAGAGATCCCAACTCAAGAAGTAGGAGCATATATGGTGTTTGTGTCTTAACTTGGAGAAATGTTGTAAGAAAACGCTTTTGGACATTCTCAAACTCTTTCCAAGTAGACTTTGAGGTGCTCTCACCCCACACTTCAACTCCATAAAAAAGTACCGATGTCCTCAATGTGTCAATTTAAATGGTACTTCTTGAGAACCCAACACGATGTTTTCCACATTACACATGTTCTCCAATGCATAGTACACTCTCTTTCCCGCTCCCAAATGACGCATGGCACATTCATGCGACTTGTGATTGGTCAGAACCTCAAGGCCAAGGTACTTAAAACTCTCAAGGACTTCAAGTGTCTCATTTTTGTACACAATGCATAGCTTCTCCTTATGGTTGGTTTCACAAGCATAACCTTTCTTTTGAATTTATTCACAATCAACCCACTATAGAAGAAAAATTTATCAAGGACAACCATAATCTTTTGTGGATCCTCTGAAGTGTGTGCTAGTGTCATAATAACTAATATCTAATTCTCCTAAATGATTTTCTCATGTTAAATTGATCATTTAATATTGGTTAAGCTGGCAGACTGGCCACAATAGGGATCCAAAGGAGGGAAAATAGGGATCCAAAGGGGGGGGGGGGCATCTGCAAAAGAGCAAGGTGCAACAATGGGCTAAAAGACCCTAAGGTTCGGCCCATTAAGACTTCCAAAATAGTAAGGTTCCAAAATTCAAAGGTTGTGTCCAAAGCCCAAACACTAGGGAAATTGGATGCTTTGTGTGTGTCCCAAAAAGTCTTCATAATCCCTACATAGGAGGGGGCGAGCCTTGCAAGTAGGGGATGAGAGAGAAACACACACACACACACACACACACACACACACACACAAGCTCCCTTTACAGAAAGGGAATGAGGGACACATGTCAGCTCCCTAGCCCAGATGCCCACAAGGTGTACTCAAATCCTATTGGATGGTCATGGAGGTGAACCAATGAGAATTAGGCTAGATTAAATTTAGTTTAAATAATTTAAAAAAACTTAATAAAAGAACCAATAAGAATTAAGCTCTCTAGAAGACTATTCGACAGTCTCTCAAGGGGTCCAATGAGCATTCAACAGCCCCATGGCTTGCCTGATTCCTATTGGCCAGGAGGCAAAGGGGTCCAATGAGAGTTTAATTGCATTTATTAATTACCTAAAGCTCTCACAAAAGTGGAAAGGGGGACACATGTCAGAAGGCTATCACTTATTCTTCTCAATACTCATTGGCTAAGCTTGGAAAGGGCCAATAGGGTTGCAGCATGAGCAAATAGCAAGAGGGGTCGACCAAGAGAGAGAGGGGGACTGATTTTCTCAAGGCATTATCCACACACACTCACAAAACTCATGTGGGAAGCAAGAAGACTCTCTCTCTCCTTCTCAACCTTTAATGGAAAGCTTATCACCTACTCCAAGCTTGTGAGAAGGGAGGCCTACATCAGCAACCCTTGGCTTTGTGATGCAAATCCAACCAAGAGCCAAGCTTCAATGCATGCTCATCTCCTCTACCATGCTAATTACTAAGCTACTCTATGCTAATATGAGTGTTATGTGAGGAGATGTACATCTTTCTTGTAAGACTACTCCTTCTTCCTCTCAATCTACTCTCATACCTGCTAGCTCTCACCATCTTCGAAGGTGTGTGAAGTCCTGGGTCTGAGATCGTAAGGGAATTGATGTTTTGTTTGATAAGTTTTTTGCTTAGTGCTTGAAGTTTCCATCTTCATTGCATTAGCTAGTATTGAAGGAAAACAAAGAATTGTATTGTAAAATGTCTCTCTTGATGGGAGAAACCATAAGCAAAGCATTTTGGAGGGGGGACCGGCTCCATGAAAATTCAGTCCTCCACTATTATTAATTTCTTAATTTCTCTCTCTTTTGAAGTATTGTTCATGCTATCTAACTAGGTGTTATACTTTTTGTTACTCTCTCCACCCAAGAACTCTTGTTATTCTCATTAGGAATCTATTCTAATGAAATGCTCACTATGTTCATGCTATTTTCCGCTACACAAAAGTTACTAGGCCATTAAAGGTTACATTGGTATCAGAGCACAAGGTTTCTCTTTTCTTGCTCAAGAAGGGATGTACTCAAGCTAGCTATAAATGGTTGGTATTATTAATTGCATGTGAGTAAGGAGAATAGGGATTTTTCAGCCTTGCAGTGTGCTTCCCTTTGTGCAGTTAATGGGGCATCAGCGTCGAGAGCTATAAATGGTTGGTATTATTAATTGCATGTGAGTAAGGAGAATAGGGATTTTTCAGCCTTGCAGTGTGCTTGCCTTTGTGCAGTTAATGGGGCATCACCGTCGAGAGCTATGGTCTTATTAGTGGAGTCCTACAGGGCTTGCCTACGGCTTAACCACTATTGAGCTATTAGAAGCTTGACAGGAGCCGGTGTTGTTTTGGTGTTGAACAATCCTCTCTTCTATTCCTTGCATTTAATGTTATTCAAGCCACGGGTACAGTAGCTTGAGTGCTTTTTCTAAAGGGGTAAAGAGGAGTAGCAACTAGGGCTTGAAGTGCCAAAGTACACCTAAAAGTTTTTATAATGGATGACAATAGTAAAGAGAGTGAAACTAATGTCAATAGCTTTGATTTTGCTAATGAGCAGGCTACTAATGATGCCCCTATGCTTGTTAACTATCTTGTTTCTAGGCTTCAACAAGCCATTGGCAATCCATCCCTCCAAAGTCATGTGCAACGGCAGCTTTGTGCTCATGGGATTCTCCAAGCCCCCCACCATGACGAGAGAGTCCCTAGGAAGGCTCCTTGTGATATTTCCAAAAGAGGCCTATGTCCGATTCCGGAAAAAGAAGAGGATCCATACGAAGGGCTCAAAAATTTGCTTGTTGATGATGCATCTCCTTCCCAAAGGAGAATTCAAGAGCCTCCACCGAAGGAACGAGAAAGAAGTGATTCTTCTACCACCTAGGCAGATATGGCTCCACAAAGACGACGGGCTAAACGCTCTCCATCACCTCCAAAATGGAGAAGACCATCGCATGCTTCTCCACACCATAATTCAAAGAGGGATGATAAAAAGCAAGAGAAGAAAAAGGCGAGAGAGAGGACACCCTCTTCTCCATCTTCTTCATCCTCTTCCTCTTATGAAAGTGATGGTGAAGACAAAGAAGATCAAGGCAAGAACAAGGCAAGAAAGAGGTCACCCTCTTCTCCATCTTCCTCAAATTCTTCATCTTCTAAAGAAAATGATGGTGCAACTTTTGAACCATCAAAAACAAGAGGCCATAGGAAATCCTATACCGGATGGAAGAGGTCATTCAAGCTCAAGAAGTTCAAAGAGGGAGGGAAGAGCATCTCTTTCCTTACCTATGATGGCACCTTTGGTGCTACGAACAAAGTCTTGGCCTTTATCCAACAATTCAATGCGGCATTTGGAGATGAGGGCTTCATGGAGTCCTCTAAGCTACGCCATGTAGATATGCACTTTTAAAAGTGCACCATACAATGGTGGTCTAGCCTACGGGCCAACAGTGAAGCTCCACAAACATGGAAAGCTTTAAGCTTCCATTATGAAGCAGTTTTTGGCCACCAATGTCAAAGACAAAGTACTGACCGAATGGCAAAACTTGAAGCTCTCTCCCTACAAATCCATTCACAAATATGTATACAAGTTTTGGGACTTACAACTCAAAGCCACTGTCTCAAAGCAAATGGGTAACACCATACCCATTGTACATACACAAGCTTTCAATAAGTCAATAAACAGCTCTATTTCCGTGTACATGATTTTTGTTAAAGATTCTCAAAATGAACCTAACTTTTTAACAAAAGAAAATAAACACACTCACAAGGAATTAGAGTTATCCAACTTTCTCAAGGGGTTTCAAGATGTCTTTATTGACGACATCCCTTTTGAGTTACCTTCTAAACGAGGCAATGATGACCATGCAATTGAACTTCTTCCATGAAGTTCACCGCCTAATAAGCCTCCTTATAGAGTTTTTCAAGCTCAACAAGAGGAGATTATGCAGCAACTACATGAGTTAGTTGAGAAGGGCATGGTTAGGCCTAGCTCATCTCCATTTTGTTCTCCTGTGCTATTAGCACAAAAGAAAGACGGCACATATTGTATGTGTGTCGACTATAGAGCACTAAATAGGATCCCTATAAAGAATAGGTTTCCCGTTCCACGGGTAAAAGACCTATTTTATAAGCTACAAGGGTCCACCTACTTCAGTAGGATTGACCTAAAAAGTGGCTATCATCAAATAAGGATAGTTGATCAAGACATTGTAAAGACCACATTTTGCACTATGTTGGTCTTTACGAATACATTGTCATGCCTTTTGGCTTGACCAATGCACCAGCCCCATTCAACCGCTTGATGGAGAAGGGGTATTTAGGCCTCACCGAACCTTTACTGGAGTGTTCTTTCATGATATCATCATCTACTCTAATTTATTAGATGAACACAAGCAACACCTCCAGGTAATATTTCAAGTTCTAAAAGATAATAAACTTTATGTTAATCAAAAGAAAAGTGAATTTTTCTTACAAGAGATATTGTATTTAGGTCACATTATTTCTCAAGATGGCATCCAAATGGATCCATGAAAATTAGAGGTAATAAAAGGATGGCCTAAACCAAGGAATCGTCGTGAACTAAGAAGCTTTATAGGTATGTATGCACACTATAAACGCTTCATAAAAAAGTTCTCACTAATAGCACGACCACTACATGACCTAACAAAGAAAAAAGTTAGGTACACATTGTTTGCCAAGGAGAACAATGCTTTCGAAAAGCTTAAAGAAAATCTTATCTCTCAACCTCTGCTTACACTACCGGATCTCTCAAAGCCATTTGAGGTCCAGTGATGCTTCTGGTGATTGCCTTGGAGCTGTCTTGCTCCAAAAAGAGCATGCCATAGAATATGAAAGTCAAAGGTTGGACCGTGTTGAGCAAGCTCTAGGCATATATGAAAAGGAACTCCTCGCAATTCTACATGCCTTAGACTCATGGAAGCACTATTTATTGGGGACTCCTTTTATTCTGCGAATGGATCACCAAAGTCTTTAGTACTTCATGACGTAGACCAAGCTCTCCGACAAACAAATGAGGTGGGTAAATTTCCTTTTGCAATTTCATTTTCATATTGCTCACACTGATGGCAAGCATAATCAAGTAGCCAGTGCACTCTCAAGATGGCCGAGAGTCAATGTGGTTTCCATAGCAACTCACAATGATCTATCTTCTATGATAGATGAGTATGCTATTGATCCCGATTCTAGAGATGTGATTTTAGCCCTTGCACTAGGAAAGAAAGAGGAACCATTTACTTTATAAGATGGTTATCTTCTCTATGGAAATAGACTATGCGTTACTAACTCACTCCGTGAGAAAGTATGTATGAATCTCATGCTCCTCCTTATCCAGGCATATAGGGATTCAGTATTCCCTAAAGGGGATTGAAACATATTTCTATTGGCCTACCATGAAAACAAACATACAAGAGTATGTTTCTAAATGTGTGGTATGCCAAAAGATGAAGTTTGATAGAGGGAAGCAACCTGGATTGCTTTAACCTTTGACAATCCCTAATTCATCATGGGAGAGCATATCCATGGATTTTATCTTTGAATTGCCTAGGTCTATCCATGGGAATACGGGAATATCGAGGATAGTAGACAGGTTCAGTAAACAAGCTCATTTTATGCCTGTCAAAAAGACTATCAAAGCCCATCAAATGGCAACCCTCTGCATTTCACAAATCTTCAAGTACCACGGCTTGCCAATGTCCATAGTGTCGGATAGAGACCCTAGAATGGCAAGTAATTTTTGAAGGGGTCTCTTTGAGAATTTAGGAACAAGGCTAAACTTCTCCTCGGCCTATCACCCCCAAACGGATTGCCAAAGTGAAATAGCTAACCTAACAATTCTTGATCTACTAAAAGCCTATGTAACGGAAGTAGATCAAAGATCCCAATGGGAGAAGTACTTACCCTTAGTGGAGTATGCCTACAATAATACTGCACATACTTCCATGGGAAAAACACCTTTTGAGGTAATTGAGGGAAGATCAAAAAGTCCCCTGCTACTTAAGGTACACGGGATGATCTTTTCTGCAGATGAGTATAGCCAAGACCTACAAGTATCTTTCTAAAATATTAAGGATCCTATCTCTATATCACAGCAAAGGCAAAAGGACTCTCCTAACACGCACAAAAGAGCCCAAGCCTTTAAAGAAAATGATTGAATCTTATCAAAATTTCCCAAGGCTCGATTAAGGCACACAACGGGAAAGAATCCTACGGGACACCAAAAGTACTATGGTAAGTTAGCAAAAAGGTTATATGGTCCATTCCAGATTCTTAGGCCAACCAATGAAATGGCCTATCAATTCAAGTTTCCCAGTCATTGGCTCATACACAATGCTTTTCATGTGAGCCTATCAAAGCCTTATAAAGGAGAGCCACCTCAAGAAGAAACTATTGAAGACTCACCGTAGATTGAGGACCAAGAAGAGGTGCTGCAGTCCGAGTCCATTCTCCGACATGAAGACAAGGTACTAAGAGGCGTTAAGACTATCCGACGATATCTTATTAAGTTTAAGAATTATCCTTTGGAAGATTCTAGATGGATGCAAGGCATACAACTAAAGGATAACCTAAACCTTGTCAATGCTTACAATGCTTCCCTAGAGTAATCAAATGTACAAATGTTAAAAATGAACAAAGTTTTTGTCTTAGAAGACTCTCTTTTTCTTTATTGTGCACAAAAATGAAGTAGTAGGCATGCTTAGTTCAAGTTTGTGGAGATGACGTCCCCCAAACACCAAGTAGAGCTTGTCACTCTACTATGGAAGATTGATAGGACTAATGTGCAGACATGCTTGCGACAGCTTAGACTCTCAAGCGCCAAATGGACTAGTCATCCATTCTAGAATGATGTCGTAGGGTAACATAGGGATCCTCTACCCGCTAGGAAAAAGGACTAATGAATATTCTTTATCTTCTCTACCCCATAGTCGAGGATGACTATGATTTTAAGAGAGAGTTGATGTCATAATAACTAATATCTAGATCTCCTAAATGAGTTTCTCATGTTAAATGGATCATTTTATATGGAGGAGTGCCAAGGGAGAAAAAGCTAGAATATTGGTTAAGCTGGCAGACCAACCACAGTAGGGATCCAAAGGAGGGAAAATAGGGATCCAAAGGGGGGGCCATATGCAAAACACAAAGTTGCAACAATGGGCTAAAAAGACCCTAAGGTTCGGCCCATTAAGACTTCCAAAATGGTAAGGCTCCACAATTCAAAGGTTGTGTCCAAAGCCCAAACACTAGGGAAATTGGATGCTTTGTGTGTGTTCCAAAAAGTCTTCATAATCCCTACATAGGAGGGGGCAAGCCTTGCAAGTAGGGGATTAGAGAGAAACACACACACACACACACACACACACACAAGCTCCCTTTACACAAAGGGAATGAGGGACACATGTCAACTCCCTAGCCCAGATGCCCACAAGGTGTACTCAAATCCTATTGGATGGTCATGGAGGTGAACCAATGAGAATTAGGCTAGAGTAAATCTAGTTCAATTAATTTAAAAACACTTAATAAAAGAACCAATAAGAATTAATCTCTCTAGAAGACTATTGGACAGACTCCCAAGGGGTCCAATGAGCATTCAACATCCCAATGGCTTGCCTGATTCCTATTGGCCAAGAGGCAAAGGGCTCCAATGAGAGTTTAATTGCATTTCTTAATTACCTAAAGCTCTCAAAAATGGGAAAGGGGGACACATGTCAGAAGGCTATCACTTATGCTTCTTAATACTCGTTGGCTAAGCTTGGAAAGGGCCAATAGGGTTTCAGCATGAGCAAATAGCAAGAGGCTTAGACCAAGAGAGAGAGGGGGCTGATTTTCTTAAGGAATTATCCACACACACACTCACAAAACTCATGTGTGAAGCAAGAAGACTCTCTCTCTCTCTCTCTCTCTCTCTCTCTCTCTCTCTCTCTCTCTCTCTCTCTCTCTCTCTCTCTCTCTCTCTCTCTCTCTCTCTCTCTCTCCTTCTCAATCTTTAATGGAAAGCTTATCACCTACTCCAAGCTTGTGAAAAGGGAGGCCTACACTAACAACTCTTGGCTTTGTGATGCAAATCCAACCAAGAGCCAAGCTTCAATGCATGCTCATCTCCTCTACGATGCTAATTACTAATATAAGCTATGCTTATATGAGTGATTATGTGAGGAGATGTACATCTTTCTTGTAAGACTACTCCTTCTTCCTCTCAATATACTCGCATTCCCCGCTAGCTCTCACCATATTCAAAGGTGTGTGAGGTCTTGGGTCTGAGACCATGAGGGAATTGATGTTGTGTTTGATAAGTGTTTTGCTTAGTGCTTGAAGTTTCCATCTTCATTGCACTAGCTAGTATTGAAGGAACACAAAGAATTGTATTGTAAAATGTCTCTCTTGATGGGAGAAACCATAATACAAAGCCTTTTGGAGGGGGGACTGGCTCCATGTAAATCCGGTCTTCAAATGTTGTCAATTGCTTAATTTCTCTCTCTTTTGAAGTATTTTTCATGCTATCTAACCAGGTGTTATACTTTTTGTTTCTCTCTCCACCCAAGCACTCTTGTTATTCTCATTATGAATCTATTCTAATGAAAGGCTCACTATGTTCATGCTATTTTCCGTTACACACAACTTACTAGGACATTAAATATAACATTGATATCAGAGCACAAGGTTTCTCTTTTCTTGCTCAAGAAGGGATGTACTCAATCTAGCTATAAATGGTTGGTATTATTAATTGCATGTGAGTAAGGAGAATAAGGATTTTTCAGCCTTGCAGTGCGCCTACCTTTGTGCAGTTAATGGGGCATCACCGTCGAGAGCTATGGTCTTATTAGTGGAGTCCTACGGGGCTTGCCTACGGCTTAACCACTAATAAGCTATTAGAACCTTGATAGGAGCCGGTGTTTTTTTGGTGTTGAACAATCCTCTCTTCTATTCCTTGCAATTATTGGTATTCAAGCCACGGGTACAGTAGCTTGAGTGCTTTTTCTAAAGGGGTAAAGAGGAGTAGCAACTAGGGCTTGAAGTGCCAAAGTACACCTAAAAGTTTTTATAATGGATGACAATAGTGAAGAGAGTGAAACTAATGTCAATAGCTTTGATTTTGCTAATGAGCAGGCTACTAATGATGCCCCTATGCTTGTTAACTATCTTGTTTCTAGGCTTCAACAAGCCATTGGCAATCCATCCCTCCAAAGTCATGTGCAACGGCAGCTTCGTGCTCATGGGATTCTCCAAGCTCCCCACCATGATGAGATAGTACCTAGGAAGCCTCCTTTTGAGACTTCCAAAAGAGGCCTCTCTCCGATTTGGCAAGAAGAGGATCCATACGAAGGGCTCAAAAATTTGCTTGTTGATGATGCATCTCCTTCCCAAAGGAGAATTCAAGAGCCTCCACCGAAGGAACGAGAAGGAAGTGAGTCTCCTACCACCTCGGTAGAGATGGCTCCACAAAGACGGTGGGCTAAACGATCTTCATCACCTCCAAAACGGAGAAGACCATCACATGCTTCTCCACACCATAATTCAAAGACGGATGATAAAAAGCAAGAGAAGAAAAAGGCGAGACAGAGGACACCCCTCTTCTCCATCTTCTTCATCCTCTTCCTCTTATGAAGTGATGGTGAATACAAAGAAGATCAAGGCAAGAAAAAGACAAGAAAGAGGTCACCCTCTTCTCCATCTTCCTCAAATTCTTCATCTTCGGAAGAAAGCAATGGTGCAACTTTTAACCCATGAAAAAGAAGAGGCCATAGGAAATCCTATACCGCATGGAAGAGCTCAACCAAGCTCAAGAAGTTCAAAGAGGGAGGGAAGATAATCTCTTTCCTTACCTACAATGGCACCTTTGGTGCTACAGACAAAGTCTTGGCCTTTATCCAACAATTCGATGGGTATTTGGAGATGAGAGCTTCAAGGAGTCCTCTAACCTATGCCATGTAGTTATGCACTTTTAAAAGTCCGCCGGACAATGGTGGTCTAGCCTACGGGCCAACGGTAAAGCTTCACGAACATGGAAAGCTTTAAGAGCTTCCATTATGAAGCAATTTTAGGCCACCAATGCCAAAGACAAAGTACTCACCGAATGGCGAAGCTTGAAGCTCTCTCCCTACAAATCGATTCACAAATATGTAGAAAAGCTTTGGGACTTGCAACTTAAATTCACTGTCTTTAAAAAGTTGGATTTTGAAGAGCGAAAGCAACAATTTTGTGTGAGCTTGACTGAAGAAATGGCGGAGTATGTCAACTCCCAAAGGCCACGCACTATATCGGTAGTTATACACCATACTATGGTGGCTTCTCGAATCAGTTTCCAAATAGGGGCTAAGAGAAATTATAAGCCCAGGGAAAACAAGGGTTCCAATGAGCCTAAGGGGAAGGACAATGTCCAAAAGTCTCCTAAGAGAAATTCCAACGCTAAGGAGAAGGGAGTTTACAAAGGCAAAAACAAACTCTCTCCTGAGGAGCTTGAGCGTTATCGCAAGGATAACCACCGTTTCAAGTAAAGAGAGCAAGGGCATGCATACCACGCTTATCCTCAAAAGAACACCCGCCATGAGCCTCCTAGAGCTACCCTGGTTGAAATCCAAGAGGAGGAAACTCGCCACAAAGGATCTCCTCTATGCAATGCTTGGTGAAAGGCAAGAGAACATGATGCTTTTATTCTCTTTGACCCGGGTTCTACTAAAAATTTCATATCCACAGAGTTGGCCACCAAGGCAGGCATACAAGCTTACAAGATGGGAGATGTCTTACTCGTAGACGATGCTTTCAAGGGGCAAGAAGCTTCAATCACTCCCTTAATCGGGAAATTCAAGCTCCATGTCCAAATCTATGTGGACAAAGAGGACTTCTTTATCTTTCCTCTCAAGCATGAGGATGTAATCTTAGGGGCACCATGGTTTGATCGCATGGCTGCCAATGTTAAATTCCCTAAAAGAAGAATCTACTTTAGGTTCAAGGAAAAAGACATGTACATAGATGCCAAGCAAATGGGTAACACCATACCCATTGTACATACACAATATTTCAGTAAGTCAATAAAGAGCTCTATTTCCTTGTACATGATTTTTGTTAAAGATTCTCAAAATGAGCCTAATGTTTTAACAAAAGAAAATAAACACACTCACAAGGAATTAGAGTTATCCAACTTTCTCAAGCGGTTTCAAGATGTCTTTATTGATGACATCCCCTGTGAGCTACCTCCTAAACGAGGCAATGATGACCATGCAATTGAACTTCTTCCGTGAAGTCCACCACCTAATATGCCTCCTTATAGAGTTTCTCAAGCTCAACAAGAGGAGATTATGCGGCAAGTGCATGAGTTAGTTGAGAAGGGCATGGTTAGGCCTAGCTCATCTCCATTTTGTTCTCCTGTGCTATTAGTGCAAAAGAAAGACGGCACATATCGTATGTGTGTCCTCTATAGAGAACTAAATAGGATCACTATCAAGAATTTCCCGTTCCACGGGTAGAGGACCTATTTGATAAGCTACAAGGGTCCATCTACTGCAATATGATTGACCTAAAAAGTGGCTATCATCACATAAGGATAGTTGATCAAGACATTGTAAAGACCGCATTTTGCACTATGTTTGGTCTTTGTGAATACATTGCATGCCTTTTGGCTTGACCAATGCACCAACCGCATTCAACTACTTGATGGAGAAGCTATTCAGGCCCCATCGAACCTTTACTGGAGTGCTCTTTGATGATATCATCATCTACTCTAATTCATTATTAGATGAACACAAGCAACACCTCCAGGTAATATTTCAAGTTCTAAGAGAGAATAAACTTTATGTTAATCAAAAGAAAAGTGAATTTTTCTTACAAGAGATTCAGTATTTAGGTCACATTATCTCTCACGATGGCATCCAAATGGATCCATCAAAATAAGAGGTAATAAAAGGATGGCCTAAACCAAGGAATCTTTGTGAACTAAGAAGATTTATAGGTATGTATGCATACTATAGACGCTTCGTAGAAAAGTTCTCACTAATAGCATGACCACTACATGATCTAAGAAAGAAAAATGTTAGGTACACATGGTCTACCAAGGAGAACAATGCTTTCAAAAATCTTAAATAAAAGCTTATCTCTCAACCTGTGCTTACACTACCGGATCTCTCAAAGCCATTTGAGGTCCAATGTGATGCTTGTGGTGATTGCCTTGGAGCTGTCTTGCTCCAAGAAGGGCACGCCATAGCTTATGAAAGTGAAAGGCTCGACCCTATTGAGCAATCTCTAGGCATATATGAAAAGGAACTCCTCGCAATTCTACATGCCTTAGACTCATGGAAGCACTATTTGAAGGGGATCGGGGAGCACCACAGACGGAGAGTGAGAGAGAGAGAAGGAGACACACACACGATGTGGGTGGGGAGACTATGAAGTGGCAGCTCCCCCTATACAGTATACTCACTATAAGTATAAGGTAACAGTGGGCGAGCGCCCATGACCTGGGCGACCGGTGAAGGCACATAGGCCTTAACCCCAACAACCTCCCACTTAAAGACCAATGTTCCTTTAAGCAAGATCTACTAGTGTACAACTAATAGAAGGTGAGATATTCTCTCAACCTATGCCCACTTACTCTCGATGAGCTAGTGCATCCGGCTCTACTGATAGACAAACATCTCGCTGTTGCGGAAGCCACACAGAGCTAGCTCCAAGCTCTGCAAAGAGTCTACAAGAGCTCATGCACTCCTGCAAGTATCGGTCCAATACCTGCAAACCTCCCCTATGCTCTATGCCAAGATCAGTCATCGAACAACTAATCAACCCTGCTGCAAATGCTCCCACTGCAGCTGCTATGTCGGGCCTCGAGATCAGCATCTCGTACATGAGGACACCGAATGTTGACGCAACCCTGGCAACCTCTGCCACCTCTAACTCAGAACTCAACTCATGGTAATCATGTCCCCTATCATAGAGACCATGGCACTCTGACTCCGAGCTCTGGAGTGACTCCTCATGCCCACCACATATTACATGTGTACCAAGAGTATCCATCTGTCCTGAATCTGCATCAAGCTCTGGCATAAGCATATCAAGAAATGACTCCACAATAGCTGACATCTCAGCATCCATGTGAGTCATCTCTGTCATCACCTCTAATGACTCATCCTGCTGTGACTCACTAGAGCTGTACCGCTCTACCTGTGCATCCGTAGACGCAACCTGCACAACAAGGTCACTGCTCGGCACTCCATGCAAAGCATCCTGCAACCCACAAGCAAAAGAGACTCGCCTGCTCTCTCGCTCTCTACCTGGCTGCATGATCACAGAGACAGCACCGTCTCTCGCGTGATCCACATGCAATGGGTAACCTGTACCACTCCTAGCACCTCTCGCAATCACTAGCGAACCCAAATGCATCACAAAATCTCGCTCTCGTAGCGAAATCTGACATCCACAATCTCTAAGCTGACCAATTGAGATCAAACTCACTGTCAAATCTGGTACATGGCGCACATGTCGTAACAAGTAAGATGCACCACTCGGTAATGACAGTCTCACATCTCCTGCACCTGCTATCACATGCACCGATCCATCGGTCAAACGTACACTGCCAAGCATCCCGCTAGAATAGCTACAAAACCATGCACGATGCGGTGTGACATGAAACATAGCATCTGCGTCTAGCAACCACTGCAAAGGGAGTGCACTATCCACATGTATAGCATCTCGTGCATAGCTCGAGGTAAAAGTGACATCCCCGTCACTAGTATACTCCGACACTACATGTGCCTCAACTGTCAAAGCAACTGAGTCCATGGCATCACTACATACATCTCTGAGACTGCCATGTCTCCTACGATGTCGCATACGACAAAAACAACGCCGTCTAACGTGTCCAGAATGACCACAATACCAACATGTCACCTGTCGGCGTGCTCGTGAATGTACATGTCTCACACGAGTCCGTGATGACTCAGATCTATCATACATATCATGTAATCTACGCCAAAGTGCTCTCGAAGTAGTCTCATACATAACAAGAGCATATACACATTCCGCAAGGTGCAAAGAGAGCGTAGATAGTGCCATCTCCTCTAGCTCCTGCCACTGATCGTCAGACATGTTTGAAGGTCTACCTGCATCACCACTCAATGGTCCATGCAACCCTCGCTGTGTCAATGCGTCAAGCATACACTCTCTCCATGCCGCAAAGTCTAACCCATCAAACAAGCGCATCTGTGAGAGGTCACAATCTGATCGATCACTTGTCTCTGCCATGAGCACAAGTAGCAAGCTAGATAGCAAAACCACCTCACCAACAACACCTGGAAACTGTCTACAAATATGGCCAGAAACACAATGTAAAACCTGTGAGACACACTCCAAAATAGAGCTCTTGCAATGTCAATACAAGCCTCGCATGCTCTAGTATCACACTGCAATCTGTGAGCTAATCACCAAGCCCACACTGTGTAGTATCGATGAATACACACGCACAAATCTCCCACCTGCAGAGAACACCGCACGCAAATGCTGAGTGCAACCCGCAATCTCTACCTAGATCGCATAAATGATACGCATAAAACTCCTGGGAAAATTTCGCCAGAGTTTCGACGTACAATGGCTATCAACACAAAATAGCCATTGTCCTGCAAGCTCAATACAATGAGCAATCAATACGCATCAAACTACACTCAATATACATGCATAAGCTCTGCAAAACTATGGCAAACAATGCTCGAGATCACAAGACTCTCCCACCCGAGAGCAAACCACTGTCTCAAGCAAAGAAAGATACACAACTCCTCACTCTTGCGAGAGTGGATACAAAAACACAAAACTGTGTCCAAACTGACAAAACCTGTCAAAGTGAGAGTAAACACTTGATCACAAACTATGGCGAGAATCTGGGAAAAATTCGACAGAATTTCCCCTTAAAACTGAGCAAAAAACTCAAGTACAATCTCTATCATAAACCATAACACTACTCAATGCCAATGAGTAGAAATGCCAAAATGGCTCCACATTTTCACATACAATGGCAATCCGCACTCAACGTACATCAACGGAGTGACTGCGCATAAGCAAATGCCAAAAGATTTGCAATCCGGAAACTTGATCAATGCGAAAACAATGCTCTCAAGAGAGCTTACCGGCACTTGAAAGTGCTCGCCAAAATGCATATATAATGGGCATCAACCATGTGCCATAACCATATGCAAACCATCCGCAAAGACCATGAATCCAAACACAAAATCACTGCCAAAGTATCCTGTGAAAACCAGTGAAAGAAGATCCACCTTTGTGCTCCAGAAACCTGCGTCTCTCAAGAGACCGCTTCGGTGGTGTGTAAACGCCTCCGTACTTCGTTGCCCAAGTCTACCAAAAAACCCTCAAACCACAAGCTTAACACAAGCTGCAATTGCATCTTCAGCTCAAAATTTATGCACTCAACTTCAAGCATCTCCCGTGCTTCCAAAAGTGCATCAAACTCGCACACAATGCGACAACAGAAAATTTGGAATTTCTATATACAGTCAGTCTGAGATGAATATCAGCAAAACGGTGAGGAATTTGCAAAAAGTTTCTTCTGCAAAGTTGTAGACCACGTTGAACGGATGGGATTTGAGGACAGAATTCTCATATCTGCATTCTACAAGGAGAAAAACGAATCTGAAAATTGTGCTGCTGCGCACACAGTTTTAGGGCAGCACCTTCACTTACACACAATCTTCCACACTCCTTTCTGAGCTTCCACAAGAGCATACATCACTCTCAACTGAGGTCACAAGCTCCCATTGCATTCTCACAAAGCTTCCAAGATTTCTTAATCTCTCTACCGTCGAGAGCGAGCGAGCTATCACCTCGAAGCTCTCAAAGCCATCGTGCTCTCCGCGGTCACCATAGCTCTGATACCAATTGAAGGGGATCGGGGAGCACCACAGACAGGGAGTGAGAGAGAGAGAAGGAGACACACACACGATGTGGGTGGGGAGACTGTGAAGTGGCAGCTCCCCCTATACAGTATACTCACTATAAGTATAGGGTAACAGTGGGCGGGCGCCCATGAACTGGGAGACCGGTCAAGGCACATAGGCCTTAACCCCAACACTATTTATTGGGGACTCCTTTCATTCTGCGAATGGATCACCAAAGTCTTAAGTACTTCATGACACATACCAAGCTCTCCCCGACAAACAAATGAGGTGGGCAAATTTCCTTTCGCAATTTCATTTTCATATTGCTCACATTGCTGGCAAGCACAATCAAGTAGACGATGCACTCTCAAGACGGCCGAGAGTGAATGCGGTTTCCATAGCAACTCACAATGATCTATCTTCTATGATAGATGAGTATGCTATTGATCCCGATTCTAGAGATGTGATTTCAGCCCTTGCACTAGGGAAGAAAGAGGAACCATTTACTTTACAAGATGGTTATCTTCTATATGGCAGTAGACTATGCATTACTATCTCACTCCATGAGAAAGTATGTATCAATCTCATGCTCCTCCTTATGCAGGGCATATAGGGATTCAATCTTTCCTAAAGGGGATTGAAACATATTTCTATTGGCCTACCATGAAAGCAAACATACAATAGTATGTTTCTAAATGTGTGGTATGCCAAAAGATGAAGTTTGATAGAGCGAAGCAACTTGGATTGCTTCAACCATTGCCAATCCCTAAGAGTCACCATGGGAGAGCATATCCATTGATTTTATCTTTGGATTGCCTAAGTCTATCCATGGGAATACGGGAATATGGACGATAGTAGACAGGTTTAGTAAACAAGCTCATTTTATACCTGTCAAAAAGACTATTAAAGCCCATCAAATGGCAACCCTCTTCATTTCACAAATCTTCAAGTACCATGGCTTGCAAATGTCCATAGTGTCCAATAGAGATCCTAGAAAGACCAATAATGTCTGGAAGGGTCTCTTTGAGAATTTAGGAACAAGGCTAAATTTCTCTTCGGCCTATCATCCGCAAACGGATGGCCAAAGTGAAATAGCTAACCTAACAATTCTCGATCTACTAAAAGCCTATGTAACGGAAGTAGATCAAATATCCCAATGGGAGAAGTACTTACCCTTAGTGGAGTATGCCTACAATAATATTGTACATACCTCCATGGGAGGGAAGATCAAAAAGTCCCCTACTACTTAAGGTACACGGGAAGATCTTTGTTGCAGATGAGTATAGCTCAGACCTACAAGTATCTTTCCAAAATATTAAGGATGTTATCTCTATCTCACAACAAAGGCAAAAGGATGCTACTGACAAGCACAGAAGATCCCAAGCCTTTATAGAAAATGATTGGGTATTACTCAAATTTCCCAAGGCTCGATTAAGGCACACGACAGGCAAGAATCCTACGGGACACCAAAAGTACTATGCTAAGTTAGCAAAACGGTTCTATGGTCCGTTCCAGATTCTTAGGCCAATCAATGAAATGGCCTATCAATTCAAGTTGCCCAGTCATTGGCTCATACACAATGCTTTTCATGTGAGCCTATTAAAGCCTTATAAAGTAGAGCCACCTCAAGAAGCAACTATTGAAGACCCACGATAGATTGAGGACCAAGAAGAGGTGCTGCAGTCCGAGTCCATTCTCCGACATGCACACAAGGTACTAAGAGGCGGTAATACTATCCGACAATATCTTGTTAAGTTTAACAATTATCCTTTGGAAGATTCTTCATGCATGCAAGGCATACAAGTAAAGGATAACCTAAACCTTGTCAATGCTTACAATGCTTCCCTAGAGTAAGCAAATCTACAAATGTTAAAAATGAACAAAGTTTTTGTCTTATAAGACTCTCTTTTTCTTTATTGTGCACAAAAATGAAGTAGTATGTATGCTTAGTTCAAGTTTGTGGAGATGACGTCCCCCAAACACCAAGTAGAGCTTGTCACTCTACATGGAAGATTGATAGGACTAATGTGTAGACATGCTTGCGACAGCTTAGACTCTCAAGTGCCAAATGGACTAGTCATCCATTTTGAAACGATGTCGTAGGGTAACATAGGGATCCTCTACCCGCTTGGAAAAAGGACTAATGAATATGCTTTTTCTTCTCTACCCCATAGTCGAGGACGACTATGATTTTAGGAGAGAGATAATGTCATAATAACTAATATCTAATTCTCCTAAATGATTTTCTCCTGTTAAACTGATCATTTAATATGGAGAAGTGCCAAGGGAGAAAAAGCTATAATATTGGTTAAGCTGGCAGACCCGGCCCCACAGTAGGGATCCATAGGGGGGAAAATAGGGATCCAAAGGGCGGGCCATATGCAAAAGAGAAAGGTGCAAAAATGGGCTAAAAAGACTCTAAGATTTAGCCCATTAAGACTTCCAAAATGCTAATGTTCCAAAATTCAAAGGTTGTGTCCAAAGGCCAAACATTAGGGAAATTGGATGCTTTGTGTGTGTCCCAAAAAGTTTTCATAATCCCTACATAGGAGGGGGCGAGCCTTGCAAGTAGGAGATGAGAGAGAAACACACACACACATACACACACAAGCTCCCTTTACACGAAGGTAATGAGGGACACATGTCAGCTCCCTAGCCTAGATGCCCACAAGGTGTACTCAAATCTTATTAAATGGCCATGGAGGTGAACCAATGAGAATTAGGCTAGAGTAAATCTAGTTTAATTAATTTAAAAACACTTGAAAAAGAACCAATAAGATATAAGGTTTCTAGAATACTATTGGATAGTCTCCCAAGGGGTCCAATGGGCATTCAACAGCCTAATGGCTTGCCTGATTCCTATTGGCTAGGAGGCAAAGGGGTCCAATGAGAGTTTAATTGCATTTATTAATCACCTAAAGCTCTCACAAAAGGGGAAAGGGGGACACATGTCAAAACGCTATCACTTATGCTTCTTAATACTCATTGGTTAAGCCTAAAAAGGGCCAACAGGGTTGCAACATGAGAAAATAGCAAGAGGGGTCGACCAAGAGAGGGGGGGGCTGATTTTCTCAAGGCATTATCCACACACACTCACACAACTCATGTGTGAAGCAAGAAAACTCTCTCTCTCTCCTTCTCAAGCTTTAATCAAAAGTTTATCACCTACTCCAAGCTTGTGAGAAGGGAGGACCTACACCAATAACTCTTTGCTTTGTGATGCAAATCCAACCAAGAGCCAAGAGCCAAGCTTCAATGCATGCTCATCTCCTCTACCATGCAAATCCAACTAAGAGCCAAGAGCCAAGCTTCAATGCATGCTCATCTCCTCTACCATGCTAATTACTAAGCTAAGCTATGCTTATATTAGTGATTATGTGAGCAGATGTACATCTTTCTTGTAAGACTACTCCTTCTTCCTCTCAATCTACTGTCATACCCCGCTAGCTCTCACCATCTTCAAAGGTGTGTGAGGTCTTGGGTCTGAGACCGTGAGGGAATTGATGTTGTGTTTGATAAGTGTTTTGCTTAGTGCTTGAAGTTTCCATCTTCATTGCACTAGCTAGTATTGAAGGAACACAAACAATTGTATTGTAAAATGTCTCTCTTGATGGGAGAAACCATAATACGAAGCCTTTTGGAGGTGGTACCGGCTCCATGCAAATCCGGTCCTCAATTGTTGTCAATTGCTTAATTTCTCTCTCTTTTGAATTATTGTCCATGCTATCTAACCAGGTGTTATACTTTTTGTTGCTCTCTCCACCCAAGCACTCTTGTTATTCTCATTAGGAATCTATTTCACTGAAATTCTCACTATGTTCATGCTATTTTCTGCTACACACAAGTTATTAGGCCATTAAATGTTATAGCTAGAAAGCACTACATCATCTTCATACAACAAAAGCATGATTACCTCATTGCAAATAGTGACCTCTTCAATGCATTCTTCTTGCATAAAATCAAGTACCATTTGTTTGAATTGATGGATTCATAGCCCAATGAGAGAGAGAGAGCTGAATTTGTTTCCAAGCACGCATATTTTCAAGCTAAATTTTGATTTTGCGTGTTGTTATACCTTCTTCATCATGCTACAGGAGTATTTCCAGTAGGTGTCTTGCAATTTTACACCCCCCCCCCCCCCCCCCCCCGAAGCCATTTATGCTCTCAAAATTTCCATTTGAGCAGCACAGAAGGTAGTTTGTTGACATTCTTGGTATCAGATTTGACTCTCGATGCTTCTCTATCATTCAACCTCAGGTTCAATGATACACGGAGGCTAGGTGCTTCTTCTTTAGCATTAGATAAAGAGAGGTACGGTGTGTGCTTTTATACACACACACAAACTTGCCATTGGCAAGTTCTTCCCTCAGCATTGGATACACACACACACACACACACACACTCTTTGAGTTTGTGGATTTTGCGACTCGGACATCTCAGAGCAGGCAAGACACTTCCATCTAGCAGTGAAATTCGACATCGACACCCAATTTTTGGCATTGTAGATATTCAAGATTCGCCATCGACTTGGATGACATCGACAACTTAATCTCACATGCTCTTGGACATCGTAGAGAGTGAGATAGATAGAGAGTTTGTTGGTAGTGAGAGGTTGATTACAAATTTCCATTAGCAACAACTTTATGTGCTTTTTTAAGAGAATTTTTTTGTATTTCCATATGCGTTTGGCCATGATGTATGTTCTCTATGGTATTGTATATACATAGCCCTTGACAGCTGTATTGAGAGCGTTTTAGTTCTCGTAGGGAGCTGAATTTGTGATTCTTTGCTTGGACACTTGTTGTTGCCTGTTTGAGTGCATATATTGTATTTTTGCAGTAATTTCATGACATATGTATGTTGTGTTGCATAAACTGCCACTATACACCCCACTATAGGCGTGCTTTGAAAAATCCTTAAGCCTATGGCTTCATAAAAATATATCCATTTGAAATAAAAAATATAATGACTAAAACATAATTATATTGTACCAAATGGAGCTTCATAATAACCACATGACCATGCATCACTTGAATCAATCAACATCAAGCATCCCTAGTATATGAATACAACTCTAGTTCAAACAGTAAACAACCCCATATAGCCAAAATCATCCATCCATATTCAACCTTCCTTTGAAGATCTATGGAATCTCCAGATTAAACACCATTGAGAGAACATAGCACTTATGAGTCCCACAATAGACTAAAGCTTCACCTAAAACATAGCGCAACATTCTAATCCCATAAAATTTTGACAACCTTAGCTTGTTACCATGAAGCATTTGAGAGCTTTAACTCCTTTTTACCGGCATCCAGAGCATCATCAACGTAAACATCAGTAAAAAGAGAATCCAAACCCAACCATGCTTGGTATATTGCCCCAAAATGTGGAGGAAATTGTGCCCTCCTTGCACTAACCATGGTGGTTTAAATTCATCACCTCCTCCGACTATATATTTATTACATACCTTTGAATAGTTTGAACCTATATCATAGACATTCTTGATTGAGATTCCAGCTTGGTCAGTTTCTACCTATAAATCTACATCCATAGCATCCTCCCATTGAACTAGTAAAATCCCAAGAATCTATATCATATGTCCAAGAGTTAGACATTGTTTCCTCTTGCAAATTATGATGAGAAAGTATACAGGGAAAATGTCCCTAGACTTCTTGCTCTTGTGGAGATTATTCTTGTACCCCTTTGAATGGGTACATGCATCAGAAAGTCCTTCTATACTATTATAATCATCTTTATCAGATCCAACCAAGAAACCATTACTAATGGCATCTTCTTCTTCTTTTGTGATATCAGCACCTGTAAACAAGTTGTCAACAATAAACATAGATTCATTTTCATTTGCATGCACATCATTTTTTTGTCCACAATCTCCTACACTCCATCAGTTGGCGTATATATAACAACTTTATCTATGCAATCATCTTCACTAACCCTATTGCTCTGCTTGACTTCACATGCTTCCATGATGCTGAAAAATTCATTATCACCCTGTAAAAGCTTGTCTTCTTGAAGAACTCCTTGAGAACCCATGTTGAAGTCACTAGGGCCTCTGAAATAGTTACCTCACAGTCTATATCTTCATTGGAACCTATAATGGAGGTAATTACCATGCAAGCAATCTTTGAAAAAATTTCATCAGTTTTTGTTTTAGCATCAAATTCATTATTTACCTCTATTAGATTTCCCAAAACATGGACCTCTGGGACTAAATCTGCTACTTTCAAAGTTGCATTTGCTTCGCCTTTGCTTCTTGAAAAAATGTGTACGCAAAATTCATCATAGCTAAGAAATTGTATTTGATCCCCTTTATCTTTATTGAAATAATCTGAGTTTGCGTGCTAATTTGATTCATTTCCAAGTCTATAATCCTTGAGCTTTCATAAATGAATCCATCTACAAAATAGTCCCACTCTATGAGATAAGTTTTTGCTATCTCACAAGTCTCATCTTTAAATTTAGAGCTTACAAATTTTTTAAAAGATGCAACCATCTGCTCTTTAAGAACCCCTCGACTCTTCATCTCCACTTTATAGCATGCATCACATCGTCAATTCTCTTTGTCATTCTCATGGTTTCACTTCGAACAGACATCCCTAAACCAATTGGAGCATTTTTTTCAAAATCTAGAACTGTGAAAAGCCCTTTTGAATTGAATTCTTGAATAAAAGTCATCCACTGTTTTGGCTTCTCCATCTACACCTCTCACCCTAGTCATCTCACCAAAGATATTGTGGGATATGTGTTTGCAAGGTGGATCAAGAAGGCACGGGGCCTCTCGTTGTGAGAGATGGTAGATAGGAAGGAGCAAAAACATAGAGATGAAAGCCACTATATACCCAAATAAGCACTATCATCAATAACTAAAACACATAGTACAAGGTTTGGTCAACTCGACCACTAACAATCACCTATATGATAAACAAAAATGGGTAAGGTCATTAGCAAACATCAACCTAGCACCACTATTTTGCTTCCAATCAAACCATAATCTTGGAGTCTTCTCAACGCATGTCCAAGCCCTCAAATCCGCATGCACTTGAGCCCTTCAATGAACGGAGATTGGATTTGGCTTCAAACAATGGAAACTTTTCATTAGTTTCCAAACTCACCTTCTTGTCCCCAAATTTTCTTGAATACACCCATATCCGAAGTGATCATCTCAGGCACATTACCTTGTGGCCTTCACAACTTGCTTCCTTTACCATCGTCAAGGTATTATAGAATTTGAATCTTTTAATTTAATGGAAACATTGTATGGCATAAGGATATTAGAATTGTTGACATAAGATGTGTGTGTGTGTGTGTGTGTGTGTGTGTGTGTGTGAGCTTAGAAAATAGTGGCTAGAGCTAGAGAGAAATTGGCTATGGAGCTTAAACTTGACAAGGGTGAAAGATATTAATTTAATATTGCTTAATTATAATCAAGCTTATGAGCTTGCTTGACGTTATATGAGGGATATGATTAATTATGGCTTATTGAAGACCAAGTTTGGCAAGCCACTGAGATTGAGAGAGAGAGATATGATTAATTATGCATTAATAAAGACTAGGCTTATGAGCTTGGGATTGAGAGTCTGTGAGGCCATGACAACTCAGATATTTAAGAGCTATGGCAATACATTGGATTGGAGAGAGAAATCTATCGAGTCTTTGTAATTTAAAGCTTATGGAGCTAGAAGTAGAATGTGGGAGGAGCTATAATTTTTTCCCCATAATCAAACGAGGATGAGAGAGCATTCTCCTTGAGTGGGAGAGCTTTTTTCCATACCTCATGCACACATCAACTTCTTGGTGACCCTTTGATCCACACAACCTCTGGCTCCCTACATATAGGCTTCCTCTATAAAACCTTATTGTAAACCTCACCCAAACTGCTTGCGGCCAACTTTGATATGATGGCCTCTCTCCCCTACAACCGGTGGCCCTTTACAAACTCCTAAAGCCCGCCTCCTCCAATCTAGCTTGTCTCTTCCTATTCACGACACTCCCCAAACCCCAAAAGATCCCCTCCCAATGTAGCTCCTTTTAGCTACCAATGATGGCCCCTTTTCTCAAGCCTTTGGCGATTGCCGACTCCATGAAATTGGCTCTCCACTTTCATGCAACCCCCTCCCCATGCAGATAGCATTGCATCCTTGTATCCTTCAACATCCCTAATCCTTCGCGAGTGGTTCCTCCTTTAACTACACGAATACTGGATTTACTATTCTGCTAACTCAAGTTTATTTTTATATAAAAAAAATATTCACTTGGTCTTTGTTCCCATGCCCTTGACTAAGTGTGAAATTTTTGCAAGCTTCTTTTTTTTAAAACTTAGATCTTTTCTCTCAGGGAGCTTTTAAAGGTACTTTTAGGAGAGCAAATAAAAATCCATATGCCTTCAACAAGCATGTTTCAATAGATATACACAAACACAAACACACAATAAAAATCCATATGCCTTCAACAAGCATGTTTCAATAGATATACACAAACACAAACACACATATACATGTGCACACACATATGTATTAAAGAGATTGTATGTGCATTGCATGTGTATTTATTAGATCATATCACATATTTACACATTAGAATTAGTATATTATGGTATAGCAAGGCTTCTAAAATTTGACTATCTATCTAAGGTAGCCTTCTCAAGACTTGCATTCCAAGAGAAACAAATCTTAAGATAAATTAAGGTGGTCACTCATTAGAGGAGCTCTAAATAGTAGTGTACCTAGTACGAGCTATGGGAGTAAAGAACCTTGCCCATCTAATGTCTACATAAAGTGTACACTTTCATTTTAAGCGCAAATAATATCTATAATTCACTTGTCTTATGTGGTATGCATTTTAAAAGGGGCATTCCACTTCTAGCCTTGTAGAAACATAGAAAGCACTCTATTGGTTATAAGAGGCATTCCACCCACTACCCTTGTCGCAACATAAAAAGCACTCTAATTGTTATAAAAGGCACTTTAATAGAATTCATGACTCCTTTTTCATGAATAATATAAGAAAAATCATTAAAAATATCTTTGTAAACTATTAGGACTAGTCACAAACATTCAAGAAGAATTTAGTATGAGAAGTTAATTGAATCTCATATCTCTAATTAAAAAACACATCAATGGAATCAACTTCCAAGTTTTAGACCTTTAAGATTTGCCTCATGCTCGTGACCAATTTGCAATGCTAGAAAAGTGCTATAGTTTTCGACATTAATTGTTGGTAGTCTTTAAATATCCACTGAATGACCTATTTTGTGGGCTTTGACTCTCCTAGTTTAAACTTATTAAGTTTTCTAAACTTAATTTAGGGTAATCTACAAAAGAAACACAATAATAAATGGAAATTTTCATCATGACCCTCAAATATTCGAAATTCCTAATATGCCCCACACATTTGGCAAAAAATGCCCAAACGGTGCCCACTGGTTTTTTTGGAAATAATCAAAATACCTCTCTTTAACCTCGCAAATGCCTCCACAAGTAATTGTTTTGAAAACTCTCCATAGGTCAGAGTGTGATAGATTGCTGCAACTTGTGAGAGATTATAAACTGTGATGTTTGTAAGTCATTGATAACTGATCTTTGACCTTAATATGCTATTTTTTTAAGGTCCAATTACCAAAATATCCTTGTAATATGTTAAAGTTTCCAAAATAATTCTCAAATTTCAAAAATCCTCAATACACCCCTCATATTTGGCCAAAAAATCCCAAAATGGACTTCATTAACTTCGCAAACAATTCCAAGGACAATTCTTCAACTAGTTCCTCATATGAAGACTGGTATTCCTTTGATAGAAACAAATAGAGTTGGAAATCAATATGGTATTGTGGGATCTCAAGATGAAATCGTTCAAACATTTTAGACATAGATGGTTCTATTTATGAGCTCATTAGTAAAACCTAGCCTAAAATTGATATGGGGTATATTGGGACATTGAGGGAGTATGTATAGCATATTTATAGTATGTAGTGGAGACAACGGAGATCACAAACAATATATGATATTGTAACAATAGCTTGTAGCTTCCTACATACAATCACACTTCCTATTGCCCATACCTATTGGAGCTAGTTAAACACACACATATTCACCTCGAGAAAGATGCATGTTGCCTTCATAGTCAACCTACCGTCTCATTGCAATTAAACCTCGATCTTTCTTTCTCAAAATTTAGAGCACAATCTTTCCAAAATTCTTACAAAAGAGGAAGAATGATGGTCGATGTGAATTTTGCAAGGTCACATACCAAACTCGTTGAAACTTTTCAATGAATTGGTTTAGAGTTTCCATTGAAATGGTTTAGAATTTAGAGCGCAATCTTTCCAAAATTCTCACAAAAGAGGAAGAATGATGGTCAATGTGAATTTTGCAAGGTCACATACCAAACTCGTTGAAACTTTTCAATGAATTGGTTTAGAATTTCCATTGAAATGGTTTAGACCGATGGACAAACATGGGAGAGCTTTCCACATATATTTGAGGAGGAGTGTACTTGAGGATCTTTCCAGAATATCTGAGGTGCAGTATATATATTTGAGCTTTTGTCAAATAATCTCTACTCAGGTAATGCCAACCGAAACACTAGTGCTAAGATTCTAAAAAAGAAAGTTCTTTATATATATATAAAGAATGTGTAGATGTAACCGCTTTACTGTGTTCATCAAGTTAAGATTCTCAAAAATAAAGTCTTCTACAGATATAGATAGAAAGAAGTGTAGATGTAACCTTTACAACGTTGTAGTCTGGTTGAGGCTAACAAAACTTGTAAAGTGGTTCAAGAATTTTGAGTTCTCTAAGTCCTTTGTTCATAGCAACAAGGTATGCCAAACCACTTGTCAACAGGCATACCTTCATTATTTGTGTTAGCTGTTACATTCACAATCATGGACCAAAAGAGACTCTCCCTTGCATGGATTCAAACTTCATCCCATTGCTACAACCTGATGCAGCTAACCCTCCATCTCAAAGCTTCAGAGCCTCATAGGCCACCAAAACAAGATCTTAGATAACTCTCTCTCTTTGGGCACAATGTGCCAAAATTTAATGTGCATAAATCTCCACAATAGCATAAGCTCTTCTAATTTCCCTCAGCCAATCAACATTTGACATGGCTTTGCGTAGCTCGATAATAATTTTTCTAGCTTGTACAGCCCTCTTTCTTGAAGCCCACAATAGCATATCTCTTTTGCCTCGCATTCCAATAGCATAGTCTACTCGCTTCAAAATGCTACATATCCTGCTCGACCTCCATCGAGAGATAGGGGTAAAGGTGTTCAACTTCAACCATCCTGCTATCAATTACCTTTCCTTCGTAGCTTGCGACTTTTCATCTCCCTTATATTTGATGGATGTCCATATTACAACCTCTACGCAAACTGTCCGCGCAGTGGACGGGTTGTAGGCTCATCCATCCCTAATTTTGGTATAGCTTGCACCCTATCAAAGACCGGTTGTCGCAAATGTCTCACCCGACATGCAACAACTAAAGCACGCAGAGCATCCATGCGCGCACAGATTCTTTGCAGGCTCATCCCTAAATAGTTGAAGATGTACAATGACTGAAGAAAATGGGTACAGCGATTTATTCTCCAATTACTCATGAGCATGCAAGCCGTCCGCTGTGATTTTGCTGTGATTTTTGGGTGAATGTTTAAGTTTTTCTCTGATTTTGAAGCTCAAAATGGAAGAAGAGAGAGAGAGAGAGAGAGAGAGAGAGAGAGAGAGTTGCACGAGTATTTGTTGTCAAATGGATGGCAACGGTGCATGGCGTGGCGATGGCGACGGTGGTGATGGCAGGGGAAGCAAGCCTGGGTGGACGGTCTCTTTTTGCACCTACAACGCCATGGTGGCCTTTTCGTTTGAGAAGTTAGTCTACAACATTAGCCAGAGAGCTTTCATTGCTGATCTCGTTCAGGCGGACATTGGGGTGGCCTTGGCGTTTGGAGGCCGTGCTCTCCGTGGACCTGCTGCCTGCGCGCTCGACTGGTTTGCATTCAAAACGTGGTTGGCACCAGTCGGGGAATCCGTTGGTATCAGCTTGATGCTGGGCTCACATCGGCCAGCTGCAGGAGGTGCCACCCGCATAGAGGTATTGACTCTGTTCTGCTACCTAGGGGTACAACTATAAGCAGAATCCTGATCGGTGGATTGGTTGGAGCTATTCCAGAATCAAGAGTGAAAGAGGAAAATGTTTTCTGTTTATTCTCGCGTCCCAATGCTGCACCCACCTGAGGAGCCAAACACTGTGCACCTCACTCCTACTACTGTAGCTCGGACCTGCACCAGAAGCTGCTAACGCCATGGCTTCCAAAAATGCCTAGTCTGTAGCTGCAGCTCCAGCGCTCCGGAACTCGATGGAACAATTTTTTGATGTGTGTCGACGTAGCAAGAAGTTACGACCTCAACAGTTTCACAAGAAGTTTTGGACAAATTCTCACAATAATTCCCACATTGTGACTTACCTCAACATCATGAGCTTCTGTGAGGGAGGCACCGCATACCTAGCTAGGTACGATTGCGGCGCAGGGGAGCGCCGGCCCGGTGGGGGGGCCAGGGGTCCCCTGCCCCCAACTGTACCTAGCTAGGTATGCGGTGCGTCTCGAGCAGAAGCTCATGATGTTATTCATTGTATGGAAAACACTGGAAAAGACTCTGTTTTCCTACATGATAAAATTTCTAAATCTTCATGTGTTGGCACTAACCTCACTCTCAAGGTATCAGGGAAAGGATTTGAGATGATCGTTTATTCAAGGGACGGACTTGGCAAGTTGTTATATTCTTTGCTTGCATCCATGTACGTAAGTGACTCAAAAAAATTAGATCCTAAAGAGGTTAGAATTCTTTCTTGAAGCCATAAGTACGGGTTTAGACTTACTAAAGTCCCCCCCCCCCCCCAAAAAAAAAACCGATGCATCAAAACTTTTGAGATGAAAAGTGAAGGGTACATCCATCAAGTATGTTCTACACATTGGAGAAATCTTCTGAGATTCTGGAGTCTAAAGGCAAATCTTCTAAGATTCTGGAGTCTATTAAAAAAAGGCTTGACACTATTTTGTGTGCTGCATGTTTTAGAGCTATATTATATGATCACAAGACGTGTTGCAGACTTGTAATGATCTCAATTCAATGTAGAGTGTGTGACAACTTTTATTAGGTCTTGCACGTCTTATTTCACCTTAATTATTAGTTCTCTCTCTCTCTCTCTCTCTCTCTCTCTCTCTCTCTCTCTCTCTCTCTCAGCATCAATGGATTTTATAGCCAAGCTATTTTATTAAGCCAAGCTCACAAATAAATATAAAAAATACATACATATTTTACATTAATTTCTCTAGTGAAGATTTGTTGGATATGAAAAAAGCGTTTAGGATGTATGCCTTTCTTAAATTAAGAGTTTAGCTAACATGGTTGTTGGTATTAACATTGTGATTAATTGATACCTACATAACTAATTGTAATTTATCGAATGTGGACAATTCAAATTCTAGAAGGAAAAGATAGATGCAACATGAAGAACGTGCAACAATGTTGTCTCTTAGATTGCAAACAAATGGGAGGAAAGGGCCTCTTTTCGAATATAAACTTTTGTGCTTGCATTTTAAGACATGTCACATTATGTAAGATGCCAATGTCAGAAAGAAAGTTGATGATACAAGACTTGGACCGTTGAAAAAATTCTCATTCTTGGAAGTTCTCAAAGCATAAAAATTTATTGATGAGAGTTCCATTTGAGATGATTTCCCTTGTGATGTATGATTTCTATACCAAGCCTCATTCCATTGTCTATCACTCCTTCGCTTTAGCAATGCAACTAGTCCAACATGCTTTGTGAAATAGAGGACTTTGTACATTGGTAAAGATGATAATATCAACCATATGATTATATAAAATTCACTTATCTATGGAACATTACAAAAAATAATGTTTAAGAAACAACTTACTCGAATGCATGGCAGCTAAGTTATCTTGTGTATTTAATAATCTTGATGTTAAGTCTTCTTAAATAGTAGAAAATGCATACATGTATGCAAAGAAGGTATTTAGAAACTATATTTTTGTGGTACAAAGTGTGTATACATAACATAATATCTCTTTGATATGCGCATAAATGTGTATTTATTAGTAGATAGAAGCTTCATAAGAACTCTCTTGTTATTGAAGTATCTTTGTATACATGTAACATGAAATGATAATTTCATCTCTTAATTATGTAGCCTTGCTTCATGCATGGGAGTAATTTGGCATGCAGTAAGCTCACTTGAGCACACAATTAAAAAAGCTCTAATCCTGTGACATAAAGCTCTAAACTAGAAGCTTGCAATTTTATTATCCCCCCTTGACTACCTTCCATTGTCGATTGTATGGTGATAATTTGGGCACCATCAACACTAAGTCACATTCACGCATGCTTTCCCACATGACTTCAATCCCCGAGTTTGGGTCAAAAAATCTCTCCCGTTTTGCCTCCATGGGATGTTCCATTTTGTTGAGTGAAACAAACAACATTTTAAAATACGGTATGGTCAGCTGCCCAATTGAAGTTGTATTAGGCATACATATCCACCATCCATTCCCAAGCACGACCATGCTACATTTCTCACAATCAATGTACTCCAAGTGATAATATTTTGGACTTTAATATCCTCAAGCATGTTCATGCTTCCGGATACACCATAATAAGCATACTTATCAACCAAAATATTTTCAAATTCATCTATGCATTGTCAATTGCAACACGATTGATATATTTACCGACCAAAGCATTGCAAGCACCACATCATACTTATATTTTAATTGTAGTAGTTTCAAGCACAACTTTATCCACATTTCCACTGATTTTTTGATTCTCTTTAATTAGATTTGATATACATTTTTACCCCCATTTCCACTTCATGCAAGCACTTATTTGTACTCGAACTCCTCCATGAATTGTAGCGCTATAGTAGCATGCAATGTTTGTTATGTATTTTAATTATCAATTCCAACTTTATGCTTTTTTTAAAAAAAACTTTTGGATGGCCTTCCTTCACACATGCTCCAATTTCCATTGTTTAACTAAGCTTTTGCTTGGCTTACATATAAACCAAAGCATTGCTTAGCATAACTTTTTTCTTTGAATGTTCCTACCCAGTCATCTCCTTGCTACTTATTCAAAATGCAAGCATAAATAAATACATTTGAAGAAAATCCTTTCCATAACATTCAGCTTGTACCAAAATTAGGGCAATCCAAGCGATAACATTTTGGATGGAATGCCCCGCCATGAACTCATTTTTCTTTCATAAAAGCACCACATTAAGCATGTGTATTAACCGCAACTTTTCCATGCACAACATCTCTCTCTCACACCCTTTGGGGCCGGCAATATCCTATCATCAACATATTCCAAATGATGTATTCCGAATGGGAAAACCCACCAAGAACTTTATCTTCCTTGCCACTACTACTTTGAGAAATGAAATTCTCGTAAATAACGTCCTCAACCACTCTTAGTGCTTTCTAAAGTGCACCGCTTTTGGCATATTGATAGCCAAGGCAGCATCACATTTGGCATAAATATCACTTAGCATCGGTGAACATAATATTTATGACCAAGGCAATGCTTAGCATATCCCATTTGTCAATGCACTGCATGAGAAGACATTCCAAAAAGCTCCTCAAGGACGTTTTTTTCTTTCTGTCCTGCTCAATGTATCCTTCAAATAGGTCCAATCTACATCTTGTTCTCCTATTTCCCATCGTGGAAGTGGAGCAACACGATAACAGAAGGGTAGAGGGCCTACAAAATACATAAAAACAACCTGCTATAAGCGATAAAATAGTAGATCCTTATACCTGGCAGTTGCACAAACGCACAATCAAAGCTATACACAAGCAAAGAGAGAGAGAGAGAGAGAGAGAGAGAGAGAGAGAGAGAGAGAGAGAGAGAGAGAGAGAGAGTGCATGGAGATGCACCTCCTAAAGCGGAGTGCTACACCAGCATGGTGAGAGAGGAGAGGTGAGAGAAGAGAAGAGTGACACGAACACTGGGAGCAATCTCCCTTGTGCAAGAGTAAGCATTTTCCTCTTGCATGTATTTATTTATAGATTTCTTGAATGCTTAAAATGGTTACAGATTGTTTGCATGAACGTATAGTGACCATGGCTCCTAAAGAGAACTTAAATAATAAAATTTTCATAAATATGCTATCCTTTTCCATACTCCATTGACCTCTTATGCTTTTGCCACCCGTCAACTATAATAAATATATAATTATCAATTTCCATTAAATACCTGTCCATTAGAAAGCAATTGCCCTCGGTTAGCTATGCAAACCATTCTTGTCAAAGACAACGGTTACTATTCTGTGTCAAAAATATCATATATTAAAAGAGAATTTTATAAATTTAAGAAATATATTTTTATGCCTATCGACGTCCACATATTGCATATTCTAGTGTCCCATACCTCTAGAATTAGCAATATATGTCATATCCTAATATATCAAGATATTGTTAGTCACACTCATAGTTCAATAATTAATTTTTTTCAATTTCAAGTCCAATCCCATAAAAACTATCATGACAAAAAAATTATCATATGCCAAATTCAAATATAAGTCCAAATCCAAATATAACTTTCATTAATACCTAGGTAACAAAATTATACTAAAGACAGTGGTGGCTAGCCACTGCAACATGTTTTTGTCAATGGTGTTGTCTATATTGGTGAAACGATACGAATGAGATGTGGTGTTTAAATCGGCAAATCTGCATTTAATTTTGTGCTACTTAAATCGGAAAATTTTTATTTAGATTTGTGCTGCCTAAATCGGTGAATCTACTCTCGTGTTGCCTAAATCAAAAAATCTGCACCATATGAGCATATACACACTGTCTAAATTAGCACATTGGTGTGCATGTGACCAATGGACTAGACAAGGCATAAAAACAAAACAAAACAGCTACTACCTGTTTGATACAAATTGGAGTAGGTTGTAGTATTGAAGTATGTAAAACAAGATGTTGTAAAAGGTGGTGGGAAATCTGGAGATCTTTTTTCTTTTGCAGAAGTCACAATAGTGGCTCTCTGTAATTTCCATAGCGAGTTACCTCACCCTATCAAATCACTCAAACATTGTGGTTACCCTCACCCTTTCACTATATATAGGTGTGTGTGAGTTAGGGGACTTTTCCCATATCTTCTTAAAAACCTTCAATTAGCTAGTCACTAGGCTAGTTGAGCCAAAAAAAATAAAAAATTATAAGTATATTATGGCCCATATGTGTGTAAATATTTCATTGTATATAGGACCTAAATAAAATGATTTTTCATAATTATTTTGGTATTTATTTAAACATTTCTACCTATGGTGTGTTATTTATGCTATATACATTGACTCACCGTTACCATATTTTTTCTTACCATTTTGCATACTCTGAATTCCATATAAAAATAATTTCATGCAAGCTTCTCTTCATTTTTGTGTAACTCCATCCCAACAAAAATCCAAAAAAACTAGTTCTATTTATGTGTATATTTTTTCACTATTGTGATTTTGTCCTTCCTACATCTATTCTCTATTACTCTCATAAATTAGACCACCAAAAATATTCATCTTTTTATGGTAGACTTATAATGACAGAGATTTATTTTGACCCCTTTATATTTTTTCCACCTATATTATTTATATTTGACATGTACATATTTTTTTTAGACCCCTCAATATTTGATTTTCTTAGTTGTACTATTCACTTATATCATGATCTCAACAATATCTTCAATTATAGACCTACCAAATAAGGTCAAGGGTATGTGGCATGCACCATGGGGGGCTCACTCTTGGAGGTATTCAAAAGAATCATCCAAAGAAGGACCTCACAAGGACTTTGTGCAGTGAAAAAAAACAGTCGGTTTTGCTGAACTTTTTATGATCACTTGCTCTCCGAATTTGAAAAGGTGATACAAACAAAAGTTGTAGCTCGTGGGCTGAACTTTTACCTCAAAGTTTTTCATATATTTTTGAGCTATGAGCTGTGAGCTATGATTTTATTGGTGGACCCCAGTTTGCCCATGCTATGCAAGCCACACTCCCTCTTCCACTTTATCATTTTCCTCTTTCACACACACCTCTCCACTCATCATCCCCACCTCTCTCACCACTCCTCTCTGCACCCTACTCACCTTCTTCTCAACTTTGGAGAATAAGAGAAACCATGGTGAACTCATGTCTCCTACACACACTTCCATTCCAAAATTGACCACCTAGTCTCATTTTTCCTCATCCATATTACCCATATCTATCAAAAAACCACAAAATTCAGCCTCTTCTCTTGAAAGACAACATCATGGTGATTGATTACTCATGTTCACTTACCTTGGCTCCCAAGGAAGGTCAAGAGTGGAGAAAAAACTTACCATCAAAGCTAGTGGACCGTCAACAAGCGTCAAAATTAACCCTACTCAAGACACTTGGAGCATCAACATTGTAAGAGATCCATATTTTCTTACCTATTAAGAGTTTTTCCTTCCTTATTTGTATCCTACTTGGGTACTCCCATTGTAAATATCCAATTCCATTTGTAAATCAATAAAAATACTAACTCTACTAATTTACTAACACTAACCTACTATGAAAAGTCTTATCACCTCCACTTCTCTCCTCTCTCTCTTCTTCATCTATCCACACCAACTTCTTGATAATTCCAAGCAAAAGAAATTAGATAAGTGCTGAAAATATAACCCAACCATGGTTAGAGGAGTAACCCTAGCCCTCAAAATTTCTATAAAAGGAGGGTGTAGCTAGCACAAAAGGGGGGAACCATAAGCAAGAGCACTATGCTATAGCTTGAGAAGCCAATCTCAACCTCTCTAGAAGGAGCTCTTGAGTGGAAGCTCATTGTCTTATGCATGTGCATGTGTTGTAATAGGGGTGATTAGCAAGGGAACTCTATGCCATTGTAAGAGAGAGAGTGATCATTCAATTGAGAATAGGAAATCTATCATTTCTCCTACTAGTGTAAGCCCAACATTTGCTGAATCAAGGAGGGTGGATTTGGACTAAGCTTGGATACTTTGTCTCTCTTCCAACTTGAAGTAATGGACAACAATGATGTGTAAGTGTCTTGGTGGTTTTTTTAAAGTTCTTGATAGCTTGTCTCTGGGTGTTGTCATCAATTTAGCCATAAATCCCACATACTGTAAGAGGGCGACAGGATGGAGAGGACTCCCCTGGCCTTAAGACAGTGATTGGGGTGGCTTTTCTTGTGATGTGTTGTGGTGTAATTTACTCAAGCTATGTTGAACAAATACTAATCTCACTTTGATTGGTCATGACAGATTTGTAAGAAGGTATTAATGCAACAAGCACCCCCTCCCCCTTCTTTCTCTTTCTTACATATAAAATTGTGTTTCCTTGATCATTGCCGATACATTTCAAAGCAGCCCGAGCACTATCTCTCTCTCTCTCTCTCTCTCTCTCTCTCTCTCTCTCTCTCTCTCTCTCTCTCTCTCTCTCTCTCTCTCTCTCTCTCTCTCTCTCTCTCTCTACGCGTCCTAGTTCGCATCCAAAACTAGGTGGTGCCCCAAATTGATGTAGGGTTAGGGAGGTGTGTTTGTTGTTTTTTTTTCAACCCCAACCCAATTGAGCAGCACGGGAGCCTAGAAGAGTGCTTAGAGGCCACTCTTCTTGTTGCCTGCCCCGGACCGCCTCAAATTGGTGCCCCCACTGAGGACCCAACTTGTGTATGTTTTTGTGTAGGATCAATCTTTAGAATAGTCAAGTAGTTTGCATGAATCACGAGAATTTGTATGATCCTTTCATTCCGATTGCAAGGAAAAAGGTACTCATAATTGTTAGTACTAAGCTGCAATTTCAACGCATAATTTGTAGAATTTTAGGTTCTCTTAGGTTAGCTGATAAACGCTTCGTTAAATCCTTTTATTTTGCCTCTCACTAGGTACGATCTTAGTTTCGATGTATATATCTTTGTTCTATTTTAGGCATTAGGTTATGTATAGAGCATGAATAATGGCCCAGAAGTTTTTCCTTTTTACTTCACACCACATATTAGGATAAATATTGCACTCAGTAGAAAGATACATTTTCATCAGCGTATGGTGTTTATGTTTGGGGCTGAAAGAACAGGGGAAATTCTTGCATCTCCACAACCTATCATTCTACCTCTCATCAACTACCACACTTCTTTTGATGTACATGTGTTCATTTTATTTTAAAATGAAGTGCAGCCAAACAAAATAGTGTGTATGTTGGCTTTTTCTTTGTCCACGTTTGTTACAAAAACAAAAAAACGATCATTTGTTCTAACAAGGAGTGTGTGTGCAGTGAAAATTCAATCCTTAGAGATCTAGCTCTATTACCGATTGAGTTGCAGGAGCAGGTAGTAAAGCGTCTCCCTCATAACAAGAGGGTGGTGAAGTTAAGATGAAAGGTCCTGCGTGTGGATTCCATTTTCCTTTTGTTGTTGGGCACTAAGGAAGACCGTACATTCATCCAAATAGTGTGTGCCCTAAGATTGGTA
Source organism: Adiantum capillus-veneris (assembly GCF_014529385.1). Taxonomy (NCBI): domain Eukaryota; kingdom Viridiplantae; phylum Streptophyta; class Polypodiopsida; order Polypodiales; family Pteridaceae; genus Adiantum; species Adiantum capillus-veneris. The sequence continues at coordinate 56,592,308 of NC_140947.1, forward strand.
AATAGAGTGAAATTTGGTGTTTGGCGAGTGCATTTCACCATTGAGGAAGACTCTTCAGAAAACTTGTGGCCAAAGTTCATGCTTCATAGACTCACATTTGGTGAATTTTTCCTTCATTTGCGTCTTATTAATAGTCTTCCTTTCACTTTCAACAAAGGAGATAGGGAGCTATTTAGGGCTTGTCTTAATAAAGAGAGCATAGAGAAGATTGCAAATTTGTATAAATTTTCATCCTTCTCTACTTTCTATGACACTTTGTTCATAGAGACATTGTAAATCTCTTGATGCTTATGAATGACTTAACCATAATCCTAAGGAGTTTTTGTCCAGGAGTTTTGTAGCACAAGTGGAGTCTTTAAATCCTGCAAGCTTAATTGGACTTGAGGAGGATGTTCTTTATGAAATTGTGAGAAGGTTGCCTCATTCCGACTATGTGGAACTCGAAGGAAAGGAGCTCCTAGTCAATTGCTACTTTCTCATAGCCTTCGACGAGCATGAAGATCTAGTTTTTATACAAACCGCTTGTGCATTGGGAATTGTAGAGCAAGTGCAATTCATTACTTGGGACGTGGTTGCTCTTCTAGATCCAGAAAATGAAGTTTTAGATATTTCTGTATATCGCCTTAGCTTTGAATAATTTCAACCCTTCTTAGAGCTCATAAATAGTCTACCCTTTTGTTTTGATCAAACAAATCGAGACCTCATTGAAGCTTGGATAGCTGAAGAAGAAAACCTAGAGTGGTACTTCTTACTTCTTCATTTGCAGGTGAGTGGTTCTAAATTTCTATTTTATCCCTTGTTGCAACTCGTGTTGTAATCTTTTAATAATGGAAAGCCAACGCCAAATTTCCGGATACCCTCTTTTCTTTGGAGAGCCTGGAAAGGATGCATAATTATTTTTAGCAAATTTCAAGATGTCTTGCCGTATCAAGAGGATAGTAACTGATCAAGAGCACGTAGAAATGTTAGAGGTGGTCCTTAGGAAAGATGCTAGCACTTGGTTTGACTCTTTGCCTGAGGAAGTTAAGGGGAATTACACAAAAGTTTTGAATCATTTCAAGAGATACTTCTTTGATCCCCAAAACAATCAAAAACTATGGCAAGAAATTGTTTCTCATAAGCAAAAAGATTTAGATGACTACTACTTGTACAAGCAAGAGTTTCTACGTCTTTGGGCTCTATGGATACGAAATGTTGCTAACCCTGGTGATGGTGCAGAATTTCTAAAGAAGGATAGATTCATAGCTGGACTCTTTCCTGATCTTAAGGTAAAGGTGGAGGCGGATGCACCTGCCACCTATGATGCAGCTGAAATTAGAGCTTCCAAGAAGTATACGAAACTCAAGTGCCTAAGGGGAGAGGTTCCAATAGAAGGTCTTAGACCCAAAGGTAAGTCACAAGCATCAACATCTAGGGAGCTTCTTGAGGTAACAGCTGAAGTAATCGAGAAGCTGAATGAATCTTTAAGCAACCTGTCAATTCACCTTGCACAAGCTGTAGGTCCAAAAGGACAAGCAAGGAAGTCTAAAGAGCGAGATCCACGACCTAGGAGAGTCTTACAATGTTGGAATTGCGGAGAGTCTGGACATGGGATGTATAATTGTCCTTGGCCTCGTGGGGAGCCAGGGAGACCTAACTTGAATTACCCAGTGATGAATGTGTTGGGATATAAATCCCAATGTGGTCGCCCAGGTAAGTGGGCGGGCCGCCAGGTATGTACACATATTCTTTTGTGAAAACCTAATAAGAACTCACTATTCTCTACACATCACAGTAGAGCGAGTTCACCATATCATCATGCTCTTCTTCTCGCACTCTCTCTCTCTCTCTCGTCATACTTCCGCTCGTACTCCTTCAACTGGTATCAGAGCTCAGATCGAGGCTCGGGGCAGCATTTGCAGGTAGCCAGAGTCACCTGCTCAGATTGGAGTGAGATTCGACAAACGAAGACACGGCCCCAAATCTTGTTGGTGAGCCCGAAGGGCTCGGTGTACTCACAATTTCATTCTAAGGTCATCTCAGCCACTGTTCGGCTTCGACAAAGATCTGCGCAGACCATTTTCGACTACGTGGTCTCGGCAGGTGCAGATCCGACTCTGCAATTTTGGGGTTTCGGCCTACGACTGCAAGTGCTGAGGATATCTACACTTCCACAGTGCTGATTTGTGGCTATCTACACAACGAAGGACGTCTTACAGTTCTTGGAGGCGTGTCACATACGACACGGGCGCACCTACACACAGACTGTAGGCGACATCCACTAGTTCATCAGGTAGCTTGTGTTTGCTGCTTGATATTCCAGATTTCATCCTGACATTGCAGGTACTTCCACATGGGATGTATTGTCAGAGATGATGTAGGTCTGCTGAGGGTTTGCTGGCTGTGAGTCACGCAGCAAACAACCGCCGCAGCGGTTACAGCATACAGTGGGAAATTTGTGGATGTATGACTTTGTGGGAAGTCTATGTACTGTCAGATTTATTGCAGCCTTTGTTGAGGGTCGAGTGAGGTTTTATTGAGCTAGGGGATTCTCGAATGTTGAGATCCTTTTGGTGATACAGGTCTTGGAGCGATCCCTCGAGCACCCTTAGATAGGCAGCTAGGATGTATTGACTGTGAGTTAGACAATTGGGATTGCATCTTTGCTTTACTGCCGTTGAGGCATTGTCGCAGTCTATGCTTACAGGACAGTGACAGGACAGTGAGAGACAGTACAGGTGCAGGACAGGTTTACCCACAGCTTACAGTGTTAGAGAGACAGTGGTTTTTTGAGCTGTTTCTGGTCTGTTTTTTAGTACACCAGAGCCATTTTACAAAGGAGACTCTAGCGAAATTTCTGAAGAATCTGAAGCTTTATTGGTTCATTTGACAGGTTGATATTGGTTCAGAGGTCAGTTTACAGGAGAAACTCTGCCGAATTTTTCCCAGGAAAGTAAACTACTTTGAAGCGTAGTTATGGCAGGATCACAGGACACTGCTCTTTACAATATCAAGAAGCTGGATGGAACCAATTTACCATTGTGGAAGAAGCAGATTTTGCATGTGTTGGTACAAAAGAAGCAGATAAAACCTATAAAGCTCAAGGGGATAAAACCACAAGATATGGACGAAGATGAATGGAGCGAAATGGATGAATTGGCACTTTCTACCATTATGCTGACTTTGGCAGAAAGCATTTACTTCAATGTAGCAGACGAGATGTCGGCTTATCAAGCATGGAAAAAGCTGAGTGATCTTTATGAGAAGCAGAGTGCAGCTTTACAGGTATATTGGCTTAAGAAGCTTGTTGACTTGAAGATGAAAGAAGGGACACCTATGTCCAATCATCTGAATGAATTCAACACCATCTACATTCAGTTGTCAGCTCAAGGTGTCAAGTTTGATGAACCTGCTAGAGCTATGTTCCTGTTGATCACATTGCCAGAAAGTTGGGACACTTTTCGCACAGCTTTGTGTAATTCTGCACCTCCAGATGTTTGACCATAGCAGGTGTAGAAGGCAGTCTGCTTACTGAAGAAACCAAGAGAAAGACAATGGACAAAGGCAAAGGAACAGCCTTAGTTGTCAGGGGAAGGACCAAAGAAAAGTACAAAGGTGGAAAGAGGGATCAGTCTCGTAGCAAGTCCCGCAGTGCTAAAGGCAAGAGTGACATAGAATGCTACCATTGTGGCAAGAAGGGTCACATGAAAAGAGACTGCAGAGAATGGAAAGCAGAAAAAGGAAAAGAGAAAGCAGAAGACCATGGTGAGAAGAACAAGTCCTCAGTGAAGATTCAAGAAATAAATGTGACAAACACTGTTGTAGAGGATGACAGTCTAGTGTCAAGAGATATCTACTTCTTGAAAAATACAATGGAGTCAGCTCTTCTTACAGCATCTGATGGAAATGCACTGAGTGACTAGATTATAGACTCAGGGGCATCACTTCATGTGTCTCCAAACAAGGAGTGGTTTACCTCTTATGTGACCACTAAAGATCATGTTCGGCTAGGCAATGGGCAGACATGTGAGATCTTAGGTGTTGGAGATGTTCAATTGAAGTTTCAGAATGGCTCTTCTTTCATGCTGAAGAATGTGAGACATGTTCCCACAATTACAAAGAGCTTGATCAGCACAGGTTTACTTGATGATGTTGACTACGTCACCACTTTTGGACAGAATGTGTAGAAGATATTCAAGGGTTCTATGACAGTAGCACATGGAGTAAATTCTCGAGGAATTTACATGATTTATGTATCAAATGTCTTCTCTAAAAATGTAATCAATGTAACCTAGCAGCCGAACGTTTCTTTGTGGCATAGCCGGTTAGGACATATGTCCAAGAAGGGAATAGAAATCTTGTCTCATTCTAGTTATTTGCCTGGCTTGTCATTTAATGATTTTGAATTCTGTGAACATTGTCTGTATGGTAAGCAAACACAGCAGCCACATAAGCATAGAAGCACTAGAAGAGATACACAATTGGCACTTGTTCATAGTGATTTGTGTGGACCTATGCCTAACCTATCTCTAGGGGGAGATTCTTACTTTATGACATTTATAGATGATTACTCGAGGAAAGTACGGGTTTACTTTCTCAAGCACAAGGATGAAGAGTTTAGTGTTCTTAAAACGTTTGTGACACTTGTGGAGAATCAGAGTGGCAAGAAGCTTAAAAGCTTACGCACTGACAATGGTGGAGAGTATGTTTCAAAGGCCTTTCATGACTTTTGTGAGTCAAAAGGTATAAAACGTGAACTTACTGCTCCTTACAATCCTCCTCAAAATGGTGTTGCTAAGAGGATGAATAGGACCATACAAGAGAAGGTCAAAAGTATGTTGTCTAATGCACAACTGCTAAATGGGTTTTGGGCTGAAGCTGTATCAACAGCTGTTCATCTTATAAATAGATCTCTTAGCAAGGTTTTGCAGAAGGATTCAGTGGCAAAGATGGTATGATCAGGCAAAATGCCCTCATACAAGCATCTCAGAGTCTTTGGCTGTGAGGCATATACTCATGTTCCAAAGGAATTTAGGAACAAACTTGAGCCAAAGAGTAGAAAGTGCATCTTTCTAGGCTATGGTAATTCTGGTGAGATGGGGTACAGACTTTGGGATCCTGAATCTAGAAAGGTTATCCGCAGCAATGATGTTCACTTTAATGAAACCAAATATCATTCTAAACCAGAGAGGGTTGAGGAGATTAGAAGAGTTGTCTTCCAAGAAGATGGACCTGCACGTGCAAGACAAAATGTCAGGGCTCAAGAGGAGAAAGGACAGGATAGAGTGGAACCACAGGTTGTGGCTGAGCCTGAGCCACCTATTTTGCGTAGATCTGGACGTATCACGCGACCTCCTGATAGGTTTTTTCCATCTATGAACTATGTCATGTTGACTGATTGCAATGAGCCTTCATGTTACAAGAAAGCAATGCAAATGAAGGACTCCGGGAATTGGCAATTGGCCATGCGGTCAAAGATGACAGCTCTGCATAAAAACCAGACATGGAAGCTAGTTAAATTACCACATGGCAAAAAGGCTCTACCTTGTAAATGGGTTTACAGGTATAAGATCACCGCTCATGATAGTCAGCCAAAGTACAAAGCAATGCTTGTTGCCAAGGGCTTTAAGCAAGAACAAGGCATTGACTTTGATGAAGTCTTCTCTCCGGTGGTCAAGATGACTACATTGAGATGCTTTCTTGCATTGGTTGCCATATTAGATTTGGTGGTGCACCAAATGGATGTCAAGACAGCATTCTTGCATGGTGATTTAGATGTGGAAATTTACATGCAGCAGCCAGAAGGGTTTGTTGAGAAAGGCAAGGAAGATTTGGTGTGCCAGTTGTTAAAGAGTCTTTATGGCTTAAAACAATCACCGAGGGCATGGTACCATAAGTTCCACAAGTTTATGCTTTCTCAAGGCTACAAACGTAGTGAGTTCGATCACTGTCTATATACAAAGAAGGCTAAGGATGGCAGTTGTCTGATCCTTATTTTGTATGTGGATGACATGTTGATTGCTGGCAAGCACTTGGAAGAAATTTCAGCTTTGAAGTCAAAGATGGCAAAATCGTTTGACATGAAAGACATGGGTGAGGCAAGTCATATACTTGGTATGCCCATTGAGAGAGACAGATCAAAGAAGTTGATTTGGTTATCTGAAACAGAGTATATTGACAAGGTTTTGCAACGTTTCAATATGGAGAAGGGAAAGGCATTGAGTGTTCCATTGCCACCATATGTGAAACTTAGAAAACAAGATTGTCCTGTGTCTGAGGAAGAACAGGCTGAAATGGATAAGATTCAATATGCATCTGCAGTGGGTAGTTTGATGTATGCAATGATTGCTACTCTCCCAGACATTTCATTTACAGTGGGAGTAGTAAGTCATACATGTCAAACCCAGGCAAGAAACATTGGGAGGCAGTGAAAGGAATATTGAGATACCTGAAAGATACAAAGAGTATGCGCATATGCTATGGGAGTCAGGAGCTAAGTGTAAAGGGTTTTGCAGACTCAGATTATGTAGGTGACTTAGACAACCGAAGGTCTACGTCAGGGAATGTCTTTACATTGGCTGGTGGAGCAGTATCATGGCGTTCTAGATCACAAGATTGTGTTACTCGGTCTACTACAGAGGCTGAATATGTTGCAGCATCAGAGGCATGCAAAGAATCAATTTGGCTTAATCGGCTAGTAACAGATTTGGGAATCAAAGAAGAGATGCCTGTGTTATATTGTGATAGTCAAAGTGCTATACAATTGGCTCGCAATCCAGTTTATCACTCAAAGACAAAACATGTGGATGTGAAGTATCATTTCATCAGGGAAATGCTTGAGGATAAGCAACTTCAGCTTTTCAAAGTTCACACCACAGAAAATCCTGCTGATCTACTTACAAAAGGACTTCCCTTAGAGAGCTTTGCGCATTTTCGCAAGCAGTTAGGTGTAGGGTAGTACATCACTTCTCTACATCTCTTGTATATTAGCTTGTATAGTAGCTTCTCTCACACTTAAAGTACCACATTGGACTTTAAGTGGGAGGTTGTTGGGGTATAAAGCCCAATGTGGTCACCCAGGTAAGTGGGCGGGCCGCTAGGTATGTACACATATTCTTTTTTGAGAACCTAATAAGAACTCACTATGCTCTACACATCACAGTAGAGCGAGTTCACCATATCGTCGTGCTCTTCTTCTCGCACTCTCTCTCACGTCACACTTCCGCTCGTACTCCTTCAGAATGCAGGTGAAGGAACTAGTCAGCAAAAACCACGACTTCTACAAAGGCCAAATGGAGCAAGACCACCTCCACAAGGAGTGGAAGGAGTTCCACCTTTGCCAGACCCAAATGTGCATGTGGTAGAGGTGACAAATTCAAAAGAGGTTGACATGGAAGCAAATGGCATTAAGCGTGGCCATGGAAAAGGGAAGGAGAAAGAAGGAGTCACGTCGCAAATTGATCATGGACGAGAAAAGAAGGCAAAGGAGACCAAGAAAACCAAGAGGACTCGACGTCGTATCAACCTCCAAGACTTCCCTCTTGGATATGGTATGGCTCCATACAACTTGTTGGAAGACATGAGAGGTAAGGGTCCTGATATCTCATGGCCTCAGCTTTTTGCATTATGCCCACAAGCTAGGAAGGATTTAACAAAGGCGGTTAGCACTAGGAGAAAGGTAAAAGAGAGTGTGCCTGTTGTAAAAATTTCACAAGCTGAAATGAATGAGGATATTACACCGGTGCTAGATTGTTACGTCAAAGGAAGATTGGTTAGGAAAGGTCTAGTGGATGGGGGTGCACAAATTTGCATCATGACAGAGGGAGTCATGCAAAGACTAGGCATGCACATCCATGAGACACCTGAATTCAAAGTGAAAATGGCAAACAATAGCAAGGCTAGGTGCGTAGGCATTTGTAAAAATGTTTTTGTGGAGGCCTTTGGCATTAAGAAGGCAGCGGATTTCTATGTCATGTCTACCAAAGGAAATGGTTACCCATTTATCCTAGGAAGACCATGGCTAATGAAAATGCGAGCTTTGCAGGATTGGGAGAGTGGAAAGCTAATTTGCAAGAATGACAATCATAAGAAGGTTGTCTTTGACATGAAGGAGCAACACCAAGAGGAGCTCCATGAAGAATCATCTCAAAGTGAGACGGAGGAAGGCTCGACCGATAGAACTTCAGAAGGAGAAAGTAGCGGCAGCATTACTAAAGAGGAGCCTTCCATTGAAGTCATGGGGGTATGGTTTAAGCCAAACAACCAAGAGACCTCTTGCCCAGGTTTGGAAGAGGTAGGTTCCCAAGAGAACCAAAAAGTGGAAGATGAAAGAATGTTAGAAGGTATGTTATCTACAACACTTACAAAGGATGAAAGAGAGGAGCTCAAAGGTGTGTTAAGGAAATTTCCTAAACTTTTTGCTAAAGACTACACCGATGTGCGTGGAGTAGATGTTTTTCAACACAAAATTGAGTTGAAGCCAGAGGCCACACCTAAGGCTTAGAAGCTATGAAGGCTAGGAGTCATCAAGGAGCAGGCTTTACTCAAGGAGGTAAGAAAGCTTCTAGCAGCAGGTTTCATTTATCCAGTGGAGAATTCATAGTGGGTCTCTCCCGTTGTTGTCACTCCTAAGAAAAATGGCAAGTGGAGGGTGTGTGTGGATTACCGTCCACTCAATGAGGCAACAAAAAGAGATCACTTTCCCCTCCCATTTCAGGATGAGGTACTAAATGAGGTAGCAGGTCATGAGAAGTACACTGTGTGTGATGGCTACTCGGGTTACTTTCAAATAGGTATCGCATTGGAAGATCAGCTGAAAACAACCTTCATCAATCCTTGGGGTTGTTATGCTTTTAGAGTCATGCCATTTGGACTGACAAATGCTCCTACAACTTTCCAACGCTTCATGAACATGGTGTTTCAAGCATTCTTTGGAAAGTCCATTAGGGTTTTTATTGATGATTTTTGCATTTATAGCTCAAAATCATTGCATCTACAAAGGGTAGAAGAAGGTTAAAAGAAGCTCTACGACATGGGAGGTCAACTCAACCCAGACAAGTGTCACATAGGTGAGGATGAAGTGATCTTTCTTGGTCACAAGGTTTCCTATAAAGGCATTGAGGTGGATCCTTCAAAGGCAAAGGCTCTTATTGAGCTCCCATCACCCAAGAATCTCAAAGAGGTCATCTCATTCATTCAAAAGGTGAAGTATATGTCACGCTTTATTCACTTAGCTTCGGAGTTGCTTCATCCTTTGCAAAAGTTGACACAACAAGTAGAATTTGCATGGTCTTATGAGCTTGAAGAGTACTTTTGTAACATTAAAGTCATTTTGTCAGAGCTACCAACACTCACGCCTCCTTGTTGGGAGTACACATTCTTTGTTAGCTCTAGTGTTGGGAAGGAAACAATTGGTGCAATTTTATTACAACAAGATCCCCACAGTACCAGGATGCGACCCATCTATTTTGCTAGTAGGTTCATGAATGCTTTGGAGAGAGGCTACACGGAGGCAGAACTCATGATGCTTTCTCTCATGTTTGCGGTGAGAAAGTTTAGATCCTACTTGCTACCAAAACCTTTTGTAATTCTCACTGCAGAAAATTTGTTTCCTTGGGTGTCATCTCAAATGAATCTTAGCACTAGGATCTCAAAGTGGATTATGGAATTGCAAGTGTTCCAATACTCTTTCAAGGTAGAAGATAGTGTGCGTGCACAATTGGCAGGGGTCCTTACTTATAGGGTACATGAGAAGGAGATTAAGGTGCCTGAAGTAAAGACCCTACCATTGCCACCACCTAAAAGTATTCCTAATGCTTTTACCTTGTTCTTTGATGGAGCTTTTCGACGAGCCACAGGAAAAGCAGGGGGAGGGCTAGTGTTGCTCAACCCAAGTGGAGAGGTGGTCATGAAAGAGAAGGTCATGAAAGAGAAGGTCACTCTACCAGGTTCAACTAGCAACAATGAAGCAGAATACGACACACTACTTCATGGTTTAAAGATATGCATTGGCCAAGGTATACAACGTCTCATGGTAAAAGGGGATGCACTTCTCATTGTGAAGCAAATTTTAGGCATTTGGGCATGCAAGAATGAAAGCCTAAGGACAAAAGTTAATGCCATTCGTAGATTGTTTAATCAATTTGAAGAAGTGAAACTATATCATATTCCTAGGAAACAGAATGAAGATGCCAATTTACTTGCACAGCAAGTAGTTACATGTGTTGAGAAAGAAGTGTAGGTCATCATGGTGACAGCAACTATCAAGCAACCGAGATACCAGGGATTGGAGTCATTGACTCCCATTATTAGCTACATTTTGGAGGGTGATTTTCCACAAGACTTCATGAAGGATCAGAAGAGGAGACTCATGAAGAAGGCAAGCGCGTATCTCTTCCTAGAAGGATCCCTCTATCAAAGAGGGAAGGATCAAGTGTGCAGAAGAGTACCAACTATCAAGGAGATTCCAGCCATTCTAAAAGGTTTGCCTGAAGAGTCATGTGGTGGTCATTTTGCCCAAGAGTTAACTGTGAAGAAGATTTTGCTTGCGGGGTATGTTTGGCCAAGTCTGCATGTGGATGTCCAACATTGGTGTAAAAGTTGTCACAATTGTCAGGTAAATGGGAATAGAAGATTGGTTTATGGTCCAATGCAAATCATGCTTGCAAATGGACCCTTTGAAAAGTGGGGCATTGATGCTATGGGTCCTCTGCCTAGGACAAAAAATGGTAAACTCTACATTCTAGTGGTTGTAGACTATATGACTAGGTGGGTGGAAGCACAAAGTGTGGCAAAGGTAAATGAGAGGACAGTGAGCAAATTTGTCTACACTCACATTTGTTATAGATTTGGCACACCTTTGGAGATTGTTTCTGATAATGGTCCAGGGTTTAGAAAGGGCTTGCTCACAGAAGTCTGTGAAGAACTTCACATTCTACATCATCATAGTACACCCTATTATCCCCAATCAAATGGTTTGGTAGAAAAAGCTAATGGTGTCATTGCACGCATCATTAGAAAGATGGTGAAAACCAAGACAAAGTTGTGGGATGACTTCTTGGATGGTGCTTTGTGGGCGTATCGAACCACATATAGGGAAGCCACGGAGTTCACACCATTTCACTTGGTCTATGGTCAAGAGGCTTTACAACCAGTTGAGCTCAACATTCCAACAATGCGACTTCATGGCAAAGCAGCACAAGATGATCAAGAAGCATGGATGGATCGACTTCTTACCTTAGCTAAGCTTGAGTGGAAAAGAGAAGCAGCATACGAGTGCTACAAGAGGAAAGCTACACAGATGAAGGAAAAGCTTGACAAGAAACTGAAGGAAAAAGGCATCAATGAAGGAGATCTTGTGCTAAGGTATGACAATCGACTCGATAATCATTTTGATGCCAAGTTTGAAACTAGATGGCAGGGGCCATACATAGTCAAGAAGGCTTTCAATTCAAGTTACTATCAACTTATGGACTTGAATGGGAAAGAGCGCTCCAGGAAGGTAAACGAGTATCGCTTAAAGCCTTATTCGAGTCGCCTTCTACCAAAGGATCTACCAAAGATCTGTCAAAAGGCAGCTATCTCATGTAAGTATTGTTCCGCGAAGCATGAGTGTAACTCAAACCAAAATTCCAAGGGGCCAAACAATGAAGAGCTTGTCAAGGACTCTGAAGCACTCTCTTGGGAAAAGATGCTTTATGATGGTACATGAATATACCATCATCCTAGGGGAGGGCTAATGATAGCAGTTTTTCGGCTCTCTGTAATTTCCATAGCGAGTTACCTCACCCTATCAAATCACTCAAACACTGTGGTTACCCTCACCCTTTCACTGTATATAGGTGTGTGTGAGTTAGAGGACTTTTTCCATATCTTCTTAAAAACCTTCAATTAGCTAGTCACTGAGCTAGTTGAGCCAACAAAATAAAAAATAAAAAATTATAAGTATATTATGGCCCATATGTGTGTAAAGATTTCATTGTATATAGGGCCTAAATAAAAGGATTTTTCATAATTATTTTGGTATTTATTTAAATATTTCTACCTATGGTGTGTTATTTATGCTATGTACATTGACTCACCGTTACCATATTTTTTCTTACCATTTTGCATACTCTGAATTCCATATAAAAATAATTTCATGCAAGCTTCTCTTATTTTTGGTGTAACTCCATCCCAACAAAAATCCAAAAAAACTAGTTCTATTTATGTGTATATTTTTTCACTATTGTGATTTTGTCCTTCCTACATCTATTCTCTATTACTCTCATAAATTTGACCACCAAAAATATTCATCTTTTTATGGTAGACTTATAATGACAGAGATTTATTTTGACCCCTTTATATTTTTTCCACCTATATTATTTATATTTGACATGTACATATTTTTTTTAGACCCCTCAATATTTGATTTTCTTAGTTGTACTATTCACTTATATCATGATCTCAACAATATCTTCAATTATAGACCTACCAAATAAGGTCAAGGGTATGTGGCATGCACCATGAGGGGCTCACTCTTGGAGGTATTCAAAAGAATCATCCAAAGAAGGACCTCACAAGGACTTTGTGCAGTGGAAAAAAACAGTCGGTTTTGCTGAATTTTTTAAGATCACTTGCTCTCCGAATTTGAAAAGGTGATACAAACAAAAGTTGTAGCTCGTGGGCTGAACTTTTACCTCAAAGTTTTTCATATATTTTTGAGCTATGAGCTGTGAGCTATGATTTTATTGGTGGACCCCAGTTTGCCCATGCTATGCAGCCACACTCCCTCTTCCACTTTATCATTTTCCTCTTTCACACACACCTCTCCACTCATCATCCCCACCTCTCTCACCACTCCTCTCTCCACCCTACTCACCTTCTTCGCAACCTTAAAGAATAAGAGAAACCATGGTGAACTCATGTCTCCTACACACACTTCCATTCCAAAATTGACCACCTAGTCTCATTTTTCCTCATCCATATTACCCATATCTATCAAAAAACCACAAAATTCAGCTTCTTCTCTTGAAAGACAGCATCATGGTGATTGATTACTCATGTTCACTTACCTTGGCTCCCAAGGAAGGTCAAGAGTGGAGAAAAAACGTACCATCAAAGCTAGTGGACCGTCAACCAGCGTCAAAATTGACCCTACTCAAGACACTTTGAGCATCAACATTGTAAGAGATCCATATTTTCTTACCTATTAAGAGTTTTTTCTTCCTTATTTGTATCCTACTTGGGTACTCCCATTGTAAATATCCAATTCCATTTGTAAATCAATAAAAATACTAACTCTACTAATTTATTAACACTAACCTACTATGAAAAGTATTATCACCTCCACTTCTCTCCTCTCTCTTCTTCATCTATCCTACTAGTGTAAGCCCAACATTTGCTGAATCAAGGAGGGTGGATTTGGACTAAGCTTGGATACTTTGTCTCTCTTCCAACTTGAAGTAATGGACAACAATGATGTGTAAGTGTCTTGGTGTTTTTTTTAAAGTTCTTGATAGCTTGTGTCTGGGTGTTGTCATCAATTTAGCCATAAATCCCACATACTGTAAGAGGGCGACAGGATGGAGAGGACTGCCCTCGCCTTAAGACAGTGATTGGGGTGGGTTTTCTTGTGATGTGTTGTGGTGTAATTTACTCAAGCTATGTTGAACAAATACTAATCTCACTTTGATTGGTCATGACAGATTTGTAAGAAGGTATTAATGCAACAAGCACCCCCTCCCCCTTCTTTCTCTTTCTTACATATAAAATTGTGTTTGCTTGATCATTGCCGATACATTTCAAAGCAGCTCTCTCTCTCTCTCTCTCTCTCTCTCTCTCTCTCTCTCTCTCTCTCTCTCTCTCTCTCTCTCTCTCTCTCTCTCTCTCTCTCTCTCTCTCTCTCTCTCTCTCTCTCTACGGGTCCTAGTTCGCATCCAAAACTAGGTGGTGCCCCAAATTGATGTAAGGTTAGGGAGTGTGTTTGTTGCTTTTTTTTCAACCCCAACCCAATTGAGCAGCACGGGAGCCTAGAAGAGTGCTTAGAGGCCACTCTTCTTGTTGCCCGTCCTGGACCACCTCAGTAGTATGTTAGAAAACCAGAAAATATACAAGCCTGACCCTACTCACACACCGCGCCAGGGCACCATCAGACAACCATATACAAGGACTTGCTAAATTGGCTAAACTAGGAGCCACCCAACTCAAAGGTCTGAACGGCTAACAAGGGAACCACCTTGACACAAGAGGATCAGCTTAGGGAGCCACCCTTCCGGGGAGAGAAATAGGACCATCCAGGGATGCCACCAAGTCCAATGGACTGTCACCCCGCAAGAACCGTCCACTTAGCTGGTCAAAGCCATCATTACCCCCACATACATAGCACATCACTACATAATCACCACTAAGTCCAACCATAAGAAGACCACTGCTCCATTGAGACTAATCCATAGGCATCCAGCAAGCACACATCTTCGACCAATAGAAACCCACACGAAAGAGACCAGCACCAAACAAGCCAAGAAGATGTAGCCACCACCCACAAAGCAGCACCAACCATCCTCTGCAACATCGCAAGCATGCCATGCAAAGGCGCGCCCACAACCAAGACCATCTTGAGAAGGCAACCACGACATCCACGGTCGAGCTCCAACCGAGCATCACCATAGGCCAAGCGAGCAGGTTCCCTTCTTCCATAGGAAGGAGGGAAACCGCCAAGCTCTCAAAGCAATAATATGTGCTGCCCCAATCCCCAAACACCATCGGAGAGAGAGGGCAGTTGGGACCACCATCCCGTATCCACACCCGAGTAGCAAACCCTCCTTGCCGGCCACAGAGCTTGCAGGCCGCACTGCACCCAGAACGAGAGATGCCCAGAACCCCCAGAATGGCCACCAAAAGGTCCCCCCAACCCACTATGCACCACCTGAGGCCGTCCCCTGCATCATTCGTGCTAGGGTTGGGCCATGCACCGCCAGGCAACATGACACCAGTACATGAGGGGAATGTGGAGATCTTATAAGAAAGGAAGTAGAGTAAGCATTACGATGGTGTATTATATATATCTCTAAGTCTAAAGATACATAGAGAAATATTGCTCATGAGAGGTAATTGAAATTATCTTGCTAGCTGTATACTATTAAAATCCATTGAGAATTTTCATACCTGGAGATTGTCTTATATGATAGCATTGTACTTAGCTTTATTTGCAAAAGTGTTTTTCAAAGACAAAGCACTAAGTTGATTTCTTGTTAAATGCAACAATAATTTAATTGCACACTAAATACATTAACATTTTAAAAGCTGTTAATGATAAAATTGATGCAAAGTTGTGGTTGAAAACAGGCAAATCTAAGGACAAACAAGTGGATATTGCAGGTGCTATATAAATTTACAAAATGGTTTGTAAAGCTTGGACGATGAGTAATTATAGGGTTAATGTCCCACCAATACTACGCTCAAACAGTGAGTCCAAATGAAAGACTAACTATGGGGCTTTGTTTAGAGTACAACTTCCAAGAAGTCTATCCCTGAATAATATGCACGTACATAACATTATACTTGATAATGAGTTTTAAGATAGATAAAGTGCAAAACTAATCGATTTAGATTTATTGAGCTCATTACAAGCACACATATATATGATTCTCAATGACTAAATGTTAGGGTATGCTAAAAGTAGGTGTGATGATGCACATGTTTTGGTATCAAATTTGGACATACCAGTAAATACATAGCTTTGAGTAACATTAGTCACTCACAAAAGAGTATTGTAAACAATGGAAGAGATGCCACATACAAACAAAGAAATGAGGTAAGTATAATTGTACATCTTTGGGCCAATGATTTGTGGAAAGAATGAGAAGAGAGAAATTTGTTAGGTACATGTTAGGTCACAAAAGAATAAACACGTGAATTTTAAATGGCTTATCAACAACCATTTTATGTTGAAAAAATGGTTGTTGATAAGCCATTTAAAATTCACCTGTTTATTCTTTTGTGAATTTTAAATGGCTTATCAACAACCATTTTATGTATGTTTACTAACCAAGATCATCTCCCCCCATCAACATGGTTTCATTAAGTAAGTTCCATCTACAATAACATCTTGGCAGCAATGGTGGGCATAGAATACGCAGTTGTCACAAAGTAGGAGTGCATTCTGTTGCAGTTGGACCTGGACAAGGCCTATGACAAAATAACATGGTCATATATAGAAGCCATAATGGAAGCTCTAGGTTTTGGGTTGCGCCTCTGTCGACGGCTGGTTCGTGTAATGGGGGCTGGAAGCCAATCAGAGCTCCTATTCAACGATCGGATAGTGGGCTCTTTTGAGGTCAAAAGGTCTATTAAACAGGGATCCCTCTTGCCCCCCTGCTTTTCGCCATAGGATCACATCCTCTAATCACGACGCTCGAAGCTACTGCTAAACGAGGGGAGGTGCAAGGCCTTGTTTTACCAGGAAATAGAAAACTCTTGGCAAAACTTTTTGCGGATGATTCTCTCCTCTTCTTGAAGGTGTGCCCCCAGGTCATCAGAAAAGCTCTGGAGATTGTACAAATGTTCTCGGTAGCTTCGGGGTCCCAGTGTAATATAGAGAAGTCAAGGATGATTTCCCTATCTAAAAATGACTCATTTGACCCTTCTGTCTGGTCAGGGGATATTGTCACAAAAGGAAATATCTTCAGGCATCTGGGAGCCCCCTTGGGGGTGGACGTAACTCACAAGCAAAGATTTGAGTGAGTGCTTGAAAAAATCAAAACAAAAATGAGTAGGTGGGAGTATGCTCTTCTCCCATTCCCAAGTCGGATAAAAGTGATGAATGCCTTTATGATCCCTTATATTGCCTTCACTAGCCCGCTTCTCAAGATGGCTACATGTCACTGGAAAGAGTTCTTAAAACCAGTAAAAACATTTTTATGGAAAAATAACACGAAATCGTCCAAGCCATGGCAGTGGGCCCGTTGGGAATCGGTTGCTCGGTTGGGGAATCAAGGAGGCCTTGGGATTCTTAACCCTGTTACCCATGCAGAAGCTTGTTGCACCAAATTTGTTGTTTCCTTGGCTAAACAGGATCAAGTTTGGGCAGTCATGATCAAAGATATGATAGAAGAAGCTAAACTCGGCTCGAAGGGAGGAAAGTGGAGAGGGGTGGAGGTTCATGACAAACTGCTAGCCCCGGCGTGGTCTACCTTAAGATTGGGGGGCAGCTCAGGAGAACTGGTAAGAAAATGCAATAGAGTAGCATGAGTCTTAAAGTGGGGGGAAGAAGCCATATACTTCAAGAACTCCATACTACATTGTTCCCCCTGGCTCTCCAAAGTTGTAGATCCACCACAATCTCCCTATTGGATTGAGACAGCCAAGAAGCTGAATAATAAGGGTCTGATCCGACTTGAACACTTCTGGGACAATGTCAACAAGAGTTGGAAAACCATTGACCTTATAATTGCCCAGTACCAACTCAATATCTTGGAGGTCTTGCTTGTCCACAAAGTGATGAAATAACTTGACAATCTAATGATGCCAATCTGTGATTCGGAGTTGGACTAGAATGCCTGGAAATGGCCCAGAAGCAGTCTCTTGTGGAAACCCATACTAAAATCATTTATCAAACAATGATGCAAAAGAAGAATTGATCTAGCCCCCTTAACAAGCTATGGAAAAAGCAATGGCTGGAGGAAAGGTGGGAGCATGTAATGGAGAACATATGGAAGCCAAAGGTTCCACAATACATGAAGTTTTCTTATGGAAGGTTATTTGGGGTGCTCTACCAATGGGGGTGAAGATTCAAGAGAGAGGGATTGGGTCAGATTGATGCTTGGGGTGCAGGTTAGCTAGTGAAGATCTGGCCCACCTATTCATGGACTGCCCAGCTATAAAAGGCCTCGCAGGGAAAGTATGCAAGTGGGTCCAGAGAACATGGAAAATTAGGTTTTTCAAGACTGACCTATGCGCTGGAGGTTAAAAATCAGGTACTCCTGCACTCCTCGTCAGCACTCAGATCGTCAGATACTTCTTCTTTCATAATGTATGGCAAACAAGGAAACGCCATGTTTTGAAGGAGGATTTGAGGTGGCAAGATTCGGAGAAATTATACAGGAAAGCAAAGTGCTAATATGGGCACTCGGATGCAAGCATCACTCGGAGGATTGGTCTAGGACTACTTGTGCCTTGTTGTCAACTGATGGAGTGCCTGGGATGGGGGCAAATCTTGGCCATCGGTAATTAAAAATATCTCTGAATGACAAGAGTATGGACCTTGGGTATCAAGGATGTGGAGGCGGGGTGGTAGGGGTGGCTGCCCTAATAGCCGTTGTAATTATGATCCTTGGATGTTGTCATGGCTTAACATGAACATGACGAAACCTTGTAATTTTTTGGGCTGATCAATATAATCCACTCACAATTGTGAGTTTTGCTTTTATAAAAAAAAAAAACATTTTATGTTAAGCAGGTCAAATAGAGAAATTTGTTAAACATGAAGTATGGCAAGAGATATCAAATCTCGAGCGATATTTTCCGAGCAATCCCTAAAATGAGCAAGAGTGGCCAAGGCACATTATACAAAACAAAAGCCAAACAATATTTTTTAGGTGACTTCAACCAAACAAAAAAGAAACTAAAACAAGATTACACCTAATTTCAATGGTAAAAGACCACAAATTTTTGACAAAAAACCTGTTCAACAAGGGTTTGGTATAGTGTTTCCTTTGATGGGCTAGAACAATTGGAACCCATACAATGGCATGTTAATATTCCTCTTCTTAGGACTAGTTGCCCTACTAGTTGCCCTCAAATATTAGAAGCTCATTTCTACTACCATTGATCCTTGTTAGAAATATTGACACCATGATTCCAATGGATATAAATCTCCTATTCCGACCTCCCTACATGTAAGACCACAAGACTTACACTAAAGGAGTAAGGTTGTTGCCACTCGAACAAATCTCATGAATAAGAAGAGTCTGGGAGCTTGAGCTTATCTTCACTTTTTCTTCTTCTTCTTTTCCTCTCTCTTGCTCTACCTCAAGTTATTGTGGGTTAATGTATGATAACATACTATGCTTTTAAGTTACTCTAGAGAAAACGGTGGAAACTTGAAAATAATCATATTATTGCAATGAGGCTATTCTTTTGAGAAAATCCACATCATGGTATATATTCACTTGTGGATCACACCATCACAGGTAGCCTTCTATTGGGGGGGAGTGGGAGTTAGTGGTGTTGCCAAAGGTGGTGGCGATAAATGTTTCAAGGGAGGTGGTAATGGTGGGGGATTATAAAGAGTGCTTTGATAGAAAAGTATACAAGGTTGATCAAGCTATGAAAAATTTTCTTATGACAACTTTGTCCACATGCTAGTTCTCTTTCACCTACCCATATCAATAAAAACCTAGGTTTAGTGTAATTCCACCTACAAATTTTGAGATTTATCTTCAAAGTTCAAAATAGAAAATTAATAAATCTACAAACTTTAGAGAAATTTAGTGTAAAAACCTTCTCTTAAATTTTCCATGTTTATATGAGCACAGCTCAAAGTTCCTATACTGCTGGGGGTTCCTAGTCTGTTGACTTGCTCGTTATGCCTCGACCCAGATTACTCACCCAACATGTGATACCCCTATGCTGAATACACTTCTTAGAGACATGGTGTATGATTGTCATTGTACTCCTTTGAAATTCTTTTCCTAATGCGGCTTAGCCCTTGATTTTTTTTTGTACTCTATCTACTGTTTGGGAGTTGTACGTCCATCAATGCCTCATAGCAATTCAAATGGATGGTAGTTTAGCATTGCATCTGTCCTCTTGCACAATGATGTGGCCCAAGCATTGATCCTTAGCACCCCCAAAGGTAATCCCCTCCAAGAGGAACTGGGAGGTTGGTTGTGCTACAACAAACAACATTGTGCCACGTTGAGACAACTGTGTTGGTTAGGAAAGGTAAATCTCAATGTCCCTAATCATTGAAAAATTTTGTTTTGAAGGAATAGGAAACTCACAATAGATGAGGCAAGAAGGTATAAACAAAACCCTTCAAAAAATCTCTTTGAAAGAGACGAACTCTTTACAGACAGGAACCAGTGCTAAAAAAAGACTTTGTTCTGAAAACTTGACAAACCTACCTATGAGAATTTTAGTGGTAAATTGACTAAATTTGAAGGTTTTTTTCTGAATGAATCTTGAATTCTTCTAGGTATGAGAAATTTGAGAAAGAGCCAATCGGTGAATACTTCTATACTATATACTAGTATGTGACCCATGCGTTGCTGCGGCCAAGGAAACAATGCCTCTTCTGTTAGGGTTATCTTCTCTTCTAAGTGGAACATTGTCAATACTATCTTCCTACACGTATAGTCTATCGCATTTATAAAAGTGATGCATGACACGGCCTCTTAATAGATGTTGCAAAGTATGCTTTTGATACTAAGATTGGAAGCTTCTCATAGGTATTATTTTTCATGAGGTACTAGCCCTTGTTCATCAAACTGATGAGTGCTATAATTCTATTGGTGTGTGTGTGTGTGTGTGTGTGTGTGTGTGTGTGTGTGTGTGTGTATATATATAGAGAGAGAGAGAGAGAGATTCCTTCATTTGTTCTACCTTGATCTAGCAATGCTACCAAGCTTGATTATAGAGATTAGATAAGTTAGCATGGTGTAAAGAGATGAAATCTAAGAGAATTCAATGTAATAATAAAACTTTTTTTTATAAATGGAGTGAGTTCTAGAATCGGTTTCAATGATAGGAACCCAATTGGATTCAATATCTCTGCGCCACACTCTTACTTGCTTCTATCCTTGTATGTATGTATGGATGTATGTACACATAGTGTACACACACACACACACACACATACATATATATGCTTGAAGCGAAGATTTGTCACATAGGTCTTGAGACATCATGATATGTTCCAATAATTGTCCTCCCCCCCCCCCCCCCCCCCCCCCCCCCCCCCTCTCTCTCTCTCTCTCTCTCTCTCTCTCTCTCTCTCTCTCTCTCTCTCTCTCTCTCTCTCTCTCTCTCGCTCGCTCGCTCTCGCGTTGATTTTAGATTGACACCCTTGCCTGTCAAAATTTAAGGAATTTATAGAGTTTTAAGCATGGCCCACATGTTAACTCTTAAAAATAAAAAGAACAAAATCCAAGGATTAGTAAAAGGTCCATCAACTGGGAAATCTCTCTACCCAATTGGGGTGTTCTTTCTCGTTGATTTTAGATTGGTACCCTTGCTTGCCAAAATTTAAGGAATTTATAGATTTTTAAGCATAGCCCATATGTTAACTCTTGTAAATAAAAAGAACAAAATATCCAAGAATTGGTAAAAGGTCCATCAACTAGGAAATCTCTCTACCCATTTGGGGTGTTAATGTGCGGGTTGGTCTTTGTTGGGCATTTAATCCATTTTCTACGAGTGAAAAACTTTAGCTATCCTATAAGAAATACACTAATGCCAAAAGATAATATCTTGAAAATTTGAAAAGTACGTGAGCTCAACGGTAAAATCTTTCTTTCTCTCTCCCCCTCATAAATATACATGTGTATGCACCCATGCAATGTGATGGTCTCTCTCTCTCTCTCTCTCTCTCTCTCATTCTCATGGTCAATAATGTGGATAACGATCCCTGCATTTGCATATCATGTATGTCCTCAAAGCGACACAACCCCAAGTCGACGTTAGGCGAGCTTTTTTCTTTTTCTCAAGCTCTTTAAAGAAATACCTACTTCCAAAATTTTCTAAAACATATCAATATTGGTCTTGAAAACAACCCCTTGAAAAGATAAAACCAAATATCCTCAAAAATTACATTTTCATCAAACAAAAAAAAAAATCACTAAAATTTTTCTTTTTTGTTATATGTTCAAAAAGTAAATTCGCATTAAGTAACAAAACCTCCACTAAAGTTATCTCACTTTTGTTATGTGCAATCAAACTTCAACATTTATTTTATGTGGAATAGAAAGTCTCTTGATTTTACATTTGAAAAGACTCGTCACTTCTTACATTCTGAAAAAGATGTCATTTCTAACAATCTTATCCTTTACTTTTGCATTTTAGATTAGATGTTTTGTAAGGTGTTTTTTGAAATGAACCAGAGAGTGACATGTGGACGCCCTCTCCTTCCCTTGAAAATTTTAAGCTGCATTATAAAGCGTATAGATGATGCAACTTAAAATTTGCAAGAAAAGAGAAACCCTCCATGTGTCACAGCTTAAAATTTTCAAGGAAGGAGAAACCCTCCATGTGTCACTCACTAACCCTCCATGTGTTACTCACTGCTTCACTTCAAAGAAAACTTTACAAAATGTTTCATTTTTCAAAAGCTTGGAATCTCAGCTCCTGTGAACCTTTTCAATCTATTTTAACATTTTAAAGTTAAAAAGGCAAAAAGTTTTACTTTGACTGTACTTTTTCAACTTCAACTTTACATTTCCTTAATTGAAGGGTGGCTCAACTTTGCTTTTGGAAAACCAATAGCCATAAAAAAATTTGAATTTAAGAAGTTGTTCGTATGTACACTAGCATAAATTTGCCGATTTAGTTCAAGACAAATTTTGGAACCTAGCTAGGATTTTTTAACTAATACACTAAACTCTAATTTTAGTCACACGTTGGTCTCGAATAACCCCAAAATGGAAGGGCATGTGTGTGCGTGTGTATGTGTGTGTGTGAGAAAGAGAGAGAGAGAGAGAGAGGTCTCAAAGAGAGTGCCAAAAAAAAAAATCTTGATCGAAATAATTTTAAAGTAAATCTATCTATATTATTCTTTATTGAGCTTGAGAAATTTTCAAGCGATGGAGGCTCCCACGCGTCATCAAATCACTTCACCCTTGAACATGCATGCACAACCTATATTAGTGTGTGTGTGTGTGTGTGTGTGTGTGTGTGTGTGTGTGTGTGTGTGTGTGTGTGTGTGTGTGTGAGAGAGAGAGAGAGAGAGAGAGAGAGAGAGAGAGACAGAGAGAGAGAGAGGACACCTCCACGCATCGCGTGTTGAGAGGAGCCTCTAGCATTTCAAGGTGTCATCGAGCGTGTGTAGCTGGTCGGGATTGTGTTTCCTATCCAACACAAAAATGGCACAATCTATCGCTCGAAGTTTAGCTAGAAACTGCAGCCCACATATACGATGTGTCTATGAGGGCCAATACTTCTCTTCTTCTCTCGTAAATCTCCATGCACAACCCCCCCTCCCCCCCCCCCCCCCCCCCCCCCCCACTTTGCCCCTGTGTGTGTGTGTGTGTGTGTGTGTGTGTGTGTGTGTGTGTGTGTGTGTGTGTGTGTGTGTGTGTCTGTGTGTGTTGAGTAGGTTTTGTGAGGATGCTTGAGTTGCTCTACTCCTCTCCTTTCCTTCAAGGGAATCCTGGCAAGCCCTGATGTTGCTAATCAGTATCAGTTATGAGTCTAGAGACTGCATTTCAAGCGATCTTCCATATGGCTAACAAGGTATAATCTCTCTCTCTCTCTCTCTCTCTCTCTCTCTCTCTCACACACACACACACACACACACACACACACATACACACAGAGACAAAAGTTCTCATCCAGCAAAAGAATGAGAGCATGTGTTGCCATTTTTTATAAAGTGATGTGCAATCGATAAATTTGTTGATGCAAGATAGTATCTTCATGTTTTATTTTGTAACCTTCTAATTTATTGTATATAGCATGTCATCACATGCAGAATTTTTGTTTTCTTCATGCAAGTAGCTAAGAGTTTCCTTGCATATGCTTACAATCACATTGGAAAACAATACTCCATTTCTTGAGTTTTTACATGTCAACTATATAAGGTTTATCACTTGAAGAATTGATTCTCTTTTACATGTTTAGCAAGGCCACAATGATGACCTATATAAGGTTTATCACTTGAAGAATTGGTTTTCCTTTAGATGTTTAGCAAGGCCACAACGAACTTTTATAGATATACTGAAGATATACAAGTTTGTATGATGGTCCTTTCACATATATAGTTTTTTGTTACCCTACCAATATGAAGCAATTGCTAGATTTTTTTATTCAAGTTTCATGAACGCTACCCCTTTCTCATCTTTTAGTGTGGTTCATGTGATGTCAATGATTTTCCGCTTTGAATGTTGTGTCTAATGTTGTTTTACAACTTGAAGTTGTTATTGTCCCCGAATTGCACATTGCGCTCACACAAGATCTACAATCACATTTTTTACCCTTTTTTCATGAAAAAAGCAAGCACTTCAAGCGTCAATCATGACTTTATATCAATTCACAAGTTCCATATGCATACATGGGCATGCACACATGTACACACAAGGTATTAATATAGGCTTGACGAGTAAAACATAGGACAAAGTCTAATCTATATAGGCAGCTAGAAAAGGACATCTTGCTTGAAATATCTTTGGTTGTCGTGTCTTCCAAGTGTGGTGTACTCTTGAAGCACAACGAGTTCTGAATGACAATCTTGATTGACCTTGACATTGCTTTGGTTGAGATTTATGTTAGGTGTGGGACACATGAAACAAGCTGTAGGTCATTGTCATCTAATGCATAGGGATAGACTCTCTTGCATGTTTCTGTTGAGTGTCATGTCCGGGATGTCAACACTTGGACTACTCTTATTCCATGGTCCACCAACATGGGCAGGCCAAGAAACTCTGGGTTATTTTAATTGAATATGTAGTTAGGGCCCCTCTCTTAATGCAGTTACCTGCAAGTTCAGTTACCTGCACTTGCATTTTGAAGGCACACGCTATAATGCAAGAAGATAAAATGGGTGAGCACATTCATGATGAGATGAGTAGTCAAGGGCTATTGGAAAGTAGCATCATCGTGCTTGGTAGAGCTTTTTTTTTCAAGTTTTTTGTAATGTTGAAAGCACAAGATTTTGACACCGCACTCCAATTTTGAAATGTTTCCTCTTGGATAGGATTGGATGTTTTGGGATGCTTTTAGAGGAGTTGAAGAAAGGGCTTCTTTGTAATGTTGCAACTTAATGGAATTTTCCACTCTGCAAGAAATTGACATGGAGAGATAAATTTATAATATGATGGTAAGTGGGGCTCCTAGAAGAAAACCTCATGTTTTGATAATGCTTTGGCCAACATGTATGCCAACTGTGGTGATCTTTTGAAAGCTGTTGATGAGCTCTTATTTCAAAACGTTGTCTCTTGGGTTGCATTGTTTGTTGCAATGTATGATCTTGGGTTACCCTTATTCCAAGCAAGGGAAAGATGAGAGAACACTCAGGAAGCTATGGGCTCTTTTGAGGGGAGGCAAAGCTAGGGCTTCTCAATTAGCTTTGGGATACTTCCAAAGGAGAAAAAGGAAGGGTTTCTTTCTAGATCTCATTCCAAATGTTGCCTCTAGGATTGCATTGTTTGTTGCACTATATGCTCTTGGAATGTGCTTATGCCCAAAAAGGGAAACACTGCAAAAAGGTGAGGAAGCTCTTGGCTATTTTTAGGGAAGGAAAAGCAAGGGCTTCTCTTAATATTCAATCAACTGTGAACGATGATGAGGAAGGTTTGGGATCCTTTCAGAGGAGGTAAAGGGCGGTTTTGGCAAGACGGTTTTAAAAGTGTGGCATACTTTTGAAAGTACAATAAGTCTTTGACTTATAGTTTGAGTATGATCTAGCATCTATTGAACTACATTGACTGCAAGATATGCCCATTACAAGGGCAAGACGAGGAAGCTTTATCATAAGCAAATGCAAGAAGATATGCAACATCCAAATGCATTCACCTTTGTTTGTGTTTTGAAGAATCATTCATATGTGTTTGGAATAGTACACACTATGCAGAATTACAAATCTTCATAGCTTAACACCAAGTCTACCATGGCTATACACACTATCTATACACCCTATAACAATTGTCATCCTAGGAGCTCCAAGTTGTATCTCATGTCCATATCGCTAGCAAACAACATTCAACAATATAATGAGCCATGGGACAATGTAATGGCTTTAAAAATTAGCAATTACTTTTATACTTCAACAATGATAGAAAAATGAGTTGTCCACATGGGTGGCTCTTCATTGGGTTGTCCTTTTGAGAGGTTCTAGATGCCACCTCCTACTTCCTACATAAGATCACTATTTATTTATAGTTGGATGGAGAATCTTATTAGAGCTTTGGATAGGATGATTTATTTTGATAATGAAGCATTTAAGATATAATTGGCACTACCCTGCGGATGCATAGAGAATGTTTGCACAGTTTTCACCTTTTTTCTTCTTCTTTTTTGCAAAACTCACAATTGTGAGTGGATAGTATTAAGACCAACAAAAATATACACCAACCTCGAGCTCAGACCGACCCTTGAGGGTCAAAGGATTACAAGTTTTCTGCTTGACAGAGAAACTACAACTACTCCTAGGATTTACTTATTACAAGATGTCAACATGACATGTATTGTTGTAGACCAGTCCTCTGAGGCTTGTTTGCCTCCAATCGTGTGGATTGTCACTCTGCTCTCTTGTATGATTTCACAAAATCTTGCCACAACCAAATCCCCCTCAAACACGCGGCAATTCCTTGCTTGCAAAATCTGGTGAAAGAAGTAGTACTTGATTATTGAGTGTAGACAAGAAGAGCAGGACTTCCCAACCTGTTACTACCAAAGAACATATCAGTCTTTGAAAACTTAATATTCCATGTCCTTTGAATCCACTTGCATATTTTCCCAGCCGTGCCACTGATTGGTTTGCATCCCATGAAGAGGTGGGCAAGGTCTTCTTTAGCTATTCTGCACCCCAAGCAATGATCGGACCTGATTCCTCTTTTTGTATCTTTACGCCCGTCAGTAGAGCACCCCACATCGCCTTCCACAGAAATATCTTCATATACTGAGGCCACCTTGGCTTACAGATGTTCTCCATGACTCCCTCCCACCGTTTTTTCGTCCAGTGCCTCTTCCATAATTTGTTGAAGGTCCTACACCAATCATCCTCGTGCATTAATACATGGTAAACGCCTTTAGAATCTGGTTTCCAAAAGAGGCTACTCCCGGGCCATCTCCAAGCGTCCCATTCAAAGTTGGATTCACAAATTGGCATCACCACCTTATCAAGCTCTTTCATCACCCTGTAGACTAGTAAGATCTCAAAGCCATTCAGCTGAAATTGGATGGCTAAAGAGTCAGCAGTTTTTCAGCACTTAGTGTTGCCATCCCAGAATTGCTCTAGTCAAACGATCCCCTTATTATTCACATTCCTGGCCATTTCTGTCCAATAGGGGCTTTGCGGAGGCCCCAATATTTTAGAGAGCCAAGGGGACCAGTGCAAAATGGAGTTCTTAAAGTATCTGGTT
The DNA here is from genome assembly GCF_014529385.1 of Adiantum capillus-veneris. Classification (NCBI taxonomy): domain Eukaryota; kingdom Viridiplantae; phylum Streptophyta; class Polypodiopsida; order Polypodiales; family Pteridaceae; genus Adiantum; species Adiantum capillus-veneris. The sequence goes on from NC_140947.1 coordinate 56,619,559, forward strand.
GCTTCCCCCCATTCCAAAACCTCAGTTGCCCTTTTGCACTTCCTCATTAGTTCCCTTGAGAGTCCACCAGATCTAAGATAAGACCACTTCGGAGCGAGGAGTTTGTCCTGCATCACAACCCCTTCCACTTTCCCCCTTTCGATCCTAGTTTTACTGCATCAAGCATTTCCTTGGTCATGATAGCCCAAGCTTGGCCCTGTTTAGCCAGTGAGACCACAAATTTGGCACACAGGGCCTTAGCATGGGATACAGGGTTAAGAATGCCAAGCCCTCCTTGGGCTACCGGGCGAGCAACTACCTCCCATCTAACCCACTACCATGGTCGGGAGGTTTTCGTGTTGTTCTTCCAAAGAAACCTTTTCACTGGTTTTAAGAATTCTTTCCAGTTACACTTAGCCATCTTGAGCACGAGGCTGAGGAAAGGAATATACGGGATTATAAAAGCATTAATCACTCTGATCCGGCTTTGGAAGGGAAAGATAAAAAACTCCCATCTTCTCATTTTTAAGTTTATTTTTTCAAGGACCCATTGAAATCTTTGCCTGTGGATTAATGGGGGCTCCTAGGTGTCTGAATACACTCCCTTTTGAGATAATCTATCATGTCCAGACTGCAGGGTCAAAAGAGTCCTTCTTCGACAAGGAGATAAGTCTTGACTTCTCTATATTGCATTTGGATCCCAAGGCCACAGCAAATATTTGCACAATCTCCAAAGCTCTCCTGACAACGTGAGGGCACACCTTCAAGAATAGGAGCGAATCATCTGCGAACATTTTGGCCAGTAGAGCTGGTCATTGCCCGGTAAAGCCAGACCTTGAACCTCTCCCCGTGCAGCACTGGCTTTGAGCATCGTAATGAGAGGATGCGACCCGATGGCGAAAAGCAAGGGGGCTAGGAGACATCCTTGCTCAATAGACCTTTTAACCTCAAAAGAGCCCACTACTTTGTCATTAAACAGGAGCTCTGATTGGCTGCCAATGCCTAGTGTGCTATGAGGCGACAAAGGCGAGGCCCAAATCCTAGAGCTCTCATGACTTCTTCTTTATAGGACCGTTCTATTCTATCATAAGCTTTGTCGAGGTCCAGCTATAGCAAGATGCAGTCTTGCTTGGAGAAGGATGCATACTCTATTCCTACCATTGCTACCAAAATATTGTCATATATAGATCTCCCTTTAATGAACCCGTGTTTATGTGGAGAAATGATCCGAATCACGAGGGGGGGCAAGTCTGAGAGCTATCGCTTTGGCAATAATTTTGTATGCTACTGACATCATCTTAATGGGACACCAATGTTTAAGTTGAGAGTAGCAGATCTGTTTGGGGATGGGCTTGATAAGCCCTCTCTTAACACTTGCATCCAACGACTCTTCGGAAACAGCTTGATTGGCCATCCGTGTGACTGGACCCTTGAGATCATCCCAAAATTCCCTGAAGAATACAGCCGTCAGTCCATCCCAATTGGGGGACTTTTCATTGCCAAGATCTTTTAGTGACACTGAGCATTCCTCCTCAGAGAAGGCCATTTCCATGCGGTTGGCTTCTCTTTGGGAACCTTCTTTTCAACATTCCCAAGTAAAGACACTCGGGCTTCTTCCACTTCCTGAGATTGGGTCTCTGGCTGGCTGATAATCTGGCTAAGATAATTGAGCATAAGTCCAGCCATCTCATCTTGGTTTTGAATTGCATTCACTTTCTCATCCTCAAGAACTTGCACGCGACCTTGACTCTTTCTCACTTTCAGAGCCCTAAAAAATGTGCCTTGTTAGAAGGCTCTGGCTGAAGGAAAGTTTCCCTAGAGAGCAATCTCGCCTTCTTGATTTCCTCCAGTTGTGCGTTGGCCAGATGAGATTTAGCTTCAAGCCATCGCTTGTGCTCATCCTCGATAGCCAGTCCGGCAGCCTTCCTAGAGGCTAATTGCGCTACCTCCTCTGTGAGATGTTTGATATGTGCCTCATTGGCTTTTTTAACCCGAGGACCCAAAGTTTTGATAACTTTTTGTACACTCTAAACAAATAGATTCCAAGTACTAGGTTTATTTATCCCCACATCTTTCTTGAGCTTTCCCAACGCTTTCTTGGTGTTGCTTTTGAAGAGAGCGTCTTTGAACAGGTGTGTCCCCCCCCCCCCCCCCCCCCCCCCCCCCCCCCCCCCCCCCCACCCCCCCATCTTTCTTGAGTTGTAAGTGTAATGGCATGTGATCGGAGAGGCTTTTTGTTGAGATTACCTTCATCTCTAACGTCGATGAGATCTAGTCAGCTTGATGAGAGCAGTAGCATTTGTCCATCCGGGAGGCAGTGCAGGCATACTGAAGGCTTGTGTAGGTGAATCCAGGAATGTTGTTCCATGGGCCCACTTCCCACAAGTCTATCATAGCCCATTTCTCACATAAGCTCAGTCATTTAGACTTTTCTGAGCCAGCCAGTATACTGGCGGAGCCTGTTTTGTCCTTGCTTTTATCAACAATATTGAAATCTCCAACCATCAGCCACTCCCCTTCGATCGGAGTATCCCTGAGCTGCATCCACAGTGTAGCTCTATCCTTTGTGTTGCAAGGGCTATGAACATTTACTATGGTGATAGGTTGATCATCCCATCTGATTCTAACACCAAGGACTCGTTCAGAGGGGTGGTTTAGAACCATCTTTGGCTCCAGATCTCTGTCAGCATGAAGAAGACCCCACTGAAGCTGTCTGAACCTTCCCCATATAAGATAAGTTTTTTTCCTATAGCCTATTTTTCTTGCTATGAGCATCCAAATGGTGCTCTTGGATGGCCCAACAATTCACTGCCTTCTCTTTCTTCACTTCTTCCCAAACGAGAGTGCCCTTCTTCCGGGTTTTTAATCCCTTCACGTTCCAAGATTGAATAGAGAGACTATCCATCATTGGGAGAGGGGGACAAATTCTTCTACCTCTAGGAACTCTTCAACAGAGTTCCCATTCAGGTTGTCCTCTTCCATTGGCTCCTTTTCTGCTGGAACCTGCATGGTATCCAGCTTGGAAGTGAAAAGGTCCTCTTGATTCGTCTTCCCCAAAACTTCGAATAAGTTGTCATATAGGATAGGAGGCTTTGGGAAATCCGGCGGGAGATCTTTGATTTGTCCCAAGGCCCTAGCATGCGCTTTGAACCGTTTACATGAAATATGAGATACTTGTTGCTAGCCCTCATCTTTTGACCTAAGAGTTGGAGACATCATGATTTTCTGCGTTATTGGGGTGGTCGTTCCTTGTTGAGCGGTGGATGAAAAGCGGTAGCTTTGTGTGGTCTTGCCCTTACCCCGGTTGCCATGATCTTGTTTCTCCACATCTTTATACGAGTTGACTTTATTTTGTCCACCGTCTGCCTTGCCAAGATTATCAGTAGGCTTCTTTGTTGGATCTACTGCATTCGTGCCACCCTATGGGGTAGCCTGTAATTCGCTTCTCTCCATCATCTGGTCTGTAGCTTTAGCACCTTAACGGGACACGCCCTCGCGTAATGCCCAAATTTGTTGCATTTGAAGCAGTCCCCGAAGAAAGGTGTTAAAGTTCAGAGGAATGATCTTTAGTCCTGCCCCAACATTCACCACCAAGTTCTTTGGTTGTGGCTTCCGTAGATCCCACCAGATACAGACCTTGTTTGCTGCTATACCCGAGGCTCTCGCATATGGAACAAAAAGTGGATCACCAAGCGAAGCTGTGAGGTCCTTCAAGTTCTTCCTAAGCCATACAGGGAGGTTGACAAACTCTACCCATACTGGGCAAAGATCCTTGAATGCCTCGTTAGATTCAAACAGAGGGTCCCAAGGGAGCACGCACACTGGCACACGACTGAAAAACAGCGGGCCTTTTGCCAAAATCATCTCAACCATTGCACTGTCATTGAACTGAACTGACATGAATCCTTTCTCTATATATTGGGTGAACATTACCGAGCCGTGCTAAATCAAAACCAACGGACTGCAGAGCCGAGATCAATTCTATTGGGAACTCTCCCCAGAAACCCGAAGACCAGAGTGGAATTGCAACCTTCGCAAGCTGTCTTTTCACAATGGCAGGGAGAACAACCACCGTAACAGCATCTTCCACCTCGGCGCACTGCGGAAGCGCCTTCTTGAGTGCTTGGAAATCTCTATCCCCTTTGGCCACTTCCACAGTGTCCTCCTATGTCACCAAATCCTCACGCTACCTTTTGTTCAATGATAGTGCACACAGGATTGTCGCTAGGTCTTTTTCCACTTGCGTCTTTCTTTGTTTCAGTTCCTCCTTACTTAGATTAGTAAGGGAGCTTTAAGGTGAGCCAGTGCCGGTCGCTACACTAGTGGAGATCCCCCTGGCAGCTGCTCTGTTGTGCCCCTTGGGCCCCCGTCAAGGCCGAGGGCAGGCCGAGGCCAAGCTGAAGTACTAGCAAACTCTCCTATCCCTCACCGCCTTTGCAGCCTAAAACCGCCACCATCGCTAACTTTGTTACGTTTCTTTGTTACGTTGCCCTACACAAAAGTTCACTTTCATGTTTTCACCTTGAAGGGGGAGGGGGCCCAAGGAGGGTTACCAAAATTGGGACTTGCTTTTTCTTGGCCGCAGCAACGCGCGGGTCCCATACTAGTTATAATAAAGTGACTATGAGTGGAAACTTGATTTCTTTTGGCTTCTCCAAGAATCCCACGATCCCATGATGGATTAAAAACAAGGGACATTCTAGAACATTAAAATATAAAAAATCCATCTGAGATTATGAATGAAGCGGTACAACTTAAACATTGGCGCCCCGTTACGATGATGTCAGTAGCATACAAAATTATTGCCAAGGCGATAGCTCTCAGACTTGCCCCCCTCCTGAGTCGGATCATCTCTCCATATCAACACGGGTTCATTAAAGGGAGATCTATATATGACAATATCTTGGCAGCAATGGTAGGAAGAGAGTATGCATCCTTCTCCAAGCAAGAGTGCATCTTGCTGCAGCTAGACCTCGACAAAGCCTATGATAGAATAGAATGGTCCTATATAGGAGAAGTCATGGGAGCTCCGGGATTTGGGCCTTGCCTTTGTCACCTCATATGCACACTAGGCAATCAGAGCTCCTGTTTAATGACAGAATTGTGGGCCGTTTTGAGGTTAAAAGGTCTATTAAGCAAGGATGTCCCCTGGCCCCCTTGCTTTTTGCCATCGGGTCGCATCATCTCATTACGATGCTCGAAGCCAGTGTTGCGCGGGGAGAGATTCAAGGTCTGGCATTACCGGGCAACGACCAACTACTGGCCAAAATGTCGCAGGTAGATGATTCGCTCCTATTCTTGAAGGAGTGCCCTCAAGTTGTCAGGAGAGCTCTGGAGATTGTGCAAACATTTGTTGTGGCCTCGGGATCCAAGTGCAATATAGAGAAGTCAAGACTTATCTCCCTATCGGAGAACGACTCTTTTGACCCTGCAGTCTAGACAGGAGAGATTATCTCAAAAGGGAGTGTATTTAGACACCTGGAGCCCCCGTAGGGGTGGACGTTACCCATAGGCAAAGATTTCAATGGGTCCTTGAAAAAATAAGCTCAAAAATGAGAAGATGGGAGGTTGTTCTCCTCCCCTTCCAAAGCTAGATGAGAGTGATTAATGCTTTTATGATCCCGTATATTGCTTTCCTCAGCCCCGTGCTCAAGATGGCTAAGTGTAACTGGAAAGAATTCTTAAAACCAGTGAAAAGGTTTCTTTGGAAGAACAACACGAAAACCTCCCAGCCGTGGCAGTGGGCTAGATGCGAGGTAGTTGCTCGCCCGGTAGACCAAGAAGGGCTCGGAATTCTTAACCCTGTATTCCATGTTGAGGCCCTTTGTGCCAAATTTATGGTCTCATTGGCTAAACAGGAACAAGCTTGGGCTATCATGACCAAGGAAATGCTTGATGCAGTAAAACTGGGATCAAAAGGGGGAAAGCGGAAGGGGGTTGTGATGCACGACAAACTTCTCGCCCCGAAGTGGTCCTATCTTAGATCTGGTGGACTCTCAGGGGAGCTAATGAGGAAGTGCAAAAGAGCAGCTGAGGTTTTGAAATGGGGAGAAGCAACTAGATACTTTAAGAACTCAATTTTGCACTGGTCCCCTTGGCTCTCTAAAATATTGGGGCCGCCACAAAGACCCTATTGGATAGAAATGGCCAGGAATGTGAATAATAAGGGGCTCGTTCGACTAGAGCAATCCTGGGATGGAAACAGGAAGTGCTGGAAACTACTGACTCTTTAGCCATCCAATTTCAATTGGATGGCTTTGAGATCTTACTAGTCTACAAGGTGATGAAAGAGCTTAATGAGGTGGTGATGGCAATTTGTGAATCCAACTTTGAATGGGACGCTTGGAGATGGTCCGGGAGTAGCCTCTTTTGGAAACCACATTCTAAAGGCATTTACCATGCATTAATGCACGAAGCTAATTGGTGTACCTCACTCAACAAATATGGAAGAGGCAGTGGACGGAAAAACGGTGGGAGGGAGTCATGGAGAACATCTGGAAGCCAAGGTGGCCTCACTATATGAAGATATTTCTGTGGAAAGTGATATGGGGAGCTCTGTCGACGGGCGTAAAGATACAAGAAAGAGGAATTGGGTCCGATCAATGCTCGGGGTGCAGAATAGCTAGTGAAGACCTAGCCCACCTTTTCATGGGATGCCAGGCAATCAGTGGCATGGCTGGGAAAATATGCAAGTGGATTCAAAGGACATGGAAAATTAAGTTCTTCGAGACTGATCTGTTCTTTGGTAGTAACAGGTTGGGAAGTCCTGCTCTTGTTGTCTGCACTCAAATAATCAGGTACTACTTCTTTCACCATATTTGGCAAGTAAGGAACCTCCACGTGTTTGAGGGGGATCTGGTTGTGGCAAGCTTTTGTGAAATCATACAAGAGAGCAAAGTGACGATCCACAGGATCGGAGGCAAACAAGCCTCAAAGGACTGGTTTAGAAAAATACATGTCATGATGACATCTTGTAATAAGTAAAGCCTAGGAGTGGTTTCTCTGTCAAGCAGAAAACTTGTAATCCTTTGACCCTCAAGGCTCGGTCTGAGCTCGAGGTTGGTGTATATTTCTGCTGTTCTTAATACTATCCACTCACAATTGTGAGTTTTGCAAAAAATAAATAAAAATGAATGAAGGGGTACATACCCAAGCGTCGATAAATCCCCTCCCTCCCTCCCTCCCTCCCTTCCAAGGAGTGTTCCACCCCCCCTAAGCCAAACTTACATGTTGGAAAAGAAACCTTCAATTTTTGGCTAACAAAAACCACCCTTCAATTGCAATCTATTGAGTTCTATGGTGCTCTACTAAGGTTTTGGAATCGTATGGCTACACTCTTTGGTTGCCTAAGTGTGAACCTTGAGGGGGTGGTAGAAGAGTGGTCTAAGTACTTTCCACCCTTAAGTGTGAGTTGAGGAGGGACAAGAGAGTGTACATCTTAGGTGTTCCACCCGAAAAAAGCTCCTTTTCAACTCTACTTTTATCGCTCCTATGTGACCCTAGTCTTACTTCTTCTTAACCGCAACAGTGCACGGGGCATACTAGTTCTCATGAATGAGACAAAACTATCCTTTCATGATAAATGAAATAGGGTGGCATGATCAATTAGTATGAGGGGGAACATTACGATATTCTTTAAAGGTGTACAAAAAGGAAAGTCCACTCTTTGTCAGTTGTCATGTTAGAATCAAACATCACACACGATAGCCACGAGCACAAGCTATCGGGTGGCAGGAGAGAGAGAGAATAATGGTTGTTTAGCCAGCTTTGCATGGAGCGCCAAGGTACAAACGAAAGCAATAAGCATACACAAGAGGGAGCACGAGGTCGTGAGTGGTGGTAGACGTTCACGAGGGAGGGGCCAACAAAATTGTTTTTTTTTCAATATTTCAAGTTGTGCATTCGACGAGCAAATAATCGTGCTCTCATCGCTTAAGGTAAAACGCCCTATGTGATTGTCAAGGTCGAGGTCGCGATCTGCACAGCTACAGAGTGCTGTTGGGTTGGATTGTGTGCCCCAAAATGAAATCGTTAGAGATTTCAGCTAATGGAACGAAAAGAAAGGCGAGGGTATATATATAAAGAGGTTGCACAAAAGTTTTTCACGTGCTTTGTTAAAGGGTATCTGCACAGATACCCCTCTAATATCGTTTTTCTTTGGCATTGATCTGGAGACGAGGTCGAGCAACCATGCATGGTGGGCAAGTGGGTTGGCATGTGGTCTCATTAGAGCCTACAAGATGGTGTAGGGCAAGGTCATTGAGCGAAAGGAACAGGGGCAACACATGTCCCATGAGGGTGAAGAAGTTTTGGTCACTAGCTATTGTGCCAGTGTGGAGGGAGAAAAAAGTGTTTTTTTAAATAGTGTTGCATGTCCACAACCCACGCTCACTCTAGTGGCTCAACACCTCAGGACTATATGCACCGGGTAGTAAATGAAGTGCAAGCAATGGGATCAATGATGGAGAAGCTCGGCCATAAAAACAGGGACGCGTGAAGACGTCGGATGTGAAAAAGTAAACATGGACATGGGGGGAGTAAACACGGACCAACTTTATAATGTTGTGAACACACATTGGTTTCAACAAACCATAGACACCTATGTGGTTAGCTCATCGAGCTTCCAACCGTGACTTGGTGGGTTCAAACTTTAGATCATGGACCAATCGTTGACTTTTTGTACACCATTCCATCGTCTCGAGATCCATGGGTTTCAACCTCCACCGTCGATCCCACCGCCTTGGGGCCGTTAAGATCCCGTGGCATATAGTGTCTAGGGGCTCAAACTTGAAGCTTGACAATTTTGATATACAGGTACCTTTGAAATGAATCTTTTTTTTCCCAAGAACTCATAATATGGGAGTAGTATAGAATTAAGCATAATTAAATAAAATAACATATAAAGAAAACCATCTTCATAGCGAGCCGTGGTATCAAACTCCACAAAGACACTTTACACTTTGACAAGTTAGGTGTGCCACCCCAAAACACTCGTAGAATAATTCAAGATTCATTGCGAAGGTTCATGATTCACTTTGTGAATGAATCTTGAATTCTTCTAGGTATGGGTAATCTGAGAAAGAGCCAAATAGGTGAATACTTTATAATAAAGTGACTTTGAGTGGAAGCTTGATTTCTTTTGGCTTCTCCAAGAATCCCACGATCCCATGATGGATTAAAAACAAGAGGCATTCTAGAATAATAAAATATAAAAAATCGATGTGAGGTTATGAATGAAGAGGTGCATACCCAAGCGTTGATAAATCAATTAAAACGAGAAGGATTTGATGTGAGGCTTATAATGTCCCTCCTTCCCGCCCTCCCCTAACACCCTTTTGAGGTGCAACTAAAAATAAGCTTTGTTATCCCCCTCTCTTTTCGTGTGAGTGTGTGAGAGAAGTCTAATAAAATATCTTATCTCTTTTTGTAGGGGTGCCCAAGAAACACATAAGTTCTTTGATGAGCTCTACCTTGTATCACTATGTCGCCTACCTTGGCAGTAGTACGTGAGCCAAGAACGGCTCGCGGTTGACTCATCAAGGGTTGAGGGAGTGGGTGCTTCTACAAAGATCCAAGCATGGTGGTTCTATTGTTCTTGGCAATGGGATCTATGAACATATGGGTTTGGGGTTGTCCTCAAAGGAGGATGTTTGGTGCTCTTTGCTCTTCTTCAAGGATGGCTCATTCTGCAATACTCGTTCCATAGTCCTTTACACACACAACCCTTCTCCATCCTCTTTACAACACAAAACACCACCAGTTCGGCGTATGCCCACACACGCACACTCGGCCCCTTAATAATTATGTGCCTATCACGTGAGTGCAGTAGAAGGTATTATTAAATTTAACTTTTTCTTACATTTTCACATATAGAAGGGTACCGTAGAATGGAATTGGGAAAAAAATTTACAATAAGAATTTAAAAAAAAAGTCCTTGAACGCACGTAATATACACAATTTATACATAGTGACCCCCCGAGCATGCAGATGACACCGCGGATTGCACAAGAGCAATCGAGAAAAGGAGGAAAGGGGGAATGACACCAAATGCGACAATGATGGCTTTCCTTGCTCAAAAATTGTTTACAAAGCTTCTGCGTACAATACCAAGGCTTTCTCTCTCCTCATTTACCTCCACCCCAGTTCCCGACTATCAAAAGGCCTCTCTTACTTTTGTCTCTCTTCTCCCACATAGCCCAAAAAGAAAGACCTCGAAAAAGCCCCCAAAAACTTTTTTTTTGTCACATATAGAGAGCTCCTCAGCCTTTAGGAAGGTGTCATTTGATTGGACCATTGAGGCACCTCACTTGGAAAATATTGAAGGAGCAGTGATCCCCCCATTTGACTGGACCATTGAGGCCCCATCGAACATGCCATGGCATCACCGTGCTCGCGCTTGGCCGCCGCCAAAACCAGCCACCTTTCGCCCGCATACGCCCAGAGCTGTCGTGCATGCCATCGACGCAGTACCCTGTGCGAACTGCCATAGCCCACGAGCTCTCAGAGAGACTTCTCTCCTCACTTGCTTGCTTTTGAGCCTCACGCTCCTTCCCTTATACCATAAACCTTTGCCACGGGATGGCATGTGTGGGATAATACAACAGGTCACGTGGTGGCCTCATAGCGCTCCAACCCTCCAAGCCTCCAGGGCCTCCAACTTAAAAAATTCTTTAAAAAACTTCCTTTCCCCTCACTTCAAAGCTCTGCCATTTGTTGCTCAAAAACCCGGTTGCCGAGCCATCAAAACCCACTAAAAGCCACCATCCTGGAATTCAATCCTTGCAAAACTTACCGCATTCCGAACTTGCCATGACCGCCAAACACTATCATCAAAATTTGGAAAATCCATCTAGCACCACACTGCCGGCAAATGCACCTCAACTTTTGACCTGGCATAACTTGCTGACCAGGAATCCAATTGACGAACGTCAAATTCTATCAAGTCCATACAATGCATACCACATTCTAGAACCTAGTCGAGGCCAAAAAACCACCAAATGGCACATTTATCGAGGCGACCGAGTTGCCCCACAACTTGTCCCCGATAAACTTTGAAGTGATTGTAACTTGCTTGTTCAGGATTCAATTAAGGATCCAAAAACATCGGCATGCTCCACAACACGAGCACTTTGCATCTATCTACTCATGCTAGCTCTGGCTTCCTATCCCACCTGCCTTGTTCATTGCGAATCTACAAAGCATTCCAACTTTGAACTGACATATCTTCCACATTATAGCTCCATTTGAGGAGCCGTCTAGACTAGCTCGCACAGCATATCAAGCACTACATTACCAAGCACCAACTCAGCATTTCCAACATCTTTTACATGCCATCCCATCTTGCCTATTTTGGAGCCCTTGTGGCCTTAAAAAACCCATCAACCATACATCCCAGCTATCACTTGCCTTCCCAGGTCCTCCACAACTGCCTTAGCACTTTATCATGCACCTATCAACAGCATACACCACTACATCGCACACTTCCCCAGCATCGATCATCTTTGGTTGCACCAACGTCCATAACTAATACATCTAACCTTATTCATTAATAGTTAATAGAATTAGCAGTTGTGAGGCATCATTAACCTCACTCTGTGTCCCACTTTGTGCGCATGGTCTTCTTCTCCCTTGCACTCTGCATGCATTGTGCACTCTACAAGTGTTATTAGAGATTTGATTTTCATACCTAGAGATTGTCTTATATGATAGCATTGTACTTAACTTTATCTGCAAAAGTATTTTTCAAAGACAAAGCACTAAGTTGATTTCTTGTTAAATGCAACAATAATTTAATTGCACACTAAATACATTAACATCTTAAAAGCTGTTAATGATAAAATTGATGCAAAGTTGTGGTTGAAAACAGACAGATCTAAGGACAAACAAGTGGATAATGGAGGTGCTATATAAATTTACAGAATGGTTTGTAAAGCTTGGACGACCAGTAATTATAGGGTTCATGTCCCACCAATACTCAGCTCAAACAGTGAGTCCAAATGAAAGACTAACTATGGGGCTTTGTTTAGAGTACAACTTCCAAGAAGTCTATCCCTGAATAATATGCAGGTACATAACATTATACTTGATACATAACATTATACTTGATAATGAATTCTAAGATTGATAAAGTGCAAAACTAATCAATTAAGATTTATTGAGCTCATGACAATCACACAGATATATGATTCTCAATGACTAAATATTAGGGTATGCTAAAAGTAGGTGTGATGATGCACAGGTTTTGGTATCAAATTTGGACATACGAGTAAATACATAGCTTTGAGTAACATTAGTCACTCACAAAAGAGTCTTGTAAACAATGGCAGAGATGCCACATACAAACAAAGAAATGAGGTAAGTATAATTGTACATCTTTGGGCCAATGATTTGTGGAAAGAATGAGAAGAGAGAAATTTGTTAGGTACATGTTAGAATAAACAGGTGAATTTTAAATGGCTTATCAACAATTGTTTTATGTTAAGCAGGTCAAATAGAGAAAGTTGTTAAACATGAAGTGTGGCAAGAGAATTTATAAAGAAAAATTTTGAGGAATCATGAGCAAGATTTTTCGAGCAATCCCTAAAACGAGCAAGAGTGGCCAAGGCACACTATACAAAACAAAAACCAAACATGATTTTTTAGGTGACTTTAAGCACAACGACAAAAAAAACTAAAACAAGATTACACATAATTTTAATGGTAAAACGACCACAAATTTTTGAAAAAAAAAAACCCTTGAACAAGGGTTTGGTATAATGTCTCCTTTGAAGGGCTAGAACAATTGGAACCCATACAATGGCATGTTGATATTCCTCTTCTTGGAACTAGTTGCCCTCAAATATTAGAAGCTCATTTCTACTATCATTGATCCTTGTTGTAAATAGTGACAGCATGATTCCAATGGATATAAATCTCCTATTCCGACCTCCTACATATAAGACCACGAGACTTACACTAAAAGAGTAAGGTTGTTGCCACTCGAACAAACCTCATGAATAAGGAGAGTATGTGAGCTTGAGCTTCTCTTCACTTTTTCTTCTTCTTTTCCTCTCTCTTGCTCTACCTCAAGTTATTGTGGGTTGATGTACGATAACACACTATGCATTATAAGTTACCCTAGAGAAAACGATGAAAACTTGAAAATAATTCTATTATTGCGATGAGGCTATTATAATGAGAAAATCCACATCATGGTATATAATAAATTTTGGATCACACCATCACAGGTAGCCTTCTATCAGCGGGGGAGTGGGAGTTAGTGGTGTTGCCAAAGGTGGTGGCGACAAATGTGTCAAGGGAGGTGGTAGTGGTGGGGGAGTATAAAGAGTGCTTTGATAGAAGAGTATACAAGGTTGATAAAACTATGAACAATTTTCTTATGACAACTTTGTCCACATGCTAGTTCTCTTTCACCTACCCATATCAATAGAAACTTAGGTTTAGAGTAATTCCACCTACAAATTTTGAGATTTCTCTTCAAAGTTCAACACAGAAGGTGAATAAACCTACAAACTTTAGAGAAATTTAGTGTAAAAACCTTCTCATAAATTTTTCATGTTGATATGAGCACAGCTCAAAGTTCCTAGACTGCTCGGGGTTCCTAGTCTGTTGAGTTGTCCGTCATGCCTCGACCCAGATTACTTACCCAATGTGTGATGCCCCTATGCTGAATACACTTCTTAGAGCCATGGTGTATGATTGTCATTGTACTCCTTTGAAATTCTTTTCCTAACGCAGCTTTGCCCTCAATTTTTGTTTGTACTCTATCTACTGTTTGGGAGTTGTACGTCCATCAATGCCTCATAGCAAATCAAATGGATGGTAGTTTAGCATTACATCTGTCCTCTTGCAAATTGATGTGGCCCAAGCATCGGTCCTTAAGCACCCCAAAGGTAACCCCCTCCAAGAGATACCTGGGAGGTTGGTTGTGCTACAACAAACAACATTGTGCCACATCGAGACAACTGTGTTGGCTAGGAAAGGTAAATCTCAGGGTCCCTAATCATTGACAATTTGGTTTTGAAGGAATAGGAAACTCACAATAGATGAGGCAAGAAGGTATAAACAAAACTCTCTTTGAAAGAGACACGAACTGTTTCACGTATGCAGAAAGGAACCAGTGCTTAAAAAGACCTTTGTTCTTAAATTTTGACAAACCTACCTATGAAAATTTCAGTGATATATTGACTAAATTTGAAGGTTTTTACACCAAATGACTCTAGATTTTGTAGGTTCTCACTTTCAAATATAAAATTTAGAGGTAAATCTGAAAATTTACGATTGTGATTACACTAAACCTAGGTTTTTTTTTTCAACCCCTCCCCTCCTCTTTGTCTCTCCGCGCTCTCTCAATCTCTTTGAAAATTTTGAGAATCCCTTTTTCCTATTTCGCAAGTTTTTCATAGGGTTTGAAGGGGTTTGCTAGGGGGTATTATTCCAAAGTGTTTGGATGAGGTTCTTTGCAAGAATTGATATGCTATGATGATGATTTGAAAAATTTGTCTCGTCTATGATAATTTGGCATGCCCTCGAGTAATTTGTTTTCAAGGTGACAAATTGTGAAAGTAGTGAGTGACCACCAAAGACAAGGGTACCTTGCATCCAATGCACACACCATATACCCACCTAGCTTCCACCGTACCTCCAACAAGATAACTTCAATACAATAATTGCTCTCTCTTATCACAAGAAGTTTTGGACAAATTCTCACAATAATTCCCATATTGTGACTTAACTCAACATCATGAGCTTCTGTGAGGCACCGCATACCTAGCTAGGTACGATTGGGGGCGGGGGACCGCCGGCCCGGTGGGGGCGCCACGGTCCCCCCCGCCCGTACCTAGCTAGGTATGTGGTGCCTCTCGAGCAGAAGCTCATGATGTTATGCATTGTATGAAAAACATCGAAAAAGACTCCGTTTTCCAACATGAGAATATTTCTAAATCTTCTTGTGTTAGAAACAAAGGATTCCATCTAACCATGCCTGTCATAATTATATTATAATTTTCTATATGTACAAAAATGAGAAGCCCAATGGGCAAGCTCAAGAAATAAAATAAGGCCACTCCACCTTTCCTGCCCACAGGCTAAGCATAATCTAAAACCAAGATAAAGGGGGCATTTGTACAAAATTCTGTGGGCTGGCAAAATTGTTCAGAAATTATGGATAACTCCACATCAAATGCATGCACCCTGACAAAGCAAGCTCCAGCAAGTGCCACATCAGATGTATGCATCAGAATGCAGGGATACCGCGTCAGATCTGCGTAAACAAGTTGCCCACCTGTCCCTTACGCATGAGCCCTTCTCCACTCCCTGTAGAATGAATTCATTGAAGGATACACCCTGCCTGTTGATACATCTGTGTATTTTCTCGGTGAAACGGGACTTTGATGATGCATCTGTGGCATGGGCGACATCGCCCCACTCGGTGACTCTAGCGCCAGTTTCAGATCATAACATGCCTTCTTCTGTGGATCAGACAGGACCGTGTACGCCTCATTTATTTCTGCAAAAAATTTTGTTGCCGTATCAAGCTGGTGAAGAGGGCTGACATCAGGATGATGCTGGAGTGCCAATTTGCGGTACGCAGATCGGATCTCTGGAGGGGACGAAGTAGGCGTCACGCCGAGGAGATCATAGTGTGTGTGCTGGGGCGATGTGGCCCAAGGGTGGGTCGATGGGGAGGGTTCTGCTGTGGTAGCATAATTCGAGACATTGATAGCAGAGGGACGGGGACGTGAGGAAGGGGGCAGCTGCAGGGGGGTAGTCAAGGGTCTAGGGGAGCCCCAGATGGAAGATGAAGATGAATCAAGATCAGGGAAGCCAGCAACAGATCGGAGGGGTGCCGATGCGGATGTGATGGGGCGCGGCGAGGGCAGAGGGGAGAAGGAGAAGGAGGAGGATGAGGAGGGGGAGCAGCAGCAGGAGGAGGATGAGGGGGAGGGCAAGGGGGAGAAGGAGAAAGGAGAAGAGGGGGAGGAGCGGGGGGAGAGTAAGGAGGCAGTGCTGTCCATGAAAGCAAGCTATGCACACAGAGAAGAGAAACGAAGAGATAGGGTGAGAACGAGCGTGTATGATTGTGCGAAAGAGGCGAGAGAGAGAGAGAGATGCGTGTGGACCGGGCAGAGAAGATTGTGGAAGCAAAACGAGTCCTCTTAAAACAGGGCTTTCTTGCATTTTGCGCCAATGAGATTGTCCCAGCTGGATATGCGCTGCCGTCCTTGACTGAGCGCGCCTCGTGGGAGCCGCCGCTCCTCCTCGCTGAGTCAGCCATACCCTTACCCTATCCTTGGAGTGCTGACAGCTTGCCGCGAGAGCCTCTTCAAAAGGTCCCCACCTGTGACCAAACGGTCTCTTGCCAACTTGCAGCTTTGCAAGTTGCCAAGAGGCTAGAGCTTTTTAGCAGCCAAAACAACCTTTATCAGCTGAAACAACCTTTATCAGCTGTTCCTGCAAGAAATTCTTAGAGGGCTCCCCCATAAACCCTCTAAATCAAACTTTTTTTTTAAAAAAAAGGCCTTTTAAATGTAAAGGGCCTTATAAAAATCTCTTTGTGTGCCCATAAACCCTTCAACAACAAGTTTCCATTCGTTTGCACCAAAGAATTGGAAGTACTCTTTCTCTTTTTGACTTATTGACCTCCTATACCAAGTTATAAAAGCGTTTCTCAAGTGTAGGGGGTGGTTGAAGGACCCCCTACATTTTCAGTGGGACATTTTAGGTGAAGGGTCCTTCACTTTTGTGGAGGCGTATGAAGCAC
Organism: Adiantum capillus-veneris; assembly: GCF_014529385.1. NCBI lineage: Eukaryota > Viridiplantae > Streptophyta > Polypodiopsida > Polypodiales > Pteridaceae > Adiantum > Adiantum capillus-veneris. The sequence continues at coordinate 56,636,300 of NC_140947.1, forward strand.
AGATTAGTTTTTTCAAGGGCCCCCTAATAGCACCTTTAGAGGGTTAGGGCATGTGCCTCCCATGGGTGAGGTCACAGGCTCAAACCCCACGCTCGCAAAATGGGGACCTTAGATTACTTCAAAACGAGTACCCTAAATTACAAAAAGTACCCTAGACTACAAAAAAGTAATCTAAGGTATCCGTGCCCAGATCTACGGTCCACAATCCCCCCGCCGTAGATCCCACCTCCCCACGCCCGTGCCACTTAGTCCTGGGGCCCTCCCAGACTCCATACCCTACTCAATGTTATTGCCGAGATGTGTTTGAGTAGTCAACCCCACTCGAAAGCAACCAACACGTATCTGCAACACCTCATTGATGTTGCAAGAGGCATATTTCTTCTTCTTTGGTGGGCTTTGCGTGTGAATGGGATGAAGGTGGAAAATCCATGGAACGAGTGATTGGGCACAGTAGTCAAGATGCACCCTTACGTTGGGTTTGGACGATATGACGACAAAGGGAAGGAAAGGGGCGTAGATGCTTGCTTGTGAACATGGATTGGGTGAAGAAATTGATCAAAGCTTCCGTACTCACCTCGAATGAGGCGACATCCCTCTCAAAAACAACCCACTGTCGAGTGTATCTATGTTAGCGCCAAAAAAACAAACGCAAAGTCGAACTTTGTCAATGGATTAGACTCCAAGTACATTGTTGAAACCCACTTCATTTCTATCCATTTTTGCCTCCATCCCTTGTGAACAAGACGAAGTCGAGGCAACAGAAAATGTGTGTTACAGTCGGGCTCGTTTGAACCCATCTGTAAGAGCGGCCCTCGGCCCTCCGAACTCTCTTACACACATGAGCATGTTCAAATGGGATCTACGGCTAGCTTGTAAATCCGATGCTAAAAGTAAATTCAGGCACATTCGAATTGTACACCACCCAGTCGTCTTCAACCACATCCTCCCCTTAGCAAACCATGTGCTAAGGTTGTGAAAGGAGAGATAAGAGACATTTCATTATCCAAAGAGAAGAGAAATTGTTTTGCTAGAAATAAGTTTTTTAAAAAAATTTGGCAAAACTCACAATTGTGAGTGGATAGTATTAAGAACAGAAATATACACCAATCCTGGAGCTCAGACCGAGCCTTGAGAGTCAAATGATTACAAGTTATCCGCTTGGCAAAGAAACCACTCTTACTCCTCGACTTTACTTATTACAAGATGTTTTGTATTGTTCTAAACCAGTCCTCTGAGGCTTGTTTGCCTCCGATCATGTGGATCATCACTCTGCTCTCTTGCATGATTTCACAAAAGCTTACCACAGCTAGATCCCCCTCAAACACGCGACGGTTCCTTGCTTGCCAAATATGGTGCAAGAAGTAGTACCTGAGTGCAGACGAGAAGAGCAGGACTTCCCATCCTGTTTCTACCAAAGAACAGATCATTCTTGAAGAACTTAATTTGCCATGTCCTTTGAATCCACTTGCATATTTTCCCAGCCATGCCCCTGATTGCCTGGCATCCCATGAAAAGGTGGGCTAGGTCTTCACTGGCTATTCTACACCCCGAGCAACGATCGGACCCGATGCCTCTTTCTTGTATCTTTACGCCCGTCTCGACAGAGCACCCCACATCACTTTCCACAGAAATATCTTCATATACTGAGCAGTCTTGGCTTCCAGGTGTTCTCCATGACTCCCTCCCACCGTTTTTCCGTCCAGTGCCTCTTCCATAATTTGTTGACGGGGCTACACCAATTAGCCTCGTGCATTAATGCATGGTAAATGCCTTTAGAGTGTGATTTCCAAAAGAGGCTACTCCCGGGCCATCTCCAAGCGTCCCATTCAAAGTTGGATTCACAGATTGGCATCACCACCTTATCAAGCTCTTTAATCACCCTATAGACTAGTAAGATCTCAAAGCCATTCAATTGAAATTGGATGGCTAAAGAGTCAGCAGTTTTTCAACACTTCCTGTTGACATCTCAGAATTGCTCTAGTCAAACAAGCCCCTTATTATTCACCTTCCTGGCCATTTCTATCGAGTAAGGGCTTTGCGGCGGCCCCAATATTTTAAAGAGCCAAGGGGACCAATGCAATATGGAGTTCTTAAAGTACCTGGTTACTGCCCCCCATTCCAAAACCTCAGCAGCACTTTTGCACTTCCTCATCAGCTCCCCTGAGAGTCCCCCAGATCTAATAAAAGACCGCTTCGAGGCGAGAAGTTTGTCGTGAGTCACAACCCCCTTCCACTTTCCCCCTTTCAATCCCAGTTTTGCTGCATCAAGCATTTCCTTGGTCATGATAGCCCAAGCTTGGTCCTGTTTAGCCAATGAGACCATAAATTTAGCACAAAGGGCCTCAGCATGAGATGCAGGGTTAAGAATGCTGAGCTCTCCTTGGTCTACCGGGCGAGCAACTACCTCCCATCTAGCTCACTGCCATGGTCGGGAGGTTTTCGTGTTGTTCTTCCAAAGAAACCTTTTCACTCGTTTTAAAAATTCTTTCCAGTTACACTTAGCCATCTTGAGCACGGGACTGAGGAAAGCAATATACAGGATCATAAAAGCATTGATCACTCTAATCCGGCTTTGGAAGGGTACGAGAACAAACTCCCACCTTCTCATTTTGGCGCTTATTTTTTCAATGACCCATTGAAATCTTTGATTGTGGGTTACGTCCACTGTTAACCCTCACGGCTCACGGACACCCCATCACCTACGACAGACGTGTATTATGTATTTGGTAGAGTCAGGTACCAGGCTTGTCGGACCAATAGGAAAAGGGTAAGAGTGATCGCCGATGAGAGGCGCACTCTAACTGGGACATTCAAGGGATTAGTTGGCTAAGCATGGGCGCCCAAGTGTGAATAGGGGTGAGCTCATATAAAAGCCAACTAAACCTAAAATTCACTCATTCTCTCAGTTGTGCAATAGAAGAGTGCTCTTGCTCCATCTCCATCTCCATCTTCTTCTTCTTCACCTCCTTGTGTGTGTGTGTGTGTGTGTGTGTGAGTGAGAGAGAGAGAGAGAGAGAGAGTGTGATCGAGCATTGCGGCGGCACGACGACGGTGAAGCGGTTGAGCGCGACGTAGCGGCGTCTCCTTCTTCTTCGCGGCGAGGAATCCTCCACGGCAGGAGCATAGAGCGGTGAGTGACACACCATTGCCCTCTTTTGAGCTTACTAGTTAAGCTAGTTGTGTGCTTGGAGCCGTCTATGGCTCGCACACAGTGTAACGGCAAGTCCCTTGCTTCGACAGTGCGGCAAGGAGCGCACATTTTTGGCGCCGTTGCCGGGGAATCGCCCTGCACTAAGCCCAAGAGGCACTTTGTGCTTCTCCTATGAGTTGTTTGTAGTAGGAAAGAAGAGGAAGAGGAAGAGGAATGAGTTGTTTTTCGTGTAAGTTGTTAATTTCTGTGTTGTCTGCAAGTTCTGTGATTTCTGCATAATGTTGTGTTTTCTGTTTGCACACAGTCTTTGCACAATTAGTAGTCGTTAGCTTGTTTGCAGTGAATGAATAAGTAGGAAGCTAGTTAGCAATTTCTGTTGCACACAGTTTGTACACAGTTTTCTGTCAAGGTTTGCCTACACACAGTCTTTGCACAGTAGGGTAGTGAGAGAGGAAGTAGGTGGACAGTTAGCTCACTGTCAGTAAGCAGTTAACAGATTAGTTAGTAGATTAGTTAGTGGTTAGCAGCACTGTTAGTAAGTAGATAAGGTAGTGAGCTGTCTGTGAGCTGTGAGCTGTTGACTGGGAGGTTAGGTAGGTGACAGTGTGTGTGGCCAAGAAAGGGTCACCAAAACCGCGCGGGGTCGTCACCCAAAAAAAAAAAAAAAAACCGAAAATATTTAAGCGTGAGTGACTGGGGGGCTACACTAAAATGTTGATCGGGATCATTTCCCCAAGCCCAAGCCCAAGCCCAAGCCCAAGCCTCAGTCCTAAGTCTTATGATATATACTAGACTCACTCTTATATATATACCCTACCCCCTCAAGAGGGAATGAGAGCATGTGAGGCAAGTCCTCCACTCTCCTCCCTTCTCTTCCCACTTGCACCCTTAGACTTTTTAATTTGGGCTTAGTTCCCTACTAGAAATTGACGGTTTTAGGGATTCCGAGGGCATAAAGTGACCAAACGGAGGGCTGTAAAGCACGGCATGTCTCTCTGATCGAAACGCTCATTTTGAGCTATCATACGTTCTATTCTATAGTTGGGTCAGAAAAAAAGGACCAAAAAATCAAAAAATAAATAAAATTTAAGAAAAGACTTGGGTTGCAAAACACCCAAAATTACTAGGTGAGCAGCCTTCACGGGCCCTCACTGACACTTCTAGGGGATCCAAGTCATATGAACCTACACTCTGGACGAGTGTTAGAGCACGAGCATATTGGTAGTGCCTCCATTTACGCGGGCACCCATTATTCCTCCACTCTAGGTTCTAGACCTTCGGCCGGGACTCAAGGTAGCGCGACCCAAGATCCTCATATCGCGTCTAGTGATTCTTCCTCTGACTACGAAGTCATGGAGGGGTATCCTACACCAAACCCTGATAGTTCAAGTCAAGACATGCCTGCCATGGGCCCACGGCCCGGGTCCAGCGTGTTTAGCCGCTTAAAAGAGACCCTTAGTAGAGCTACTCGCTCCGAACATGCGGTTAATGAAATAAATGAAGGAAGTGGGGAAGTAAATTCGTCATTCATGCCTAAAATAGACCCTATGCTTCTTGAGAGTGTGCATGTGAATGTTCCATCCACTGCACCTCCTGATCCTTTAGGACTATCTCCCTCTGAGGTTCTACTACGCGATGGTAGGAGTCTTGCCGAAGTACAAGAGATCGAACGCTATATGCAAGCAACAAGGGAGAGGGGAATTGAGAACCTACGAAGGCTTGAACAAAGTCGAACCCTGAAAGCAAAGGCTCCTATGACAACAATCATGCCAGCCGAGCAACCGAGTGCTCCCAAGGTAGCAGTCACGGAGGGGCAAGTGATGGGGAGCAATAATGCTTCCACCTTGAGGGAAACCTCCAGCGCGCCAGACCTAGATGGGATATTCCTAAACGAAAATTGGGAGTATGATCTACAAGCAGAAGCTTTAACTGATCGGTACACAGGACACACCTATCATGTGGGTTGGTTAGATGTTATACAATCCACATCGGGTGCTACTAGCATAGATGAGCAACAACAGAAAGTCTGTGATGTCCTCCATAGGATTGTCGAGTTAGAAAGACATAACACAGGGATCAACATTCCTTTAACAGGCCTAATGAGATTCTTGGATACGAGAAAGGCCAACCAACCAACCCTGTCACAAATGGAGACTCCCTCAGTGAGCCCCATTGATCCTCCATATGTTGTTTCACCAGGAGCCTCAGTACAATCTGAGCCCACAAGTGGCAGCTTTACCTTCCCAGATCTAGCTCATCTTTCTCTTAATGACACTACGACTACCATGCATATCCCAGTGGTGAGTATGACAAGAAGTACACCATGGAGTTCATTTGTTAACACTGCGCTGATGCCTAGTAGCACAGTGCCCCCAACTATACCTACATGTATATATCAATCATGTGCACCTGTCGTACCTCAGCCTCATGTAGCTCCTACACCTCCGATTATTCCAAGAGCTTACAATCCACAATGGAATTATCCAAGATCTTATACAAGTGGAGCCATGCCATTTAATAATAACATGCCATATCAGGCACCCCTTATGCCTAGGGCCACGCCTGTAAACTTTGGACCATCGTCTGGTACACCACCATACGAAATTTGGGACCCAAGAGCCGCGCGTATGCCAAGGCCAAGGCCAACTCCCATCTCACATGTGGTTCCAGGAGCACATACACCCATTATACCTGCTCAAATAGGAGATTTGGCAGCATTTGCTCAAACTATCGGTCGCTCTATTGCGGAAAACATGCGTAGTGCACCTGATAGAGAGCCTTGGAGCAAGGCAGTTCAAGTAGCTAAGCTCACACAGAAATTCAGTGGAGACGGAGATGCTAGAAAGCATATGGAAGTCTTTGAACATGTGTGCGATTCCTTGGAAGAGCACAATGAGCTACATAAGTGTAAGGCTTTGAGTTTGACCCTAAGCGGAAAGGCTGGAGATTGGTATAGAACCTTAAGAGTAGAAGAGAAAATGATCTACTCTACTCTTAGGAGACTATTCTTAAAAGAATACATACGAGAGGGAGTACTTTGGGGTGTAGCCTCTCAGCTCCAGAAAGCCCAACGAGAAGAAGGTGAATCCGTGAGAGACTTCATTAGTCGCCTAAAGAATTTGAATTCTCGATGCAATCCAAACGAGCGATTCAACAACAACCAATTGCTCGATAAATTCATTAGGGGACTACGACATGAAAGTATCTATAATGGCCTAGTCATTAGAGGTATCACTACTTGGGAAGCAGTCACCATGAATGCAATCCAATTGGAGGATAATTTAATGATTGCAGGAGAAAGAGTGTCTGCCGAGCCGAAGTCTAGTAGCTCGCAAGCATCAGGGCATGAGCCAATGAAGATAAAGCCAATCGTGAAAGAGAAAACGATATCTGAGATGACTTTGGCAGATCTCACAAAGGCCATCCAAGAAAGCCTTAGGGGTAATCGTGCTCCACAAAACACTCATATGTATCCAAGAAGGGAGCAACAATGGTGCTCAATTTGCTTGGGCCCACATACTACGAGTGAATGCCCTACTTTCAGAGTAAAGTTTAATGGGACTTGTAACGCGTGTGGTAGGTATGGCCATCAAGCGAAGGATTGCCTAATGCTTAAACGCATCATGGAAAATAGACCGCCTACAGCTTGGGCAGACTCACCTCGAGTTCCTGCATTGATGCCTACCCCACCCATGGAGCAACAGTTGCCATTACAGCACATGGTCCCTAGAACCCAAAATGTGGTCCAAACCACACCGTTGCCACCTCCAGTGCTAGGACCGCAACCCCCTCATCCAAGAGTTACACCTATGAACCAAATAGGTTGCGAGTCATCTAGTACTTATGTAGATTGCGAAGGGGACATAGACCCTAGTATCACCTATGGAGTCGACATGCTTGAGGAGTGTCCCATGTACTATATGGAAGACCATTGGGGACAAATCAAACCGGTATATCAAGTTACTGCGCTAGCAGCAAGAGGCCAAAACATTAATAGTTTTGCCAGGAGACCACCTCTTCAGTGCTACGAATGTGGTGGACCACATCGAGTAGCTGAGTGCCCCATTAGAATGAAAAAGAATGCTACACTAATGCAAACAAGTCAAGGGAGTGCATTGGCAATGCCAATACTCATTTGTAATCGTTGTGGCATAGATCATTTGATCGCACAGTGTCCTAACAATCCAAACGCACCGAAAATCACACCATTGAACTTAATAGAGATTGTTGATGGGACACCACCAACTATAAACATAGCACCAGTGAATGCACTCACACGGTCGATGCTCCAAAAGCAAAATTACATCCTCGAAGAGAGAGATGCTGCATCCATTGGCCGAGCGAGAAAGAAGAAAACACGAAGAAAGAAATCCCTTAATGCTTCTAGCTCAAAACCTAGTTCAAAAACTAACATAGGGACAGGAGAGGATCCCGTGTATATGAATGACCCTGAGGATGACTCAGATTCGATAGAGACCATGGAGACCAAAACTGTCACTACAAAGGAAAAAGCCAGTGAGGAGGATCACGAGAGGGAATTACGACAAACACCAAAAGAGTATTCCAAATTAAACTACCCAGTTGCGAACCCCCAAGATAAGCCACGAGAGACAAAAAATGAGGATTGCAAGAGAAAGATTGGAACCTATCCAAACCCAACAGTGGAAATTGAACGAGTCCAACAACTGAGGGGTTTGGTGGAAGAAACTCAACGAACATTAGAACCTGAACGCAAACACATCCAGATGTCGGACACAGTGTTTCCCACACAAGTTCAACCTCACAAGAACTACAGGCCGTTAGCTATACCCAGTATCATTCGGGAAGAGAGTGAGGGTAGGACATCTGAAAGTGGACACACACCTTTCCTACTAGAGAGAATGTTTGGTGAGGGAATACCCGACCCCCTAGAGGAAGTGGAGATTCCATCTTCACCATTCTCTTGTCAGGGTCCTACGTCCCACAAGATGCCATTAAATGTTGCCAAATTGATGCATTTCATGTCTTCAGAAGTTAGAACCACCTTCATGTCCAAACTATATAAAGACCCCGAGCTAGTCTCAGCTCTTCGAGCCTTCCTCAATGGAGAATTACAGGCCGGATTACCACAGTTTGCACATATGAACAAACCTGACTCAATAATGAATGATGAGGAACAGTTAGCACCACCATCTGACCTAGCGGGACATGAATCTGTAATTGAAGTACCCGTTAACAAGTTGGGGCAATACTTTGAAGGTGATGAATCTAATGCTACTCTACCAATCACTACTAAAGGATTAACTGTAAAGGGGGTCCTTGACGGTGGTGCGGGAGTGAGCATGGTGACAAAGAGTTGTTGGGAGTCTATGGGCCGACCTCACCTTGAAGCCACAAGCGTAGTGGTAAAAATGGCTAATGGATCTATTGTTACGTCTATTGGAATGCTAAAGGATCTCAGAATCAAGGTCTTGGGACACAAGGTAAGGCAAACTTTCATTGTTATGGATTTTTCCAAGCATCCTATGTCATTTGAGATGATCTTAGGGCGTCCATTCATGAGGGAAGCAAAAATGGTGCATGACTGGTCCAAAAACCACGTCTACTTACAGTTCCAAGACTCTGTCATTCGAGTTGATCTTTTAAGTGGTCGAACGCATCCTCTAGGAAATAAATTCATCATTGATAATCGATCAGACACAACAATTCACTCAGCTCCATTACAGTATTGTTACACATGTAACGAAGACACGGATATTGGGAAGAACTCTCCTTATATGGATATCCTACCCGGAATGGCTGAGTCAGACAATGTCGATTGGGTACACCTAGCGGCAACTATAGATACATGGGGAGCTAGAGGAACAACCTGGGTAACACCAGATGGGGAAGAGATACCACACATTGCACCAGTAAACATGCTAGGTATAGCGCATGTAACATCCGATGATAAGAAAGAGGCACACCTACCTGAGAGTGAAACCGATGATTCCTCAAAGGCTTCAGGCCAATACACATCAGAAACAGAATCTCAGGGAGGAATGGATTCAGAATCTGAGGAAACATCGAGTGAGCCAAGTATAGAAACTGAACACTCAAGGTCTAGTATGACCATCTATGGTAATTTATATGAGAGTGAAGAAGATACAAGCGAAGACCTATCAAGCGAGTCGAGTTCAAACATTTACCAAAATCAAAACCTTAACAAGAAACAAAGGTCATATAAGAGACGACGATATCGAGCAAATGTGAGAGCTAGGATAAACAAGGAAAGATCTACTGCAGAATGGCTTAGCTATCTAGGGGCATGTGATGCTCATCGAAAGCTAGTAGACAATTGGGGTGAACATCTCCAGAGTGTCATGTGGTGCAGCCCGCGACCCATTGACCTCGCTCAATTGTAGGTTACAGAGCCGAAATTGAGTCGAGCTATAAGAAGACGTCAAAATCTAGAGTTAGCACAACAACAAAAGGAGGCAGAACTAAAAGAAAGGTCTCTGTCAGGACAAGAGCCTGCTGACTTACATACGGCTCCTGAACATTTTAAATCTTATACCATGGGGGAGCGAAAGGTTGTGTATGCCAAAGCCCAACGAATACCTACCAATGGAAGCAGTGGAGTCTATGATGGTCCAGCAGTAGTTAAAGAGATAGAATTAGCAGAACCAGGCGAGGAGTCTAAACCAGTCTTTATTGCTCAAGACCTTACCGAAACTGAAGAGGCTGTACTTAAGGAGCTCGTCAAGGAATTCAAGGATATCTTTGCTTGGACATATCATGACATGAAGGGCGTTCCACCTTCTGTGGTGCAACATACAATTCCCATGATCAACACTGCTAAACCCGTCCAGCAACAACCCTATCCAATGAATCCTAAGTACGCCAAAATTGTACAAGAGGAGATTGAAAAACTTATCCAATGTGGATTCATATACCCTATTGAGCACTCAGAATGGGTTTCTCCAATAGTCATTGTGCCAAAAAAGAATGGGAAACTAAGAGTGTGTGTGGACCTCAAGAAAGTTAATGCAGCCACTAGGAGAGATCATTATCCCTTGCCATATTCAGAACATGTGCTTGAAAGAGTTGCGGGCAAGGAGGCTTATAGCTTTTTAGATGGGTACTTTGGTTACAATCAAATCACAATTGCATTAGAGGACCAAGCTAAAACTGCTTTTATCACAGAGTTTGGAGTGTTTACATTTCGTGTTATGGCTTTTGGCTTAACGAATGCCCCTGCTACATTCCAACGATTAATAAACACTGCGTTTAAAGAATTTCTAAGGGAGTTTTGTGAAGCTTTCCTAGACGACCTTTGTGTTTATTCTTCTTGGGAGAAGCATTTGTTATATCTACGAAAAATATTTGAAAGGTGCAGATTTTATCGCATCTCATTGAACCCTTTCAAATGCCAATTTTGGGTTAAGCATGGAGTCATTCTAGGGCATATAGTGTCCAAGAACGGAATATCCACATATGAGAGTAAGATTAAAGCCATTGCTGATTTGCCACCACCTACGAACTATAACAGAGTTCAAAGATTTATGGGCCATGTTGGTTATTATCGAAGATTTATTTTAAACTTTGCCGAGATAGCGTGTCCATTGTACAAGCTTCTTATCGAGTTTCACTGGACGGAAGAATGTCATCAATCTTATGAGTTATTAAAGAAGGCCCTAACAAGTGCTCCAATCCTGCGAACACCTGATTGGAATGTACCTTTTCATGTGCATATTGATGCATCAAATTTTGCTATTGGGTGTGTTCTAACTCAACCAGGAGAACATAAATTGGACTACCCTATTAGCTTTGCAAGTCGCCAATTAAATGATGCCGAGATGAACTACACTACTACAGAGCGCGAAGGTCTAGCTATGATTTACGCAGTAAAGAAATTTCGCTATTACCTTCTTGCTACCAAGTTTGTGTTTTATGTTGATCATTAAGCATTGCTATATTTGGTAAACAAGCCGTGTTTCACAAGTCGAATTACACGATGGTTGTTGATTCTTCTTGAGTTTGACTTCACCGTTGTTGTGAGGCCTGGGAGGAAACATGTCATGGCGGATCATTTATCTCGTATCCCTAATGGCGAAGCTCCTACGGGGGTTGATGATGAATTGCCTGATACTCCTTTTCTCATTGTTGAGACAATGCCTGAATGGAGTGAAAAGATTGTTAACTTCTTAGTTAATGGTTTTCCACCCAAAGAACTGCGAAAAGATATAGCTCGAAAATTAATCAAGGAATGCGAACCCTATTGCTTACTGGCTGGAACTCTCTATAAGAGAGGAAAAGATGATGTTCTTAGACGTTGTGCCCGCGAGGATGAGTATTTATATATTCTACAAGAGGCACACATGGGCGTAGCTGGTGGTCACTTTTCAGGAAAGTTGACTGCCCAAAAGATCTTACAGTCAGGCTATTGGTGGCCCACTCTGTTTAAGGATGCATCACTTTTTGCAAAGGGATGTGATGAATGCCAACGCTTCAACAAGCCACAAAGAAGGGATAGGATGCCTCTACATCCCATCAAGGTAACCCAACCATTTGAAAAGTAGGGCTTAGACTTTGTAGGACCGATTAGTCCGGCTGCACGTAACACGCAATCACGATATATCATTGTGGCTACCGATTATGTAACCAAATGGGCTGAAGCAAAAGCAACACGGAAGGCGGATGCAAAAACAACAGCTAAGTTCCTCTTTGAGAACATTATCACACGTTTTGGATGCCCATTTGAACTTGTGAGTGACAATGGAACTCATTTTATAAATGAAGTAATAAAAGAACTCACATCAAACTTCATGATATCACACCACAAGTCTACACCCTATTATCCCCAAGCAAATGGCCAAGCTGAGAGTACCAACAAAACTCTCATCTCCATTTTGACAAAGACAGTCGAGGCTCATCGCACTGATTGGGACCTAAAGCTTACATCAGCTTTATGGGCTTATCGTACTGCGTATAAAGTTGCTATTAATTGCACACCGTTTAAGATGGTGTATGGCCAAGAAGCAGTTATGCCATGGGAGTTTGTCATTCCTAGTCTTCGAGTAGCTTCTCAAGAAGGTTGGGATGGTAACCCCTTAGTGGAGCGATTATATATCCTCGAAAGGCTAGATGAAGACAGGCAATTAGCTGTGCGAAATGCTCTAGTGGAGAAGGATAGGAGAAAGAAGTGGTTTGATAGCCATTTAAAGATTAAAGACATCAAGGTTGGTGATAAAGTTCTTATGTACGGGGTACGTAATGAAAAGAAGAAATTGAAATACGCTGGTAAGGGACCATATCGAGTGTGTGAAATTACCCCGCAAGGTACCATTCGTGTGGAGACTCTAGATGGAGTTGAATCCATTGGATTCCTTAATGGGAGTAAATTCAAAAGATATTATGATCCTCTAAGCCAGGAAGAGTTGCAAGCCATCCATCAAAAGAAGGCTGCCAAGGAACAAGCAGATCTTTAAAAAATCCAAGCAAGAGTTGAGGCTCGAGAATGACAACAACGTCTTAGACGCCAACGAGAGGCTAATCTGGGAATCACGCAAGCATTTTTCTAGGACACAGATGATGACTCATTAGAATCTGAGCCACCCCTACGATACCCAATTGAGCTAAATAGCCCCTATGGGAAAGTACTATACAATGCCTTATTAGATATGGGAGCTAAACACAATTTGTTATCCTATGGAGTTTGGTGTCAATTAGGGAAACCGACCCTATCCCCGAGTACGATGCAAGTCAAGGGCATTAATAAAAAGAAAATTGCTATTCTTGGAGTCCTTCAGACCCCTGTTGTCTATGACAATGGAAGCATAGCGTAGAGGTTTCTAGTCATGCCCGCGAGAGCTATGGAAGGCAACGTAAACCTGGGACGCACGTGGATGTTGGCAACCAAATACACTATTGATTGGGATACTGGTAGTGTCACGACGTGACCACCGACTCTTACCCCTATCATTCAAGAAAAGTCACCTACGTTGTAAACTCTAGCAAAGTTGAAGGATAGCCAACATTCACAAGCCAAGGTGGTTAACTCGTCTTTGCCAGCTACCCATGAACCTAGCACTTCAACACTTGTAGTTGCAGCAAGCAGTAATATTGCAAGTACTCAACCTGCACGACCTAAGAGTACATATCAATGGGTCCCCAAGGCCTTACTTCCAACTACCTCAACCCTCCCATCCATTCCAAGAAAAAATTTCCCGGGAAAACCAAGAGCGCGCCCTAGGAGAGTCAAGACCAAATCACGATGGATTCCAAAACAACTATTAGAAGCCCAAGGCTCCTATGATGGAAATGAGAAAATTTGGGTACCTAAACGTAAAATGTGTCCTTCCCTATCGACAAAAAACCCCTATGAGTCAAACAGTGTAACGCTAAAGCCAATGGCAGACCGTGGGAAGGGAAAGATCACAGAATGCTACACACTTAGTCCATAGCTAGTTTGGGCTCCAAGGCAAAACCAATTTATTCCACCTAGCTCAGAAAGGGGGGAGTTCCATGAAGCTTCTAGCTCCTCATGTAATACATCCATAGAGGTAAAAGCTTCTACACAGCCTCCATCTATAGTAATGGACCTCCATGAAGCTACAAAAAATCCACACCTCCCAGTGTTCAAGAATCACCTGATGAACCACTTCAAGTTCGATCCTGGGAGAGTACCTTACCACCCTTGCAACTTGACGAGGCACCTAGGGTAATAGAAAACTACTGGCAAAAATCCTCACCTATTACCAACTGGAACAATTGGTTTCAAAGGGTGACGACATCATTTCAAAAGGTATGATCTACCCAAGGAAGGGGGGAGTGTTTGTGGACATCCATCATTCACTTGCTTCCCTCTCAACCTTTGTCCCTGACCTCTTAATCTCCGATCTTTGTCCCTCGTTACTTTTCACAATTATTTCACATGGTCTTTCCAGTGCTTGCATGTGAATGGGATTTGATAGGTACGCTAGCATGTGAGAGGAATTTTGAGGAGTTAGAATGGCTGGTACGTCTCTTGACCATGTCTGATCCATACTTAGTAGAGAGCGTTTTTCCCATTGCACAAGCCTACCCTTTTGACCAAGATGACTATAGGCGTCTAGTGACCTTCTTAGTAAACATGGGCACCTATGATGAAGAAGAAAATTTACATGACTACATGGATGGCACATATGGTCTCATGGATGATGACTTTGTTTATCTCGACGACGAGGATAGGGGTTTAGCCTTAGGGTTTCCCCCCAACCTCTACAATATCCTATTCCCTTAACTCTCTAGGGGGAGTGCAAATAAATAGGTTAGGGTTCCTTATGTTTTTTGTTGTGTTCAATAAGTGTTGGTACCTTTTTCCACTAATGTGCCTCCTGGAGGTATTCCTTTTGTTTCCTAGTGTGTACAAGAGCGTGTTGCTATTGGTAGGATTTGGACCTTCATGGAATCTTTATCTCAACTCACTCTTCAAATCAAGCGCGACCATGGACACAAACATGTGTTTCTTGTCCATTAGCATTGCCCCTTATCTTTTTTGCATCTATGATTGTCAGCTTTAATTGTGATTGGTAGCCTAATATTCACCGCATTTGCTTAATATCAAACATTTAATTCAATGTAATTTTTTGTCATAATCACTTGTCTAAGTTTAAAAATCAAGCAGTCCGACAAACTAGTTTGACCAAGTTAGGTGTTAGAAATCTTCTCTTAATACCATGGGGAATGCCTTCGATATAATTAATGGTTACTTAGGTTCTTAATCCGATTTAGGCAGCATTGTGTGAAATGTACTAGGGCTTTCTAGTGGGCTTGACCCTATTGACCTTTAGCTTAAGTATTATAAAGGGAGTTTACTAGTGTGATGAGCCTGGGGAGGTGTATCAGTGTTATATGACCCCCCAAAGTTACAAAATTAAAATGATGAAAATGAGCAAACAAAAAATCAAAGTGCCACACTGTAAAATCTTAAGCTGGAAGAGAAATCTCAGTTTGATTTGGTACTTCACTCACATGTGTTTCCTATGGTACTAGAGCCCTAGAGGTTCCCAGTATGGGCGCTTTTACTTGAAAAGCAAAAAACCCAAGGCATACAAACTCCCAGGTGTCTAAATATACACCCTTTTGAGATAATCTCTCCTGTTCAGACTGCAGGGTCAAAAGAGTCGTTCTCTGACAGGGAGATTAGTCTTGACTTCTCTATATTGCACTTGGATCCCGAGGCCACGGAAAATGTTTTGCACAATCTCCAACGCTCTCTTGACAACTTGAGGGCACACCTTCAATAATAGGAGCGAATCATCTACGAACATTTTGGCCAGTAGAGTTGGTCATTGTTCGGCAGTGCTAGACCTTGAATCTCTCCCCGCACTGCACTAGCTTCGAGCATTGTAATCATTAGGAAAAGTTTGGACTCAAAGCAGGACTTTTTGGCGTTAGAGAGAGAATGTTGTTCGACCAATAGAGTTTGAGTCACCACAACGGTAGCTCCAATTTATTTGATTTTTATCTCAAATTTTTGCGTTTTCAAAAAAGAGTTTTATCTGTTAAAAAGATTTGAATAAGAAGATACGACGCGATTTGTGTAAATTATTCCCCTGCCATGGGCGACGAACGTCGAATGTGCCATAACTCACATTCAATGAGGCACACCTTTTGATGAACACTTTTCAAGCTACTACTTCTTGTGTAAACTAGTGAGCCTCTTTTCTTTTATTGTTTTTGCGTAGTGTCACTTCGCAACTAATAGAAGTAGAGATGGAAGGAAGACGACCACGACGACCATCCGCCTCTGTTAAATCTGTGGAACTATTTAACAACTTTGACTTAGACCATGGTCGCTTGATGTCTACCACAGTCACCATTAGTAGTTGGGTTATGCTTCAAACAAGAAGAAGAAAACGGATGTCAAATGAATTCATCAACAGCTACAAAGGACGTGTGAAAGATTTTCGCTTGTCTCAAACGGGAAATACAGTGAAAGAGGTGCTCATTGAGCATGCATATATGCACTTCGAACTACGACTACAACAGTCACCTTTGGCGTTTCCTGCTCATACACCAAACTGTGTGACTACTATATTGCTAAAAAGTCTTTAAAGATCCTTCAAGTTATTTTGTTGACTATTTCTTGTGACCATTCTCTTATCTTTTGTTCTTGAAGATATTTATCCTTCTAACAAAGAAGACTGGCAACCAGTTGAGTGCATAATTGGTATTTTTGATGCTTTTCATGCTTCGGTGGGAGAACTTATGTACAGAACTAGTGCGAGAAGAGCTCTCGCAGAGAGGGGAGTTTTCTTTTACGACTACTTTTACAACGCCCCTTGCTCTGTCCATGGATTTGGCACTTTGAAACCTTTCCCTCTTCCCCAACAAGATTCCCCAAAGTGGCTAGTTCCAACTTCAGAAACCTCTGAGTGTTTTAAACTCAAGATTCATCAGGAAATTTTGAAGTGTTTGCGACCAAACATTGCAAGCAGGCAAGTACGAGTCAGTCTATTTATGCCATTACATGTCTTTATAGATTTCTTCCACGATGAGGAGGTTAGAAAAACAGAAACCATGTTCATCTACAAATCCCAAACTTGCCTTGATTTTTTGGATGATAATTGGGATGTCAGTGATTCTGAAGGCATTTTGTGCAAAGTTGACAAGCGCTCGGTTGTGTGCAAGTGTATGATAGCATCACAGAATTTTATAGTTTCTTTCTACTACATGAGGTGGCATCGAGTGAATGGTCAGTTGGTAGCTATGGATCAAGATTTAAGTGACAATGCTTTTAATCCCTTGATGTCCATCGAGATATGGTTTTCAATTTATTTGCTTACAGTTGTTGTGGTCAGATCAAATGTCACTTTAAGACAGGTTCGAGAGGATCTGTTAAATGAGTCCGATCTCAATTTGCCTTCAAAATTTGTTTTCAAGTGTAACATGCGAAAGGTACTAAGCTACATGTATTAATTTTATACGTTGATGTTTCTATCGTGCTCATGTATCCCAATGTCTTATCGCGTACGTTGCATTACAGGTACCTCACAGACAAGAAAATACGACTCTTTGTGCACAGATTACCAGCAACGACATACTTGAAATAGTGAACTAACTGTACACAATGATTCAAATACTATTCTCAAAGATTACTCAACAAAGGCAGCTCTCTACATTACCAAACACCATTGGATCCTCACTCTCCCATTTTTTTGGAAAGCTGTACACAACATTTTATAAAATTTGAACCATAATCAAAACAAAAGTCAAATTTCGATCCACTGCTTGTAATCAATTTGTCAAAAGTAAATTTCATAATCTCTTTCTAATCTTGTGCGTGCGATGATGTGGGGGCTGTTGGTTGAGGTTGAGGAGAGGTGGTGGCTTGGGGGTTTGGGGGCTCTGGAGCTGCTTCATGAGTAGGAGAGGTGCTGGGTGGGGGGTTTGGGGGCTCTGGAGATGCTTCATGAGCAGGAGAGGTGCTAGGTGGGGGGTTTGAGGGTTTTGGAGCTATTTCTTCAGGATGAGAGCTGGTGGGAGCTTGGGTTGGGGAGGCATCTGGGGAGATATTGATATGTGCTTGTGTTGGTGTGGCAAACACGGGGTATCTTGTCGGCGGAGGCCTAGGCGTGGGCCTTGGTGCTGGCGGGATAAAAGCATCACGTGCTCCATCTAGACGCATGGTCACGCAATTGATCAAATTTTCAATCATTCTGTTTCTAAACAAAGAAACATCAGCTAGCCTTTGAATAATCTGCCAAATTTCTTACCTGCGTTAAGAACATCATGTTTATTAACATAGCTACTAACTTATTAAGATACAAATCTATAAATGAGTGTCAAATGCTTACACTTCTACGACTTCCATCAAGCATGACCCCTAACAAATTTTTTGCATTGATTAAGACCCTCCATCCACAAGAGTAGGCATCGTCCTGCTTAGGGACTTTGCAACTAATAATCGTAAGATTCTCATATATCTGATCTTGAGGTAAAGCTTCAAGAGCAGACACAAGTTTCCGAACAGATCTGTGCAAAATACAATTAAATTTCATAAGCGACTTTTAACAAAATTCTACGCGATGTCGAACAAATACAAAACCTCTTACCTACGTACTTCACCATGAAATCCATGGGATGAATTAGCAAGGTAGCACCGGTTTCCTTCAAGGTGTAAGAGAACAAGACTCCAATGAGATCTGTTACAAATAAACATAAGCAAAACATATGTCATCACAACAAATTAGAGTTCAAGATAAAATAATTTCATTATTGAAAACATTGCGTACCCTTCATGATAAGCCAGAACAAAAAAATTTGTCGTCTCCATGTTCACTGACTGGAACGAGTCAACTACTTCCACTAAAGATGTATCCTCGGCCATCAAAACGACCGAGAGGTTCGAGTCAAGGACGACGACATCATCTTGCATATTCCAAGGCAAATTTGAAACTACAAAACTGTAAAGAAATTCGTGTCATACAAAATTGAATATATTAAAAGAATTTATTGTGAAAAAAAGAATAGCACGCACCAAAGCAAGCAATTGATGATTGAGTCTGTGAGTTCCCTCATCCCGTTCTGTAAAATTGCAATCTCGTGGGGGTGATAGGGAAAATACAGAATGCGTCCCCACACAGGAAGGCCAACATGGAAATAGGGAAACAGCAATGACAAATCATCAGCATTGGCATCGCTGATGGCATTTGCCATTTGTTCCTCCATCATCTCAAGGCGTAACTGCTCCAATCTTTCACTATCGTCTTCTGTTGTGTCCCGCTCGGTGTTGAGATGGGTGCTGTATCGATGCATTTGTGTAGACACTTCATGAACTTTGACCTTGTCAATAGGTGGTATTCTAAGAATATTGTCCATCTTTCGATCTGAAATACCGGTAGGCGGTATTGTTTTGTCATACCTGAACCTGAGAAGGCGAAGTGTGTTGATGTCTCGTGGCATCAATGTTGTCCTATGGGCATGGACCGAGAGAATGTAGCTGTCCTAGAAAAGCTCTACAAAAAAATCCTCAGCGGCCTCGTGCAAGCATCCCATTGCACTTCGAGACCACCGGAAATTCAGGTTGTGTTGCTCGCAAATCTCGCGAACAACTCTCTGGAATGGCAGTTTAGGTATTGCCAATGAAATGTGCTTTTGGAGCTTACGAAGTTTGAGTATAACGCTCCTATTCTGCTCGTATCTTCTTCTTCGCATTGTTGCCCGTAACTGCGGCATGGTCTTGCCCGGAATCACCTGCGATGTTGACGGTAGCTAGCCTGGCCCTGCGGACCAGACTGGCCAGGATAAACCTTCCTTGCTGTTTTCTTTTTGCGGGCCATGACCTGAACGAGGAGAATGCGAGGAAATATGGAAATCTGGATGTGGGTAAAAACGCAGAGTGACTAGAGACACTTCGGAAAAAACGATGAGAAAAAAAAAGGGGGGGGGGGTGTTTATATTAGTAGAATAAGTATAATGAGAAGAGGCGGCTGCATTAATCATGACATTGCGAGGTATGACGGGAAGCGTGCAAGCATAATGATTACGCGCCACATGGCACATCGGGACTAAAGCGATATTGGTGGTGCCGAAATTAGTGGCACTGCCTATTTGCGGTGTGGCACGACGAGGAAAGAAGCGCCCCAACGAGTTGCCCTAGCAACAACGGTATGTCGTGGCACAACGTGAGGAGGTGGACCAGAGTACTCTGGACTAGCCGTATCGCGTTATGACGCGACAACAAGCTGTCGCGCCAAAACGTGATAGCGGTGCTTTTGTGGATTGGCGGCACCAGTTTCACGTTGTGGCGCGACCGTTCCACCGTGGCTGACATGTGGCGTAATCATCATGGCGACTGCATGATGCACGGGTGGCATGACAAAAAGGCGTCGCGACACAACGCGAGGAGGCGGACCTGAGTTTCCTGGACTGGCCGTATCGCGTTATGACGCGACAACAAGTTGTCGCATCAAAACGCGATAGTGGTGCTTTTCTGGTGTGACGACACCAGTTTCGCGTTGTGGCGTGACCGTTCCACGGTGGCTAACACGTGGCGTAATCATCACGGCGACTGCATAATGCACGCCGGGACGTCAATCGATGTCATCATTGTCCTCGAGAGTCCTATAAATATGACTTTCTCCCCCATTTTCCCTTTGTTTGTATGTTGTGCTCTCTCGTCTATCTTCGCTTTTGAATTTCCGTTATGGACCCCTTCAATGTTGAAGCAGAGGAGGAAGTGCCTTGCTTTGAGGATGCCCCCCAAGACAAACTATCTGATTTTCTATACTGCATTGGGCTTCAGCAGCGCGAGACAGAGATCAGTCGATGTTCAATCCAGATTTTTCTTTGCATGAGTGGATTGTCTCCGCGCAACATTACCTATCAGGTTTTGAGTAGACCTACTAGCAACAAACGTCTGGTGGCACTGCCGAGATACAAGGAGTTCGTTTTGTTCACATGAAGGATATCAATTCGGACTCCTCCAAGAAACACATATTTTCTAGGAGTTGCCTTAAGCTGCCAGTGCACTTGCGGATAACAGACTACAAGTGTACACTTCATAACCGCAAGTGTCGAGTGGCTGAATATTATGCAAGTTTTATTTTATATTTGCATTTAATTTTGGATGAGCATGTTGATACTGCAGAGGCCTCGCTAGAGGATCAGATTGGGGAGGGTCAAGAGCCCAAGTCTCGGGGAAGCCTTGCCTTGCAGGTTTCAGAGGGAGTCCAACTTCAGGAGGGTGCTTTGCCTATTAGTGTTCTACCTACCATACCTATTGGTGATTTGCAGTATGTCATGCTTAACGACATTATGGAGCTTTTTGACCTTCGAGAGGACTATTGCCTTGCCATTGTGGCACAGAATCTCGAAGAGGATGATGTTGTCATTGACCCTGAGCACGACAAGTATTCTGTTATAGATGCCCATGTAAATGACGACGAGTTCGTTGACCTCGCAAGTGCACTTGTGATGATTTACAATGATGTTGCTAGGTATGAGCGCACGCTTCCAACAGAAAAGGAGTTCATGGAAGTGCAAAAAAAGCTAGGGATTGAAGAAATGGGTAAGGCAAGCACTTCTTCATCATCTTTGGCCTCAACCTCCAATGCACCCATTGGAGGTCAGGGCGGCATCAACCTATGGAATGAGGACTTACTTGAGGAAGATGAAAACCAGAAGGTAATATTTTTTTATTTGCCTTACCTTTTTGGTTTCTACTTATCTCATTTCATAACTTTAATTTGTTGCAGTTGGTGGTCTATGATGATACCTTCATTCCTCGCCCTCGTGGACGAGGCATGGGAGATTTAGGGAAGAATTCCTCTCTCGGCCAATACTTAAAGAATCTTAAGTATCCGAGTTTTTTGGTCTTCCATTCGTCCTTCTCTAATGACAACGCTGAGCTATCCTTGATGATGTTGAAGACACTTTCAAGATATTTAGGAGGGGCCGTCATTAGGTGGAACGCATATAAAATAATGCTTTTAGAAAAAAAGGCCACATTGTATATGTTTGGCCAAGGGCAAGGAATGTATGGTTTGCGTAGTCACTATTTTTTGACCCAAGCAGCATATGGTTTGGCATGCGGAATCACTGACCCTGCGCAATTACTAGAGTATGACAAGCATGCTATGTTTCGCAATAAACAACCAATTGCGCATATGCCTACTGAAGAAATGTCTCTTGTGGTTGTGGAGGTGGAGACAAATGTACTGTCGACAAACGAACCTGCAGGACTAGGTTGCAAAAGACCAAGGCAAGAAGAAAACGATAACACACAACAGGTAAAAAGGCCAGAATATTTTGTAACTTTTCCTGACGAAGATGAAGAATAGAGAAGCTCCAATGTATATTGTCGATGCCAAAAAATAGTACATTTTCTATCAAAACAATGAGTACATTATGTTTCTCACTTTTGTGACTGGTTGTCTTCTCTTGGCACAAAAAATTATATTGTGTTACAATGCGCTATCTTTAGGAAGTCTCAAACAACTTAGGTCGGAGTTGTCCAAGTTTTTCCAATGCGTTCTTTTTGAAGTCGCCACTCTGCATGTTGCGATGCCGCAGAAGATGCCTCCCATATTTCCTTCTTCCGTCGTTTGCTTGCTAATCTCATTGCTTGGCCAATCTCACTGTCTTTGACACATTCCTTTCGGTGTGTTCTATGCATAAGTTTTTGATAAGTCCATTGATGTAGTTCCTCCAAATTTTTGGCTTTGTTTGCACCACCTCCGTGACGAGTGTGACTGAAATAGCCAGTACGGGCTTGGTAGTGAGTTTTCTCCATACCTTGTATAGACCATATAGCCAAGCTACCATACTGCCTAGCAAACTAAGGCATGTGGTTGCATATGATATGCTACAAAAAAAAACCAACCTATTGTTTATATGTAAATATATAATCACAATTTTATCAAATAAAGTAATATACCATGTAATGAGTTATGTGTTGATTTGTCCATGCAGCTATAAAAGACCTGTGGAAGGTCTCCAGATCGTCTTGAAACAATGTATAGTCAGTATCTCTCCAAGTATTGAGCTCACAAAACTTGAATATGGAATCCAAACTTTTCCACATGTTTGCTTTGCGAGTCCTTGCTGCACCATTGTCTGTGTGGTCAACCACTGCATTGTGCAGGTTTCTCCACCGGTTGTATCTCAATGTCAACCTTTCCTGAGCACTTTGGCTTTTGCGTTGTCTGCCACTTGTTGGCATCGACAAGAAGAGACGGGCTTTCACACCGCCAATAGACAACTTCTTTGGCACATCTCGACCATTCTTAGACCTCTTCTCGTCCTGCTCTATTTTCACATGTTCTCCATGCAAGCTCATATCTGAGAAAACTGTTTCCAATGATAATATAGCCCTTTGTTTTGCTGATGCTAGCCGAGTGGTCCAAGCAAAACAAATGTACAGAAACATAAGTTTCTCAATGATTCTGCAGAGTGCATGCATCGTGCAAATATGTACTCTGGATAGTGGAATATCCAACACTGGGCAGAAGTTAAGGTCCTGCAAGTGCCTATCCTATGCTCTCCTCCAATTTCTTTTGTCAAGAACAATGACTCCTCCCATGCAATACAAACAAGGGCTTTTACTTGTTGCTCCTTTTGAGATGTTGTACATACACTTTAGGGTTTTGAGATCTCCAGCCATATGCCACTCTATTGTGTATGAACCCATGCTTAATACATCGAGTGTCTTTCCATTTCTCTGTTCACTTATGACTTCAGGAATACTTGTTTGATGGAAAACCCAGTTAAGAATATCGAAATTCTCTGCAGGCACCTGAAATGGGAAAACCAAACCAATCAAATGAAACATGTCTAACCATTTTTTAAAGCAAAAACTTGTTGATATCAAACCTTGAATGTGGCTAATAAGAAAATATTGTTTCAGATTGCACGCTAAAGTTTCTAGGGTCGTCTAAAGCAATGCTTTCATCTAATGCTCTATTCATAAGTGTTATTGTGACACGCTCAACCTTTGTCTCTTTCACTAGCTTGCACTCATCCAGTTTAAGCACAAAATTCAAGACTCCATTGCATTCCTCTTGAGAAACCTCGAACAATTGAACTGTTGGAATTAGGGTTGCAGAGAAATGCACACAGCTTGGAGAAGATGAAGGAAGCTCAAGGCACACAATAGAGAGTGTGTTTCTTAGTGTGCAATGGAAAGATGGATAGCCCTAGAGTGATGGGCATATATACAATGCACGGGGGAAAAAACCTCCTAAAGAGGGAAAAAATGCCCCGGCGGTCCTAGTGTGTTCACACACATCACTACCACATGTATATGGTAACAAATCCCCCCTGGAGTGATGCGGTGAACGAGAGCTGGCACATGAGTAAAGGGAAGTTCCATGCCCTGAGGACAGGATCAGCCCACAAAGGGGAGTAAGCCCAAAGCTTTGCGGAAATCTTCAAGCTTCTCACGAGACAATGCCTTTGTGAAAAGATCTGTAAGGTTGTCCTGTGTTGGCACATAAGCCAAGCTGATCTCTCCTGCTGAGAGCCTCTCCCTGACATAGTGGTAATGCACCTCAATGTGCTTTGTGTGAGCATGAAAAACTGGGTTCCTCGCAACTGCCAATGCGCTTTGACTGTCAGTGTAGATAGTGTTGGCAGTGTCCTGTCCAACACCCAAATCATCCATAAGGCGTCTGAGCCATACACACTCAACCGTTAGCTGTGAAGACTGCCCTGTACTCATCCTCACAACTCGAAGTGGCCACAGTAGATTTCTTCATGCTCAACCATGATATACATGAACTGCCAAGCATGAAACAAAAACCACTTGTGGACACTCGCGTGTCAAAACAACCAGCCCAATCTGAGTCCGAAAAAGCATGTAAGTCTGGCAGCAATGATCCCCCCTTGGGATAAAACAAGCCAAGATGTAAAGTGCCACTAAGGTAGCGAAAAATCCTCTTGACAGCCTGCCAATGCTTAGACCCTAGGCTATGCATAAATCTGCTGACCTGTGAGACTACAAACTGAATATCCGGCCTCGTGTTGCATACATAAATGAGGTAGCCAACAACAGTTTGGTAAAGAGTGACATCAGCAGGATCACCAGCATCATGTAGACTCAACTTCAAACCTGTTTCCATGGGAGTGGCAATAGGTTTGCAATCCTCAAGTCCAAACTTACATAGCAATGTCTCTATGTAACTTTTTTGACACAAGGCAATACCACCATCACACTGCTTAAACTGTATACCCAAATAATGATGCAACAGCCCCAAATCTTTCATCTTGAAAGTAGCATTCAAATCAGCCTTAAATTCAGCAATATGTCTCTCATTTGGTCCAGTGATCAACAAATCATCAACATAAAGAACCACAATGAGAAGTACATCACCCTCACGCTTTACATACAATGTGCTTTGTGTTGGACTGTTACGAAAGCCTTGTTTGACCAAATGAGTGTCACCTTTCTCATACCAAGCACGAGGAGATTGCTTCAACCCATACAAAGCCTTGTTACATTTGCACACTTTGTCCTCTTGGCCTTTTATGACAAAACCGCGAGGCTGTGTTACATAAACTTCCTCAAATATGTCACCATTCAAGAAAGAAGTAACAATGTCTGATTGATGTACATCCCAACCAAAATGAGCTGCCAATGCACATAGAAAACACACAGTAGTCATACGAAAAGTGGGAGCAAAAGTCTCTTCATAATCTATGCCTTTTTGCTGTGCATAACCCTTTGCAACAAGTCGAGCCTTATGGCAATCGATCTCACCATCCGGCTTGCATTTCAACTTGTAAACCCACTTCGTACCAATGGCCTTTTTGCCAGGAGGCAAATCACATAAAGTCCATGTGTCATCTTCTATAAGTGCATCATATTCTGATTGCATGGCAGCCATCCAATTTTCTGAATTCTGTGCTTCATCAAAAGATAGAGGCTCCTCAACATCATGTAAACTAGACACAGCCAAAGCATAACAATCTGATGCATAAGATGCATGGCGAGAGCCTGAACGAGTATGACTAGACAAAGGTGCATCCAATTTACTGTCACGCAAAGTGTGCATAGCCATTTTGGCATACCTCTAGCCTGCTCATTTTCAGCCCTTTCCTCATCAAGTACATCATGTATATTTGCATCAGTAATAGGTTGATCTAAAACATTTTCAGAAACCCCCATAGGCTGTACATTTGCCTCATTAGAACTTACATTCGTATTTCCACCACTGAAAAGAGGCAACAAAGTGTCATAAATGTCCTGTGAGCTTACATTACTGTCTCTAGTACATGACAGCAAGGGCTGAACAGAATCTTCCACAAACACTACATCCCGAGAAACTAGAATACGTTTTGTTTGCGGATGATACAACCTATAACCTTTGCTTTCAGCACTATAACCAACAAAAATACATTTGACAGCCTTATCATCTAATTTTTTGCGCTGCACTTGTGGCACCAAAGCATATGCCAAACTGCCAAAAACATGCATGTGCTCAATAGAAGGTTTTCTATCATGCCATGCGTCATATGGAGTAATAGACTGCAAAGCTTTCGTAGGACACCTCTTAAGTACATAAGTGGCACACATAATGGCCTCAAGCCAAAAAGAATGCGGTAAAGCTTGACTTTTGACCATACATCGTGCCATTTCCGTCAGTGACCTGTTTTTCCTCTCAGCAATACCATTTTGCTGAGGCGTATAAGGCACTGTCATTGGTGTTTTATCCCACGACTAGCCAGAAATGCATTAAATTCATGAGACATATACTCCCCTCCTCGATCGGAACGGAGGGTGTCCATAGTACATTTCGAGACATTTTCAGCCATAGCTAGAAATTGTTTGAAGCACATAAAAACTTCGGACTTCGCTTTAAGTGGAAATACCCATGCATGCCTGGAGCATTCATCAATGAATGTCACGAAGTACAGGTAATTGCCCAAGGACGGAGTTTGCATGGGCCCACAAACATCACTATGCACAAGCTACAACCTGAACTGAACTGAACCATCCTTTGGAAATTTAGAACGCTGCATCTTACCCAAAATACAGCCTTCACAAACATGTTTGACAGGTGCTTCAAGAGGCGGCAAAGAAGTAACCATATTTCTGCAAACGCAGCAAATTGGCAAAATTCAGATGACCAAAACGTGCATGCCAAAGTTTTGCATCTGAAATAGCCCTTGAATCTGCAACAGCATTTGCAAAATTTTGTCCACACTTGTCATACAAAGTGAGCTTATACAGCCCATGGCACAAAAGGCCAGATGCAACAATTTCATCACCAAAACTGAGATCATGAACTGTACATCTGTCATCCACAAATTTGACTACAAGTCCAAGTCTAGCAAGTGCGGATACAGACAAGAGATTCTTCTTGATCCCAGGTACATAAAGTGCATCAACAAGTGTGAAGGAACTACCATTAGCAGCAGTGAGCACAATCTTTCCAACTCCCTGAACTGGCTAAGAGGCGTTGTTGGCACAAGTGACTGAATTCCCATGAGGGACATACTCGAGAGAGGTAAACAATTCATGATGTGAGGTAATGTGCTTTGTAGCACCACTCTCGAAATACCACACATGTGAATCTGCAGCAACAACTGACAAGCATGCATCATGGACAACAGGATTGTAAGTGCACTCTGCGCTAAAAGCCCATTCTGCATCAACATCAGCAACACAGTCTCCTTTCACAGAAGACTCAACAATGGCTGCATTTGTAGTGGAACCAGCATTTGTAGTGGAACCACCCTCTTTCTTCTTAGCCTCTTTGGCCTTCAACTTAGGACACGACTTTATCAAGTGATCATTGGCTTTACAATAATGGCAACGCATCTTATTTTTGCCCTTATCACCAGAATTGCCAGACGAAGTACTGCCAGCAGAAGCATTAGGAACAGAATTTTTGCCACTCGCAGCAGAACCATAAGAAGTGGTTACTGTTACCACCCTTTCTTTGAGAAGCAATAAAATCCTGTTCAACTGCACACGCTGCCTAGTCCTGTTTTTTCTAGAAAGTGACTCTTGCAACAACAATGTGCATAATGCATCAAACTGACAACTTCAGGATTTCCTTGGGTCATCAGTCTCCAAGTACTAGCAAAAGTCTGGTAGGAATATGGTAAGGCATCAAGAACAGTCTGCACAAGGGAACTGTCTGAAATGACTTCACTTGCAGAAATAAGCTGCTCATTGATATCCTTGACACTAGCAAGGAAAGTGTCCATATCATCTTCCTCATGCATAATCTTCGACTCTAGCTCTTTACGCAGCAAAGCAATTTTAGCCTCATTGCGGCTTGCATAAAGACCTGCTAGAATATCCCAAGCCTGTTTTGCAGATTTTGCTGAACGGATGTGAGGAACAATGGTGCGCTTCACAGACAACGCAATCAATGCATGAGCCTGCGCATCCTTAACATCCAAACGAGCTTGTTCTGCCGTAGGCAAAACAACTCTAATAGCTGCAATCCTTGCAGCAAGACCTGCAACATCCTCAACATTGCCTACATCCTCAGAACCAGGACGTATATCAATGCCCTGCACAATGTTCCAAACACCCTTTGACACAAGAACATGTTGCATCATATAAGCCCACATAGGGTATTTGTCCCCATCCAACCTGTCCTCAGCAGCAAACATCTTGAACACATCTGTGTTGTTGTTGTTAGCCATGGTAAATGCTGCACCTGATGTGAAAACTGCTCGAAAATAGGAGAAATGGAGCGGGAACAACCTTTGCTATATAGAACAAACCGTAGAAGACTATAAGGCACCTGTTATGAGAAAACGGCACTGACAAAATTCTGCACAAAATGACGAAATAGCCTGTGCAATACTGCCTGTAGTGGAAACGGAGGCCGAAATGAGCCCAATTCAAAATTTTGAGCAAACCGAGCTCTACGAGTTCACCCAAAATATTCGTCGACCTGCAAACGCTTGCCAAAGCTCACTTAAATCGGAGAAAGTGAGCAGGCGTGTGCTGGAGCAGCTGGCGACTAAGCCCGGGAGGACGTGACCTGCTCTGATACCAGTTGTTGGAATTAGGGTTGCAGAGAAACGCACACAGCTTGGAGAAGACGAAGGAAGCTCAAGGCACACAATAGAGAGTGTGTTACTTAGTGTGCAATGGAAAGATGGATAGCCCTAGAGTGATGGGCGTATATACAATGCACGGGGGAAAAATCCTCCTAAAGAGGGAAAAAATGCGCCGGCGGTCCTAGTGTGTTCACACACATCACTACCACATGTATATGGTAACATGAACAATATATGTCTGCAAAGCTACTAAATCATAAAATATATATTATTGTATTTTTCATAGACCACTTCCTCTGCTGATGGCAATCTGTACATTGCTTCAATGTGAAAAGGAGTGCCCAATGTCCGAAGCACTTCCTGGTTGACCTCTAGTCTTGTCTTTCGAATGGAGAAAGGATTTGGCAGCAACGTGTGCTTGAGATTGAACTTCTTACTTTGTTGCTGCATAGTTCTGTAAATAGAAAATTAAGTAAATGGACTATTTCCAAGTTTTCAAATGCTACACATATCCAATATACCTAAAAGTTGCAGACATTTGATTTGACAGGTGAAGACAATTGATTCAAACACCAGACATACCTAAAAATTGCAGAATAACCTTTGTTGGATATTCCGGCTTCATCTAGAATTGACTGAACATCACGTGTTTGGAGTTGATTCTGTTTCAAAAGAGTGTCAAGTTGCTTAGCAACAATCTTGCAGTAGCGCTTATTGTCCAAAAGTCCGGCGACATCTTCTTGTTTTAGTATGAGACCAAATGGAATTGAAGAAGTTGGTGTGTTGCTGTCAATATTTGACTGAGGATGTAGCAACGATCTAAGCATAAATATAAAAAGCAAGATATAAAACTACAAATGTAAAGATCCTGCTTGAATGATAATCTTACTTGATTGCTTTAACCCTCTTCTTCAAACCCCCAAAACCAACCTTCAGCTGTTCAATGTCTCGTAAGCGTGGTTCTCTTAACCGAGGACCCAAGACAGTATTTATTTCTCTGAGATCCTGCGTGAGCTGCGTGATGCTTTCGTCCTTTCCTTTCAATTGCTGAGCGCACTCTGTCACAGTTTGCTTCAAGCAAAAGTTTTCTTTGTGTGCAAGGTCTCTCTCAAGCTTAAGAATATCACTTATGGCCGCCAAATGCTTGGTGTAGCCATATAAACCAGAATAACCGTCTTCTGCATAGTTCAGCAATGGCGTTATGTTTCTGAACGGTGGAGTTGAGTTGGTGATAGGATGCTCAGGATATATCTTGCCATCCACCCAAAGATCGACGCGTTTTTTACCTTGAAATCTGAAGTTCTCTTTTGAAGCTTCGGAAAGGATGCCTCGCTTATTCTTCTTGTGGAGGGGCTCGTATTCTCTGGACAGTTTGATATGCATATGATACACATCTTTTTGACTCCTCATCTGAGTTCTGTGTGAAGATGAGAATGACATTGAGATGACTTGGTGAATGAGAAAGCTCAAAACAGAGGAGAGCGCAAGAGTGGAGCAAATGGAAGAGAGCTCAAGGGAAGAGACTGCGCGCATGCGAAAAGCAAGAGAGACGCGAAACTGAGGAGAAGAATAACATTCAATGCACCTCGTTGAGCACCAAATCTTAGTTTTGAAAAATCCAAAAGATTGAGATAATCTGCGTTCAATTCGGAGCCGTTGTATGTTATCATTGTCTGAACACTTTTTGAGAGTTTTAATAAACGTACCCCCCAAATCTGATATCCGAGATTTCTTGAAAGTGAATATCAAAAATGAATTTAGGGACTTTTTATTATCTCTCTCTAAGCTGACCTGGCATTTCTTACAAGGCCCATTTTTGAGTCCAAACTTTTCCTAATGGAGAGGATGCGACCCGATGGCGAACAGCAAGGCGGCCTGGGGGCATCGTTGCTTAATAGACCTTTTAGCCTCAAGATATCCCACAATTTTGCCATTAAACAGGAGCTCTGATTGGCTGCCATCGCCTAGTGTGCGTATTAGGCGACAAAGGTGAGACCCAAAGCCCAGATCTCCCATGACTTCTTCTATGTAGGACCATTCTATCCTATCATAGGCTTTGTCAAGGTCCAGCTGCAACAAGATGCACTCTTGCTTGGAGAAGGATGCATACTCTATTCCTACCATTGCTGCCAAGATATTGTCATATATAGATCTCCCTTTAATGAACCCGTGTAGATGGGGAGAGATGATCCGACTCAGGAGGGGGGCAAGTCTGAGAGCTATTGCCTTGGCAATAATTTTGTATGCTATTGACATCATCATAATGGGACGCCAATGTTTAAGTTGAGAGAAGCTGAAGGCTTGTGTAGGTGAATCCAGGCATGTTGTTCCATGGGCCCACTTCCCACAGTCAATCATAGCCCACTTCTCACATAAGCTCAGTCATTTAGACTTTTCTGAGCCACCCAGTAGACCGGCGCCGCCTGTTCTATCTTTGCTTTTCTTGACCATATTGAAATCTCCAACCATCAGCCACTCCCCTTCGATCGGAGTATCCCCGATCTGCATCCATAGTTTAGCTCTATCCTTTGCGTTGTAGGGGCCGTAAACATTTACTATGGTGAAAGGTTGATTGTCCCATCTGATTCTAACACCAAGGACTCTTTTGGAGGGGTGGTTAAAAACCACCTTTGGCTCCAACTCTCTGTCAGTAATGAACAAGACACCACTGAAACCGTCGCTTCCTTCTCCATAAAAGATAAGTTTTTTTCCTACAGCCTGTTTTCTCTTGCATCGGGCATCCAAATGGTGTTCTTGGATGGCCCGACAATTGACTGCCTTCTCTTTCTTCACTTCCTCCCAGAAGAGAGTACCCTTCTTCTGGGTTTTTAGTCCCTTCACATTCCAAGATTGAATGGAGAGAGTATCCATCATTGGCAAAGGGGGACAAATTCTTATGCCTCTAGGAACTCTTCACCAGAGTTCCCATTCAGGTTGTCCTCTTCCATTGGCTCCTTTTCTGCTGGACCTGCATGGTATCCAGCTTGGAAGTGAAAAGGTCCTCTTGATTCGTCTTCCCCAAAACTTCGAATATATTGTCATATAGGACAGGAGGCTTTGGGGAATCCGGCGGGAGACCTATGATTTGTCCCAAGGCTCTAGCCTTTGCTTTGAACCATTTACATGAAATATGAGATACTTGTTGCCAACCCTCATCTTTTGACCTAATAGTTGGAGACATCACAATCTTCTGCATTACTGGGGTGGCCATTATTTGTTGAGCGGTGGATGAAAAGCGGTAGCTTTGGGTGGTCTTGCCCTTACCCGGTTGCCATGATCTTGTTTCTCCACATCTTTATTCGGGTTGATTTTATTTTGCCTCTCTCTGCCTTGCCAAGTCTTCAGTAGGCTTCTTTGTTGGATCTACTACATTCATGCCACCCTGTGGGGTAGCCTGTGATTTGCTTCTCTCCTCTGTAGGCTTTAGCACCTCAGCGGGACACGCTCTCGCATAATGCCCGAATTTTTTGCATTTGAAGCAGGCCCCGAAGAAGGTGTTAAAGTTAAGAGGAATAATCTTTAGCCCTGCCCCAACCTTCACCACCAAGTTCTTTGGATGTGGCTTCCTTAGATCCCACCAGATATAGACCTTGTTTGCTGCTACCCCCGAGGCTCTGGCAGATGGGACCCCCTGCTAGAAATAAGATTTTAAAGAGAGAGGGAGTAGGCAGTGCCAATTTTGATTTAAGGTTGATTAAGGGGTATCTTGGGAGATGACTTCTATCAAAAGAAAAATCGATTAAGTCAAGGATATGAGGCTAAATAGATCATGGGGGGCGAGACAAAGATGACAGGTGGGAGGGCAAGGGGGGGGGGGGGGGGGGGGGGGGGGGGGAGAGAGAGAGAGAGAGAGAGAGAGAGAGAGAGAGAGAGAGAGAGAGAGAGAGAGAGAGAGAGAGATTTGTTGTAGGTGAAGTGTGTGACATTAAAATACCCCTCTGATTTGTGAGAATTACCATAATACCCCTCAAATTTCAAAATACCCCCAATATTTTGTCATAAATTCCCAAAATAGCCTTCAAACTTTCCAAAAGTCTCAAAATACACTTGGTTGTGGGATTAAATTTCTCCAAAAATTAAAAAAAATTAGTTAAAACTACAATAGAACTACAATTTGAGTTGGTTATGTAGGCTTTAAATGCTTCATTATTTTTAGACATAATTACTTTTTCTTGCGGGGTAATTTGAGACAAATTACAAAAACGGATCTTAATTGTCAACAATCCAATCAAAATAGATTTAAAAAAAAGATACAAGAGTATTTTTGGAATATTTGAAATTTGAGGGGTTCCGTTCCGTGTGTCTTGGGAAGTGTGACAGAGAATGCCTCTCTATCTTCCAGACACCTGAGAGAGGCAGAGAGACATGTTGTGTTGCGTGCATCGATGATTGTAGAGAGAGGGAGAGAGAGTTTTTGTGAATCGGGATGAGACACAATTGTGGTAGAGAGCGAGATTTTCGCTTTGCAAGTGTGTCCTGCAGAAAAATGAAAGTATCGGAACTGTGTGAGGCGAAGATAGAGGGAGATGGCAATGGTAGAGAGAGAGAGAGAGAGAGAGAGAGAGAGAGAGAGAGAGAGAGAGAGAGAGAGAGAGAGAGAGAGAGAGAGAGAGAGAGAGAGAGAGAGAGAGAGAGAGAGAGCAAGATGTGGTGAAGGTAGAGGGAGATTGGAAGGGCATGAATGAACACTTCGTAGAGGAAGGTGGATGCTCTGAGCTTCTATGCGAAGAAGAGGACACTTCTCTCTCTCTCTCTCTCTCTCTCTCTCTCTCTCTCTCTCTCTCTCTCTCTCTCTCTCTCTCTCTCTCTCTCTCTCTCTCTCGTGCAATCGCCCTGCTATCTAGATGGCGTGACGTAGAGGGTGCAGAGCATGACCGAGGGAAGGGGGTGGATATCATTGGGGAAGTGCAGATCTCCCGGGCCTATTGAGGGAGAAAGGGCGAAGGCGCAGAGGCGTGGAGAGAGAGAGAGAGAGAGAGAGAGAGAGAGAGAGAGAGAGAGAGAGAGAGAGCCTACCTGACCCCTGACGTCTGGCTCCAACCCGTTTTACTTCAAATTCAAAGATTTCCAAGGTATCGAATATGACAAATTAAAAGGTTTTGGAGAGTTGAGCGAGTAGGAGAGGGATTAGAGAGGGGAAGACCTTGTTTTCTTGTTTTGGAAGTGAGCAACTAGAGAGAAGGGGGGAGAGAAAAAAAGAGAGGTCCATAAGTGTTAAAAAAGAGGAGGTTTAGAGAAGAGCAGATAGACCCATGAAGTAGGGTGCTCTAAACTTAATTCCTACTCCATTGTAAGTTTTCTGAGGATCTACTTCTTTTCACAAGACTAAATTTAGTATGGAGGGTTTGAAAAGAGGGTAAAGGGTGGAGGACGGTTTGGTGACAGCGGGAGGATGTGAGACGCACAAAGAGGGTAGAAGGGGGATTTAAATAGGGAAGGGATGGGAAGAGGAGGATGGCCCATGGTCAAGGGGAAAGGGGGATTACAAAGTAGGGGAGGGAAGGAAGAAAAAGCTTTTGCTTTCTTAAAAGGTTGAAGGGGGAAATTGTGGGAGGACTCTCTTGACTTTACAATGTGAGCAAGGGGTTTGGGGAGGGAAGTTTTGTTAAGGCTAGATGTAATGGAAATGGCCTATGAACTTTAAGAATAGCGGAATCAGGAGAATTAGAGTGAGCATTTTTGTGAGACTACTTTGAAAACATAGAGGGTGAACTTAATTAGTGGTAGCAACATAACCATAGTACTATGTAATGGAAATGGCCTATGAACTTTAAGAATAGCGGAATTAGGAGAATTAGAGTGAGCATTTTTGTGAGACTAATTTGAAAACATAGAGGGTGAACTTAATTAGTGGTAGCAACATAACCATAGTACTTAATTAACTTGGCATAAACAATACTTTTGCAAGAAAGAGAGTTTAGAGAAGTTGACAACATTGAAGAATGGATTTATGTGGAGCCTATCCCCCTTCCAATAGGCTTTTGTATTATAGATTCTCCCATCAAGAGAGACTTGATACAATACAATCTTTGTGTTCCTTGTGACCTAGGTGATGAATTGAAGATGGAAAGCTTCATGCATCATGAGCATAACATAGAATTTTTAAAAAGCATTAACCATCCCCGGCCTCAGTCCCAAGTCCTCAAACACCTTCAAAGGTGGAGAGAGCTAACAAGAAATGAGGATAGGGAAGAGGAAAAAGGAAC
Organism: Adiantum capillus-veneris; assembly: GCF_014529385.1. NCBI lineage: Eukaryota > Viridiplantae > Streptophyta > Polypodiopsida > Polypodiales > Pteridaceae > Adiantum > Adiantum capillus-veneris. The sequence continues at coordinate 56,671,127 of NC_140947.1, forward strand.
ATTTGTAGGAGAAAGAAGTAGTTCCTCACTTATCATCACTCTTCTTGCTTAGCATACATAATAGCATAGTCATGAAGATGGAGAAAATGGAAAGCTTAAGCATTGGATCATGGCTCTTGGTTGGATTTGCATTTCATAGCCAAGAGTGTTGGTGTAGACTCTCAACTTCTCCACAAGCTTGGGGAAGGAGATGGAGCTCTTGCACTTTGCAACTCACACAATGAGAGAGAGAGAGAGAGAGAGAGAGAGAGCGTGTGGGAGAGTATACCCCCTTTGTTTGCCTCAATCAAGCCTTGGGAAACTGAAGTAAGACCCAATCATTTTCTTTAAACGTTAAGGCCATTCTGTGCTTGTCAGCAACAACTTTTTTCCTTTGTTGAGAGATAGATATAGCTTCCTTAATCTTTTCAAAAGATTCTTGTAGGTCACGGCTATACTCATCGGCATTGAAGATCTTCCCATGTACTTTAAGTAGCAGGGGACTTTTAGGTCTTCCCTCTATGACTTCAAAGGGTGATTTTCCCATAGAAGTATGGACAGTATTATTGTACACATACTCTACAAGGGGTAAGTACTTTTCCTATTGTGAGCATTAGTCTACTTCTGTAACATAAGTCTTTGGTAGATCGAGAATCGTAAGATTGGCTATCTCACTTTGGCTATCCATTTGTGGGTGATAGGCCGAAAGGAAATTCAATCTTGTACCTAGGTTTTCAAAGAGACCTTTCCAAAAATTACTGGTCATTCTAGGATCTCTATCTGATACAATGGATGTTGGCAATCCATGGTTTTTGAAAATATGAGATATAAAGAGAGTTGCCATTTGGTGTGCCTTAATAGTCTTTTTGTCAAGAATAAAATGTGCTTGTTTGCTAAACGTGTAATGGAATTGACCTATTTAACTTGAGAGTAGCGGAAATTAATGAGAGTACTTTTGAGAAATTACTTTGTGAGCATAGCGGGTGAACATAATTGAAGATAACAACATAATCATAGCAATTAGTTAACTTGGCATGAACAATACTTTTGCAAGAGAGAGAATTTAGAGAACATGACAACAGTTGAGGACCGGATTTGTGGAGCCGGTCCCCCCCTCCAATAGGCATTTGTATGATGATTTCTCCCATTAAGAGAGACTTGTGACAATACAATATTTGTGTTCCTTGTGACCTAGGTGATTCAATGAAGATGGAAAGCTTCATGCATCACAAGCATAACATAAACTTTGAAGAAAGCTTTAACTATCCCAAGCCTCAGTCCCAAGACCTCAAACACCTTCGAAGGTGGAGAGAGCTAGCAAGGAATGAGGGTAGGGAAGAGGAAGAATAAACATTTCATAGGAGAAATAATTAGTCCCTCACTTATCATAACTCTTCTTGCTAGCATACATAATAGCATAAAAATGAAGATGGAGAAGATGGCAAGCTTAAGCATTGAAGCATGGCTCTTGGTTGGATTTGCACTCCATAGCCAAGAGTGTTGATGTAGGCTCTCAACCTCTACTTGCTTGGAGAAGGAGAGGAAGCTCTTGCACTTTTCACAATGCATAATGAGAGTGTGTTTGAGTGTGTGTGGGAGAGTATACTCCCTAAGCAACCCCCTAGCTTGCTTTGGTCGAACCCCCTTGTAGCTTATGCTTGAAGCTCATTGGACCCCTCTAGGCCTAGCCAATCACAAGCATGAGACATTACAAGCAACAAGGGTAACCTTGGGACAAGTGCCCCCCTTTCCCCTTTGAGAGAGAGGGACTTGATAAATGCAAAGACAATTAATTAAATCTCCTAAATTATCATTGGACCCCTTGGATGGCCAACCAATAGGCTTCAGACACACCATGAGGGCAACATGAGGAGGAATTTGACAAGTGTCCCCTTTGCTTTCTTTGTACTACACATGCCTTGTGTGTGAGTGTGTGTGTTCTCTCTCATCCCCCCTCATGTAGGGCTCGTCTCCTCTTTATAGGGATTGAATTTTGACTTTTGACACCTAAAGCCTAGGCCCAGTTCCCACCACAAGCTTGGCCCTTAAGCACTTCAAGCTTGGGTTGGCTTCTCACCTTAAGTACAACCCTAGCATCTCAAGCATGTCAAGCACCTCAAGCATCTCAATCATCAAGCACCTTAAGCATCTCAAGCACCTCATTCATCAAGCATCTCAAGCTTGGGCCGGGTTTCCACCTCAAGCACAACCCTAGCTTACCTAAGGACCAAAGGACTTTTACACTCATTATTGGAGGTCTTCAATGAAGCTAACCCTAAGGTCTTATGCTCCATTGGTTGGCCTTGATCTTGATAGACCATCTCTCATTTGGGCCCCTTTACCATTGGCCCCGTGTTGAGATAGATCTATAAGCACATGTCTATATCTTAACCCTTGTTCTCATTTATTCTCCCACATTAAATGAGTAGTTTAATATGAGAAAATCGTTTGGATTGGTTAGATATTAGATTTTATGACATTACCTTTCTCTTGAAATCATAGTTGTCCTCGACTATGAGGTAGAAGAGATAAAGCCTTGGTCATTAGTCAAGCTTACTTAGCGGGTAGAGGATCCCTTTTTACCCTACGACATCTTTCCAAGATGGATGACTAATCCATTTGGTGCTTGAGAGACATAGCTACCACAAGCATGTCTGCTCTTTAGGCCATTTCATTCTTCCAAAGTAGAGTGACAAATTCTACTTGGTGTTTGAGAGACGGCGTCATCAAAAACATGATTCTAAGCATGCATACTATTTAAATTTGTGCACAATCAAAACGAGAACTAATCTTATACGACAAAAACATGGGTCATTTAAAAGACATTTGTATATTTTCTTACTCTAATGTAGCATTGTAAGCATTGACAAGGTTCATACTATCCTTAAGATGTATTCCTTGCATCCATGTAGTATCTTCAAAAGGATAATTTTGAACTTAATAAGATACCGTCGAATAGTCTTACCATGTCTTAGTACCTTGTCTTCATGCCGAAGGATAGCTTCGGGTTGTAGCACCTCTTCTTGGTCTTCAACTTCGGAAGGGTCTTCGATAATAGGTTCACTTGATGGATCTCCTTTATAGGGCTTAAGTAGGCTCACATAAAAGGCATTATATATGAGCCAATGGTTGGGCAACTTTAGTTGGTAAGCCGTCTCATTGATGGGATTCAAGATTTGGAAAGGACCATAATATCTTTTTGCTAGCTTAGCATAATAAAGTGTAATTGCTTTCTAAACATGGCGACTATTGTCCATATTCCTGTATTCCCATGGATAGACTTGGGTAATCCAAAGATAAAATCCATGGAGATACTCTCCCATGGTGAATTTGAAATAGGCAATGACTGGAGTAATCTAGGTTGCTTCACTCTATCATACTTTGTCTTTTGGCATACTATGCATTTTGAAACATACTCTTGTATGTCCACTTTCATGGTAGGCCAATAAAAGTACGTCTCTACTCCTCAAAGAGTATGCTGACTTCCTCTATGCCCCGCACAGGGAGGAGCATCGGATTCATACATAACTTTCTCACGAAGGGAGTGGGTAACACATAGATTATTTCCATGGAGAAAATAACCATCCTACAAGGTGAATGGTTCCTCTTTCTTCCCCAAAGCAAGGGCTGACATTATGTCTTTAAAGTCAGGGTCAGTAGCATACTCATCTATCATAGAAGATAGATCATTGTGAGTTGCTATTGACACAACATTAACTTTTGGTCATCATGAAAGTGCATCAGCCACTTGATTGTGCTTACCAGCAATGTGAGCAATATGAAAATTAAACTGTGAAAGAAAATTTTCCCACGTCATTTGTTTGTCGGATAGCTTGGTTTGTGTCATAAAATACTTGAGACTTTGGTGATCGGTTTCTAGAATGAATGGAGTCCCCAATAAGTAGTGCTTCCATGTGGCTAGGGCATGTCGAACAGCTAAAAGCTCTTTCTCGTAAATTCCCAAGACTCGTTCATCAGTATTGAGCCTTCGGCTCTCATATGCTATGGCATGCCCTTCTTGAAGCAAAACTGCTCCAAGGCAATCATGTAATGGAAATTGCCTATGAACTTTGAGAGTAGCGGAATTAGGAAATTAGGTGAAGTACTTTTGAGAGATTCTTTGTGATGAGCATAGCGGTTGAACTTAATTGATGGTATCAACATAAACATGGTACTTAGTTAAATTGGCATGAACAATACTTTTGCAAGAGAGAGAGAGATTAGAGAACATGACAATAGTTGCGGACCGGATTCATATGGAGCCGCGGTCCCCCCTCCTATAGGCATTTGTATTATAGTTTCTCCCATCAAGAGAGACTTGGTATAATACAATCTTTGTGTTCCTTGTAACCTAGGTGATGCAATGAAGATGGAAAGCTTCATGCATCACAAGCATAAGATAAACTTGAAGAAAGCATTAACTATCCCAAGCCTCAGTCCCAAGGCCTCAAACACCTTCTAAGGTGGAGAGAGCTAGCTGGGAATGAGGATAGGGAAGAGGAAGAAGAAACATTCCATAGGAGAAAGAAATAGTTCCTCACTTATCATCACTCTTCTTGCTAGCATACATAATAGCATAGTAATGAAGATGGAGAAGATGGCAAGCTTAAGCATTGAAGCATGACTCTTGGTTGGATTTGCATTCCATAGCCAAGAGTGTTGGTGTAGGCTTTCACTCTCACAAGCTTGGAGAAGGAGGTGGTGTTCCTCAAATTTCACCAAGTGAGAATAGCTTTGCAAATGAGTGTGTGTGTGGAGTATATCCCCCTAGCACCCCCCCTCCTTGCTTTGGGTGAGTGGTGACCTTTCTGCATGTTACAAGCTCATTGGACCCCTCCCCCTCTAACATTTACTGGCCTAATATCTTATGTGTAGCGGAAATTAGCATGAACATAGTGGGAATTTCATTAGAATAGATTCCTAATGAGAATTACAAGAGTGCTTGGGTGGAGAGAGCAACAAAAAGCATAACACCTAGTTAGATAGCATCAACAATACTTTCAAAAGAGAGAGAAATTAAGCTATTGACAACAGTTGAGGACCGGAATTGCATGGAGCCGGTCCCCCCTCCAAAAGGCTTTGTATTATGGTTTCTCCCATCAAGAGAGACATTGTACAATACAATTCTTTGTGTTCCTTCAAGACTAGCTAATGCAATGAAGATGAAAGCTTCATGCACTAAGCAAAACACTTAGCAAACACAACTTGAATTATCCCTGTTCTCAGACCCAAGACTTCACACACCTTCGAAGATGGTGAGAGCTAGCAGGGTATGAGAGTAGATTGAGAGGAAGAAGGAGTATCTTACGAGAAAGATGTACATCTCCTCACATAATAACTCATATTAGCATAGCTTAGCTTAGTAATTAGCTTGGTAGAGGAGATGAGCATGCATTGAAGCTTGGCTCTTGGTTGGATTTGCATCCACATGCCAAGAGAGTGTTGATGTAGGCTTCTATCTCACAAGCTTGGAGTAGGTGATGAGTTCTCCATTAAAGCTTGGGAAGAGATAGTCTTCTCTTTCTTCACACATGAGATTGTGTGAGTGTGTGTGTGATAATGCCTTCCAAAAATCAGCCCCCCCTCTCTCTTGGGCGAGCCCCCTTGCTATTTGCTCTTCCTGTAGCCTCATTGGCCCTCCCCAAGTCAATCCAATCACAATTAAGCAGCATAAGTGATAGCCTTCTGACATGTGTCCCCCTTTACCCTTTTGTGAGAGCTTTAGGTAATTAAATAATTAAACTAAACTCTCACTGGACCCCTTTGCCTCCTGGCCAATAGGAATCAGGCAAGCCATGGGGCTCCTGAATGCTCATTGGACCCTTTGGGAGATTGCCCAATAGTCTTCTAGGAGACTTAATTCTTATTGGTTTCTTTTATTAAATGTTTTTAGATTAATTAAACTAGATTTACTCTAGCTTAATTCTCATTGTTCCACTTCAAGGGTCATCCAATAGGAATTGGACACACCTTGTGGGCATCTGGGCTAGGGAGCTGACATGTGTCCCACATTCCCTTTGTGTAAAGGGGCTTGTGTGTGTGTGTGTGTGTGGATTTCTCTCTCATCCCCTAGAAGAAGGGCTCGCCCCCTCCCATGTAGGGATGTGCATTGACTTTCAAGAGCACACAAAGCATCCAATCCCCCCTAAGCTTTAACCCTTTGGGCACAACCTTTGAATTTTGGAACCTTAGCATTTTGGAAGTCTTAATGGGCTGAACCTTAGGGTCTTTTTAGACCATTGTTGCACATGGCTCTTTTGCAGATGGCCCCCCCTTTAGATCCCAATTTTTCCTCCTTTGGATCCCTACTGTGGCCGGTCTGCTAGCTTAACCAATATTCTAGCTTTTTCTCCCCGACACTTCCCCACATTAAATGATCAGTTTAATATGAGATAATCATTTAGGAGAATTAGATATTGATTATTATGACATTACCTCTCTCTTGAAATCATAGTCGTCCTCGACTATGGTGTAGAGAAGATAAAGCATATTCATGAGTCCTTTTCTTAGCGGGTAGAGGATCCCTATGTTACCCTCGACATCATTTCATAATGGATGCCTAGTCCATTTGGCACTTGAGAGCCTGAGGCTACCGCAAGCATGTCTGCACATCAGTCCTATCAGTCTTCCATAGTAGAGTGACAAGCTCTACTTGGTGTTTGGGAGAGGTCGTCTCCACAAACTTGATCTAACCATGCATACTACTTCATTTTTGTGCACAAATAAAGAAAAAGAGAGTCTTATAAGACAAAAACTTTGTTCATTTTTAACATTTTGTACATTTGCTTACTCTTGGGAAGCATTGTAAGCATTGAAAAGGTTTAGGTTATCCTTTAATTGTATGCCTTGCATCCATCTAGCATCTTCAAAAGGATAATTCTTAAACTTAATAAGATATCGCCGGATAGTCTTATCGCCTCTTAGTACCTTGACTTCATGTTGGAGAATGGACTCGGGCTGCAGCACCTCCTCTTGGTCCTCGATCTCCGCGGGTCTTCAATAGTTGGTTCTTGAGGTGGCTCTCCTTTGTAAGGCTTTAATAGGCTCACATGGAAAGCATTGTGTATGAGCCAATGATTGGGCAACTTGAGTTGATAGGCCATCTCATTGATTGGCCTAAGAATCTGTAAGGGACCATCGTACCTTTTTGCTAGTTTAGCATAGTACTTTTGGTGGCCCATAGGATTCTTGTTCGTCATGTGTCTTAATCGAGCCTTGGGAAATTTTAACAAGACCCAATAGTTTTCTTTAAAGGCTTGGGATCTTCTGTGCTTGTACGTAGCAGCAGCCTTTTGCCTTTGCTGTGAGATAGAGATAGCATCCTTAATCTTTTTAAAACATTCTTGTAGGTCTTGACTATACTCATCTGCAGCGAAGATCTTCCCATGTACCTTAAGTAGCAAGGGACTTTTTGATCTTCCCTCAATTACCTCGAAAGGTGCTTTTCTCGTGGAAGTATGTACAGTGTTATTGTAAGCATACTCCACTAAGGGTAAGTACTTCTCCCATTGGGATCTTTGATCTACTTCCGTTACATAGGCTTTTAGTAGATCGAGAATGGTTAGGTTAGCTATTTCACTTTGGCCATCCGTTTGTGGATGATAGACCGAAGAGAAGTTTAGCCTTGTCCCTAAATTCTCAAAGAGACCCTTCCAGAAATTACTGGTCATTCTAGGATCTCTATCCGCCCGACACTATGGACATTGGCAAGCCATGGTACTTGAAGATTTGTGAAATGAAGAGGGTTGCCATTTGATGGGCTTTGATAGTCTTTTTGACAGGTATAAAATGAGCTTGTTTACTGAACCTGTCTACTATCGTCCATATTCCCGTATTCCCATGGATAGACTTAGGCAATCCAAAGATAAAATCCATGGATATGCTCTCCCATGGTGAATTAGGGATTGGCAAGGGTTGAAGCAATCCAAGTTGCTTCCCTCTATCAAATTTTGTCGTTTGTCATACCACACATTTAGAAACATACTCTTGTATGCTCACTTTCATGGTAGGCCAATAAAAATATGTTTCAATTCCCTTTAAGGTAGACCGAATCCCTCTATGCCCCGCATAAGGTGGAGCATGAGATTCATACATTACTTTCTCACGTAGTGAGTTAGTAACGCATAGTCTATTGCCATAGAGAAGATAACCATCTTGTAAAGTAAATGGTTCTTCTTTCTTCCCTAATGCCAGGGCTGAAATCACATCTCTAAAATCGGGATCAATAGCGTACTCATCTATCATTGAAGATAGATCATTGTGAGTTGCTATGGAAACCGCATTCACTCTTGGCCGTCTTGAGAGTGCATCAACTACTTGATTATGCTTGCCAGCAATGTGAGCAATATGAAAATGAAATAGTGAAAGGAAATTTGCCCACCGTATTTGTTTGTCGGAGAGCTTGGTCTGCGTCATGAAGTACTTAAGACTTTGGTGATGTGTTCGCAGAATGAAAGGAGTCCCCAATAAATAGTGCTTCCATGAGTCTAAGGCATGTAGAACTGCAAGGATTTCCTTTTCGTATATGCCTAGAGCTTGATCAACAGGGTCGAGCCTTCGACTCTCATAGCCTATGGCGTGCCCTTCTTGGAGCAAAACAGCTCCAAGTCAATCACCACAAGCATCACATTGGACCTCAAATGGTTTTGAGAGATCCGGTAGTGTAAGCACAGGTTGAGAGATAAGCTTTTCTTCAAGCTTTTCGAAAGCATTGTTCTCTTTAGCAGACCATGTATACCTAACGCTTTTCTTTGTTAGGTCATGTAATGGTCCCGCAATTTGTGAGAACTTTTCTATGAAGCGTCTATAGTATGCACACATACCTATAAAGCTTCGTAGTTCATGAAGATTCCTTGGTTTAGGCCATCCGTTTCTTACCTCTAACTTAGATGGATCCATTTGGATGCCATTTTGAGAGATAATGTGACCTAAATACTGAATCTCTTGCAAGAGAAATTCACTTTTCTTTCGATTAACATAAAGTTTATTCTCTCTTAAAACTTGAAATATTACCTGGAGATGTTGCTTGTGTTCCTCCAATGAATTAGAGTAGATGATAATATCATCAAAGAACACTCTAGTGAAGGTTCGATGAGGCCTGAACAGCTTCTCCATCAAGCGGTTGAATGTGGCTGGTGCATTGGTCAAGCCAAAAGGCATGACAATGTATTCATAAAGACCAAATGTGGTACGAAATGCGGTCTTTACAATGTCTTGATCAACTATCCTTATTTGATGATAGCCACTTTTTAGGTCAATCCTACTGAAGTAGGTCGATCCTTGTAGCTTATCAAATAGGTCTTCTACCCGTGGAACGAGAAACCTATTCTTGATAGTGATCCTATTTAGTGCTCTATAGTCGACACACATATGATATGTGCCGTCTTTCTTTTGCACTAATAGCACAGGTGAGCAAAATGGAGATGAGCTTGGCCTAACCATACCCTTCTCAAATAACTCATGCACTTGCCGCATAATCTCCTCTTGTTGAGGTTGAGAAACTCTATAAGGAGGTTTGTTAGGCGGTGAAATTCCTGGAAGAAGTTCGATTGCATGGTCATCATTACCTCGTTTAGGAGGTAGCTCACAAGGGATGTCGTCATAAAAACATCTTGAAACCCCTTGAGAAAATTGGATAACTCTAATTCCTTTTGGTTGCTTTTATTTTCTTTTGCTAAAGCATTAGGTTCATTTTGAGAGTCTTTAACAAAAATCATGTACACGGAAATAGAGCTCTTTATTAACTTATTGAAAGCTGGTGTATGTACAATGGGGATAGTGTTACCCATTTCCTTAGCATCTATATACATGTCTTTTTCCCTGAACTTAAAGCAGATTCTCCTTTCAGGAAATTTAACATCGGTAGCCAGGCGGTCAAACCATGGTGTCCCTAGGATTACATCCTCATGCTTGAGAGGAGAGATAAAGAAGTCCTCTTTGTCCACATAGCCTTGGACATGAAGCCTCAATTTCCCGATTAAGGGAGTGGCTGAAGCTTCTTGCCCCTTGAAGGAATTGTTTGCGGGTAGGACATCTCCCATCTCGTAGGATTGTATGCCTAGCTTGGTGGCTAACTCCATAGATATAAAATTATGAGTAGAACCAGGGTCAAAGAGAATAAAAGCATCATGTTCTCTTACCTTTCCCCAAGCATGGCATAGAGGAGATCATTTGTGGTGAGTTTGGTGAGTCTCCTCCTCTTGGATTTCAACCAAGGAAGCTCTAGGAGGATCTTGGCGGTTGTTCTTTTGGGGACAAGCGCGATACGCATGCCCTTGTTTGCCGCACTTGAAACATCGGTTATCCTTACGATAACGCTCAAGCTCTTCAGGAGAGAGTTTATTCTTACCTTTGTAAACTCCCTTCTCTTTAGCTTTGTTGGAGTTGCCCTTAGGAGACTTTTGGACATTGTCCTTCCCCTTAGGCTCATTGGAACCCTTGTTTTCCGGGGGCTTATTATTTCTTTTAACCCCCGTTTGGAAATTGATTCGAGAGGCCACCATAGTATGGTGTATTACCGCCGATATGGTACGTGGCCTTTGGGAGTTGACATACTCCGCCATTTCTTCGGTTAAGCCTGCACAAAACTGTTGTTTTTGCTCTCCAAAATCCAACTTTTTGAAGACAGTGGCTTTGAGTTGTAAGTCCCAAAACTTGTCTACATATTTGTGGATGGATTCATTGGGAGAGAGCTTTAAGCTTCGCCATTCGGTGAGTACTTTGTCTTTGGCATCGGTGGCCAAAAACTGCTTCATAATGGAAGCTCTTAAAGCCTTCCATGTTCGTGGAGCTTCACTGTTGGCTTGTAGGCTAGACCACCATTGTCTGGCGGACTTTTGAAAGTGCATAGCTACATGGCGTAGCCGAGAGGACTCCGTGAAGCCCTCATCTCCAAACGCCGCATCGAATTGTTGGATAAAGGCCAAGACTTTGTTCGTAGCACCAAAGGTACCATCATAGGTAAGGAAAGAGATGCTCTTCCCTCCCTCTTTGAATTTCTTCAGCTTGGACAACCTCTTCCATGCAGCATAGGATTTCCTATGGCCTCTTCTTTTTTATGGTTCAAAGGTTGCACGATCACTTTCTTCAGAAGGTGAAGAATTTGAAGAAGGTGGAGGAGAGGGTGACCTCTTTCTCGCCTTTTTCTTGTCTTGATCTTTTTCGTCTTCACCATAGATTTCATAAGAGGAAGGGGATGAAGAAGATGGAGAAGAGGGTGTCCTCTTTCTCGCCTTTTTCTTCTCTTGCTTTTTATCATCCCTCTTTGAATTGTGGTGAGGAGAAGAATACGATGGTCTTCTCCGCTTTGGTGGTAATGGAGAGCGTTTAGCCCGACGTCTTCGTGGAGCCATCTCCGCCGAGGTGGTGGGAGACTCGCTTCTTTCTCGTTCCTTCGATGGAGGCTCTTTAGTTCCCCTTTGGGAAGGAGATGCATCATCAAGAAGTAAATTCTTGAGCCCTTCATAAGGATTCTCTTCTTCTTCCCGAATCGGAGAGAGACCTCTTTTGGGAGTCTCACAAGGGGGCTTCCTAGGTGTTCTCTCGTCATGGTGATTATCTTGAAGAATCTTGTGAGCACGGAGCTGCCGTTGCACTTCACTTTGGAGAGATGGATTTCCCATGGCTTGTTGGAGCCTAGAAACAAGATAGTTAACAAGCATTGAAGCATCATTAGTAGCTTGCTCATGAGCAAAATCAAAGTTATCAACATTAATTTCACTCTCTTTACTATTGTCAGCCATTCTAACAACTTTTAGGTGTAAACTTTTTAGGTGTACTTTGGCACTTCAAGCCCTTATTGCTACTCCTCTTTACCCCTTTAGAAAAAGCACTCAAGCTACTCTAGCCGCGGCTCGAATACCATTAATTGCAAGGAATAGAAGAGAGGGTCTTTCGACACCAAAACATCACCGGCTCTTGTCAAGATTCTAATAGCTCAATAGTGGTTAAGCCATAGGCAAGCCCCGTAGGACTCCACTATTAAGCGCATAGCTCTCGACTGTGATGCCCCGTTAACTGCACAAAGGCAGGCGCACTGCAAGGTTGAAAAATCCCTATTCTACTTACTCACAGGCAATTAATAATACCAACCATTTTATAGCTAGCTTGAGGACCTCCCTTCTTGAGCAAGAAAAGAGAAACCTTGAGCTCTGATACCAATGTAACATTGAATGGCCTAATATCTTATGTGTAGCGGAAATTAGCATGAACATAGTGGGCATTTCATTAGAATAGATTCCTAATGAGAATTACAAGAGTGCTTGGGTGGAGAGAGCAACAAAAAGCATAACACCTAGTTAGATAGCATCAACAATACTTTCAAAAGAGAGAGAAATTAAGCTATTGACAATAGTTGAGGACCGGATTTGCATGGAGCCTGTCGCCCCTCCAAAAGGCTTTGTATTATGGTTTCTCCCATCAAGAGAGACATTGTACAATACAATTCTTTGTGTTCCTTCAAGACTAGCTAATGCAATGAAGATGAAAGCTTCATGCACTAAGCAAAACACTTAGCAAACACAACTTGAATTATCCCCGTTCTCAGACCCAAGACCTCACACACCTTTGAAGATGGTGAGAGCTAGCAGGGTATGAAAGTAGATTGAGAGGAAGAAGGAGTATCTTACGAGAAATATGTACATCTCCTCACATAATCACTCATATTAGCATAGCTTAGCTTAGTAATTAGCTTGGTAGAGGAGATGAGCATGCATTGAAGCTTGGCTCTTGGTTGGATTTGCATCCACATGCCAAGAGAGTGTTGATGTAGGCTTCTATCTCACAAGCTTGGAGTAGGTGATGAGTTCTCCATTAAAGCTTGGGAAGAGATAGTCTTCTCTTTCTTCACACATGAGATTGTGTGAGTGTGTGTGTGTGATAATGCCTTCCAAAAATCAGCCCCCCCTCTCTCTTGGGCGAGCCCCCTTGCTATTTTCTCTTCCTGCAGCCTCATTGGCCCTCCCCAAGTCAAGCCAATCACAATTAAACAGCATAAGTGATAGCCTTCTAACATGTGTCCCTTTCCCCTTTTGTGAGAGCTTTAGGTAAGTTAATAATTAAATTAAACTCTCATGGGACCCCTTTGCTTCCTGGCCAATTGGAATCAGGCAAGCCATGGGGCTCCTGAATGCTCATTGGACCCTTTGGGAGACTGCCCAATAGTCTTCTAGGAGACTTAATTCTTATTGGTTTCTTTTATTAAATGTTTTTAGATTAATTAAACTAGATTTACTCTAGCTTAATTCTCATTGGTCCACTTCAAGGGTCATCCAATAGGAATTGGGCACACCTTGTGGGCATCTAGGCTAGGGAGCTGACATGTGTCCCTAATTCCCTTTGTGTAAAGGGGCTTGTGTGTGTGTGTGTGGCTTTCTCTCTCATCCCCTAGAAGAAGGGCTCGCCCCCTCCCATGTAGGGATGTGCATTGACTTTCAAGAGCACACAAAGCATCCAATTCCCCCTAAGCTTTAACCCTTTGGGCACAACCTTTGAATTTTGGAACCTTAGCATTTTGGAAGTCTTAATGGGCTGAACCTTAGGGTCTTTTTAGACCATTGTTGGACATGGCTCTTTTGCAGATGGCCCCCCCTTTAGATCCCTATTTTTCCTCCTTTGGATCCCTATTGTGGCCGGTCTGCTAGCTTAACCAATATTCTAGCTTTTTCTCCCCTGACACTTCCCCACATTAAATGATTAGTTTAATATGAGATAATCATTTAGGAGAATTAGATATTGATTATTATGACATTACCTCTCTCTTGAAATCATAGTCGTCCTCGACTATGGTGTAGAGAAGATAAAGCATATTCATGAGTCCTTTTCTTAGCGGGTAGAGGATCCCTATGTTACCCTCGACATCATTTCATAATGGATGCCTTGTCCATTTGGCACTTGAGAGCCTGAGGCTACCGCAAGCATGTCTGCACATCAGTCCTATCAGTCTTCCATAGTAGAGAGACAAGCTCTACTTGGTGTTTGGGAGAGGTCGTCTCCACAAACTTGATCTAACCATGCATACTACTTCATTTTTGTGCACAAATAAAGAAAAAGAGAGTCTTATAAGACAAAAACTTTGTTCATTTTTAACATTTTGTACATTTGCTTACTCTTGGGAAGCATTGTAAGCATTGAAAAGGTTTAGGTTATCCTTTAATTGTATGCCTTGCATCCATCTAGCATCTTCAAAAGGATAATTCTTAAACTTAATAAGATATCGTCGGATAGTCTTACCGCCTCTTAGTACCTTGTCTTCATGTCGGAGAATGGACTCGGGCTGCAGCACCTCCTCTTGGTCCTCGATCTCCGGTGGGTCTTCAATAGTTGGTTCTTGAGGTGGCTCTCCTTTGTAAGGCTTTAATAGGCCCACATGGAAAGCATTGTGTATGAGCCAATGATTGGGCAACTTGAGTTGATAGGCCATCTCATTGATTGGCCTAAGAATCTGAAATTGACCATAATACCTTTTTGCTAGTTTAGCATAGTACTTTTGGTGGCCCGTAGGATTCTTGCCCGTCGTGTGCCTTAATCGAGCCTTGGGAAACTTTAACAAGAACCAATCATTTTCTTTAAAGGTTTGGGCTCTTCTGTGCTTGTCAGCAGCAGCCTGTTGCCTTTGCTGTGAGATAGAGATAGCATCCTTAATCTTTTGAAAAGATTCTTGTAGGTCTCGGCTATACTCATCTGCAGCGAATATCTTCCCATGTACCTTAAGTAGGAGTGGAATTTTTAACATTCCCTCAATTACCTCGAAAGGTGCTTTTCCCGTGGAAGTATGTACAGTGTTATTGTAAGCATACTCCACTAAGGGTAAGTACTTCTCCCATTGGGATCTTTGATCTACTTCCGTTACATAGGCTTTTAGTAGATCGAGAATTGTTAGGTTAGCTATTTCACTTTGGCCATCCGTTTGTGGATGATAGGCCGAAGAGAAATTTAGCCTTGTCCCTAAATTCTCAAAGAGACCCTTCCAAAAATTACTGGTCATTCTAGGATCTCTATCCGACAGTATGGACATTGGCAAGCCATGGTACTTGAAGATTTGTGAAATGAAGAGGGTTGCCATTTGATGGGCTTTGATAGTCTTTTTGACAGGTATAAAATGAGCTTGTTTACTGAACCTGTCTACTATCGTCCATATTCCCGTATTCCCATGGATAGACTTAGGCAATCCAAAGATAAAATCCATGGATATGCTCTCCCATGGTGAATTAGGGATTGGCAAGGGTTGAAGCAATCCAAGTTGCTTCACTCTATCAAATTTTGTCTTTTGGCATACCACACATTTGGAAACATACTCTTGTATGTTTACTTTCATGGTAGGCCAATAGAAATATGTTTCAATTCCCTTTAAGGTAGACTGAATCCCTCTATGCCCCGCATAAGGTGGAGCATGAAATTCATACATTACTTTCTCACATAGTGAGTTAGTAACGCATAGTCTATTGCCATAGAGAAGATAACCATCTTGTAAAGTAAATGTTTCTTCTTTCTTCCCTAATGCCAGGGCTGAAATCACATCTCTAAAATCGGGATCAATAGCGTACTCATCTATAATTGAAGATAGATCATTGTGAGTTGCTATGGAAACCGCATTCACTCTCGGCCTTCTTGAGAGTGCATCAGCTACTTGATTATGCTTGCCAGCAATGTGAGCAATAAGAAAATGAAATAGCGAAAGGAAATTTGCCCACCTCATTTGTTTGTCGGAGAGGTTGGTCTGCGTCATGAAGTACTTAAGACTTTGGTGATCCGTTCGCAGAATGAAAGGAGTACCCAATAAATAGTGCTTCCATGAGTCTAAGGCATGTAGAACTGCAAGGATTTCCTTTTCGTATATACCTAGAGCTTGCTCAATAGGGTCGAGCCTTCGACTCTCATAGCCTATGGCGTGCCCTTCTTGGAGAAAAACAGCTCCAAGGCAATCACCACAAGCATCACATTGGACCTCAAATGGTTTTGAGAGATCCGGTAGTGTAAGCACAGGTTGAGAGATAAGCTTTTCTTTAAGCTTTTTGAAAGTATTGTTCTCTTTAGCAGACCATGTATACCTAACGCTTTTCTTTGTTAGGTCATGTAATGGTCCCGCAATTTGTGAGAACTTTTCTATGAAGCGTCTATAGTATGCGCACATACCTATAAAGCTTCTTAGTTCATGAAGATTCCTTGGTTTAGGCCATCCTTTTATTACCTCTAACTTAGATGGATCCATTTGGATGCCATTTTGAGAGATAATGTGACCTAAATATTGAGACTCTTGCAAGAAAAATTCACTTTTCTTTCGATTAACATAAAGTTTATTCTCTCTTAAAACTTGAAATATTACCTGGAGATGTTGCTTGTGTTCCTCCAATGAATTAGAGTAGATGATAATATCATCAAAGAACACTCCAGTGAAGGTTCGATGAGGCCTGAACAGCTTCTCCATCAAGCGGTTGAATGTGGCTGGTGCATTGGTCAAGCCAAAAGGCATGACAATGTATTCATAAAGACCAAATGTGGTACAAAATGCGGTCTTTACAATGTCTTGATCAACTATCCTTATTTGATGATAGCCACTTTTTAGGTCAATCCTACTGAAGTAGGTCGATCCTTGTAGCTTATCAAATAGGTCTTCTACCCGTGGAACGAGAAACCTATTCTTGATAGTGATCCTATTTAGTGCTCTATAGTCGACACACATATGATATGTGCCGTCTTTCTTTTGCACTAATAGCACAGGTGAGCAAAATGGAGATGAGCTTGGCCTAACCATACCCTTCTCAAATAACTCATGCACTTGCCGCATAATCTCCTCTTGTTGAGGTTGAGAAACTCTATAAGGAGGTTTGTTAGGCGGTGAAATTCCTGGAAGAAGTTCGATTGCATGGTCATCATTACCTCGTTTAGGAGGTAGCTCACAAGGGATGTCGTCATAAAAACATCTTGAAACCCCTTGAGAAAATTGGATAACTCTAATTCCTTTTGGTTGCTTTTATTTTCTTTTGCTAAAGCATTAGGTTCATTTTGAGAGTCTTTAACAAAAATCATGTACACGGAAATAGAGCTCTTTATTAACTTATTGAAAGCTGGTGTATGTACAATGGGGATAGTGTTACCCATTTCCTTAGCATCTATATACATGTCTTTTTCCCTGAACTTAAAGCAGATTCTCCTTTCAGGAAATTTAACATCGGTAGCCAGGCGGTCAAACCATGGTGTCCCTAGGATTACATCCTCATGCTTGAGAGGAGAGATAAAGAAGTCCTCTTTGTCCACATAGCCTTGGACATGAAGCCTCAATTTCCCGATTAAGGGAGTGACTGAAGCTTCTTGCCCCTTGAAGGAATTGTCTGCGGGTAGGACATCTCCCATCTCGTAGGATTGTATGCCTAGCTTGGTGGCTAACTCCATAGATATAAAATTATGAGTAGAACCAGGGTCAAAGAGAATAAAAGCATCATGTTCTCTTACCTTTCCCCAAGCATGGCATAGAGGAGATCATTTGTGGTGAGTTTGGTGAGTCTCCTCCTCTTGGATTTCAACCAAGGAAGCTCTAGGAGGATCTTGGCGGTTGTTCTTTTGGGGACAAGCGCGATACGCATGCCCTTGTTCGCCGCACTTGAAACACCGGTTATCCTTACGATAACGCTCAAGCTCTTCAGGAGAGAGTTTATTCTTACCTTTGTAAACTCCCTTCTCTTTAGCTTTGTTGGAGTTGCCCTTAGGAGACTTTTGGACATTGTCCTTCCCCTTAGGCTCATTGGAACCCTTGTTTTCCGGGGGCTTATTATTTCTTTTAACCCCCGTTTGGAAATTGATTCGAGAGGCCACCATAGTATGGTGTATTACCGCCGATATGGTACGTGGCCTTTGGGAGTTGACATACTCCGCCATTTCTTCGGTTAAGCCCGCACAAAACTGTTGCTTTTGCTGTCCAAAATCCAACTTTTTGAAGACAGTGGCTTTGAGTTGTAAGTCCCAAAACTTGTCTACATATTTGTGGATGGATTCATTGGGAGAGAGCTTTAAGCTTCGCCATTCGGTGAGTACTTTGTCTTTGGCATCGGTGGCCAAAAACTGCTTCATAATGGAAGCTCTGAAAGTGCATAGCTACATGGCGTAGCCTAGAGGACTCCGTGAAGCCCTCATCTCCAAACGCCGCATCGAATTGTTGGATAAAGGCCAAGACTTTGTTCGTAGCACCAAAGGTACCATCATAGGTAAGGAAAGAGATGCTCTTCCCTCCCTCTTTGAATTTCTTCAGCTTGGACAACCTCTTCCATGCAGCATAGGATTTCCTATGGCCTCTTCTTTTTTATGGTTCAAAGGTTGCACGATCACTTTCTTCAGAAGGTGAAGAATTTGAAGAAGGTGGAGGAGAGGGTGACCTCTTTCTCGCCTTTTTCTTGTCTTGATCTTTTTCGTCTTCACCATAGATTTCATAAGAGGAAGGGGATGAAGAAGATGGAGAAGAGGGTGTCCTCTTTCTCGCCTTTTTCTTCTCTTGCTTTTTATCATCCCTCTTTGAATTGTGGTGAGGAGAAGAATACGATGGTCTTCTCCGCTTTGGTGGTGATGGAGAGCGTTTAGCCCGACGTCTTCGTGGAGCCATCTCCGCCGAGGTGGTGGGAGACTCGCTTCTTTCTCGTTCCTTCGATGGAGGCTCTTTAGTTCCCCTTTGGGAAGGAGATGCATCATCAAGAAGTAAATTCTTGAGCCCTTCATAAGGATTCTCTTCTTCTTCCGGAATCGGAGAGAGACCTCTTTTGGGAGTCTCACAAGGAGGCTTCCTAGGTGTTCTCTCATCATGGTGATTAGCTTGAAGAATCCTGTGAGCCCGGAGCTGCTGCCGTTGCACTTCACTTTGGAGAGATGGATTGCTCATGGCTTGTTGAAGCCTAGAAACAAGATAGTTAACAAGCATTGAAGCATCATTTGTAGCTTGCTCATGAGCAAAATCAAAGTTATCAACATTAATTTCACTCTCTTTACTATTGTCAGCCATTCTAACAACTTTTAGGTGTAAACTTTTTAGGTGTACTTTGGCACTTCAAGCCCTTATTGCTACTCCTCTTTACCCCTTTAGAAAAAGCACTCAAGCTACTCTAGCCGCGGCTCGAATACCATTAATTGCAAGGAATAGAAGAGAGGGTCTTTCGACACCAAAACATCACCGGCTCTTGTCAAGATTCTAATAGCTCAATAGTGGTTAAGCCATAGGCAAGCCCCGTAGGACTCCACTATTAAGCGCATAGCTCTCGACTGTGATGCCCCGTTAACTGCACAAAGGCAGGCGCACTGCAAGGTTGAAAAATCCCTATTCTACTTACTCACAGGCAATTAATAATACCAACCATTTTATAGCTAGCTTGAGGAACTCCCTTCTTGAGCAAGAAAAGAGAAACCTTGAGCTCTGATACCAATGTAACATTGAATGGCCTAATATCTTATGTGTAGCGGAAATTAGCATGAACATAGTGGGCATTTCATTAGAATAGATTCCTAATGAGAATTACAAGAGTGCTTGGGTGGAGAGAGCAACAAAAAGCATAACACCTAGTTAGATAGCATCAACAATACTTTCAAAAGAGAGAGAAATTAAGCTATTGACAATAGTTGAGGACCGGATTTGCATGGAGCCTGTCGCCCCTCCAAAAGGCTTTGTATTATGGTTTCTCCCATCAAGAGAGACATTGTACAATACAATTCTTTGTGTTCCTTCAAGACTAGCTAATGCAATGAAGATGAAAGCTTCATGCACTAAGCAAAACACTTAGCAAACACAACTTGAATTATCCCCGTTCTCAGACCCAAGACCTCACACACCTTCGAAGATGGTGAGAGCTAGCAGGGTATGAGAGTAGATTGAGAGGAAGAAGGAGTATCTTACGAGAAATATGTACATCTCCTCACATAATCACTCATATTAGCATAGCTTAGCTTAGTAATTAGCTTGGTAGAGGAGATGAGCATGCATTGAAGCTTGGCTCTTGGTTGGATTTGCATCCACATGCCAAGAGAGTGTTGATGTAGGCTTCTATCTCACAAGCTTGGAGTAGGTGATGAGTTCTCCATTAAAGCTTGGGAAGAGATAGTCTTCTCTTTCTTCACACATGAGATTGTGTGAGTGTGTGTGTGTGATAATGCCTTCCAAAAATCAGCCCCCCCTCTCTCTTGGGCGAGCCCCCTTGCTATTTTCTCTTCCTGCAGCCTCATTGGCCCTCCCCAAGTCAAGCCAATCACAATTAAACAGCATAAGTGATAGCCTTCTAACATGTGTCCCTTTCCCCTTTTGTGAGAGCTTTAGGTAATTAACACTAGGTTGGTAACCTAATAGGACATAAAAGTGTCCTTTCAGTGTTTTGAAAAAAACCTCCAAAACCATAGTAGATCCACTCATTTTGTAAAATCCTTTCATGAAGTTATAGTTCAAGGCCTACTACACATGGAAAAAATAAGAAACTTGTAAAATTTCTCATCTTTTGGTCACACCAAGCCTCCAAAGTTGATGGACCAGTACATTTTCATCAAAACAGTCATTTCTTACGTTTTGTTGCATAAAAATAAGATTAGGGATTTTTGTAAGACTTGAGATAAATTCCCTAGTTAACTTCAATGGCTTGGTGATCAGAACATATGATTGCTTCTCACTCACTATTTTTTGTTTTGCCAAAAGAAATAGGTACAAAAAAGTTGAATTTTTACCATTCTGCAAACCTATCATCAAAGTTTCTATAGCCACGCTCAATAAAAATAATATATGCATGTTTTCTTAGTTCCCTATTGTCCTTTAGGTTCATAAGGAGCCATGGAGCATGTCAAAAGAATAATACATTTCTTACCAAGGGGAATCTTGGGGACAAAGATGAAGTGCTAAATACAGCAAACATGACAAAACTGGGTTCAACATTATGAGTTGTAGAATCCCATAGAAACTATTCAATATCTAGCCAAATTTGATCCTTATGACTAGATATGGTTACTACCTACAAAACGCATGTAGTTGTCACAAGAAGCTAACAATATTGAAAAAGCTATACTTGATATACTAGAATGTTTCGTTTTCTTCTATAATTGAAAAAATCAACCATCGTTGTCTACTATGCAAAATAGGGTATTAGGTGTCCCAAAACTCAAGGAATATTAGCTTTTTGTTACAATATGCGACATTGAAAATCAAAACTGCATTTGGATATCATGAACGCCACCAAAAAAATCATAGAAGAGCTAAAATTGGCTAAAAAACAGGATTTGACAATTTTTGTAATTTGGTCATAACTTAAAACTTTAACATTTATTTCTCCCTAGACGCATCAGGACATGTTGAGGACTACTAAAGATAGTTCTCTAGCATTATAGACCTCACAAACATGAATTCTAGAGTGGTATAGTTGCAAAAAGTTGAAAAAAGTAAAAAACAGGACCCGTTTTTTCACAGAGTTTAGGTTGTGAAATGTTGTGTAAGGACAAGGTTAAAGATGGAATTGATATTCCAAAAAAATGTCAAGTTTTTTTCAGCTCATGAGACAACTTTCTAGACAGATAGCACCTCAAAATCCATTTTGAAACTCTTGACATAATTCATGGAAAATGGTCACTTAACAGGACATAAAAGTGTCCCATTACCAACCTAGTGTTAAATAATTATACTAAACTCTCATTGGACCCCTTTTCCTCCTGGCTAATAGGAATCAGGCAAGCCATGGGGCTCCTGAATGCTCATTGGACCCTTTGGGAGACTGCCCAATAGTCTTCTAGGAGACTTAATTCTTATTGGTCTTTTATTAAATGTTTTTAGATTAATTAAACTAGATTTACTCTAGCTTAAATTCTCATTGTTCCACTTCAAGGGTCATCCAATAGGAATTGGGCACACCTTGTGGGCATCTAGGCTAGGGAGCTGACATGTGTCCCTAATTCCCTTTGTGTAAAGGGGCTTGTGTGTGTGTGTGTGGCTTTCTCTCTCATCCCCTAAAAGAAGGGCTCGCCCCCTCCCATGTAGGGATGTGCATTGACTTTGAAGAGCACACAAAGCATCCAATTCCCCCTAAGCTTTAACCCTTTGGGCACAACCTTTGAATTTTGGAACCTTAGCATTTTGGAAGTCTTAATGGGCTGAACCTTAGGGTCTTTTAAGACCATTGTTGGACATGGCTCTTTTGCAGATGGCCCCCCCTTTAGATCCCTATTTTTCCTCCTTTGGATCCCTACTGTGGCCGGTCTGCTAGCTTAACCAATATTCTAGCTTTTTCTCCCCTGACACTTCCCCACATTAAATGATCAGTTTAATATGAGAAATCATTTAGGAGAATTAGATATTGATTATTATGACACCCCCCCTAGCCAATCACCTGCAACATGCAGTCAAGTACATGGGTAGTCTTTTGACAAGTGTCCTCCTTACCCCTTAGAGAGAAAGAGCTTGAAAATATCTAGATATTTGTTAGATGGAAGTAGAAGCTCATTGGACCCCTCTTTAGCCAACCAATAGCATTCAAGCACACCATGTGGTTAAGCTTAGTGAGAGTGTGACATGTGTCCCATGTGCTCTTTTAGAATTCTCCTAACTTTGAGATTTTTATGCAAAGGAAGTTTCTCAAGCAAGTACCTCATTAAGTGTGTAGGTTCTCTTTTTGACTCAAGCATCTTACCCCCCATGCATAGGAAGCTTCTATAGAAACTTCCTCATTAAATGTGACAAGTACCTTAAGTACCTTGTCATCAAGCATGACAAGAACCTTAGGTAGAGTTCCCACCTCAAGCACAGCCCTAGCTTGATTAAGTTTAGGGAAGGTTCCCACCTCAAGCACAACCCTAGCTTGCTTAAGTTTAGGTCAGGTTCCCACCTCAAGAACAACCCTAGCTTGCTTAAGGTTCCCACCTCAAGTACATCCCTAGCTTGCTTAAGTTTAGGTCGGGTTCCCACCTAAAGCTTAGCCATAGTTTGCTTAAGGTCAAAGGACTTTTAACACTAACCATTGGAGGTCTTTCATGAAGCTAACCCTAAGTTCTTTTAAGCTTCATTAGTTAACCTTGCTCTTTGACAGACCATCTCTCATTTGGGCCCCTTTACCATTGGCCCCGTGTTGAGATAGATCCGTAAGCACATGCCCATATTCTAATCCTTGTTCTCGTTTATTATCCCATATTAAATGATCAGTTTAATATGAGAAAATCATTTGGGTTGGTTAGATATTAGATATTTAATGACATTACCTCTCTCTTGAAATCATAGTCGTCCTCGACTATGAGGTAAAAGAGATAAAGTCATAGGCATTAGTCAATTTGTCTTAGTGGGTAGATGATCCCTTTTTACCATACGACATCATTCCAAGATGGATGACTAATCCATTTGGTGCTTAGGAGACATAACTGCCACAAGCATGTCTGCTCTTTAGTCTATTTCATCCTCCCAAGTAGAGTGACAAATTCTACATGGTGTTTGAGAGACATCGTCATCCCAAACATGATTCTTAGTGTGCATACTACTTAAATTTGTGCACAATATAGAGAGAATTAGTCTTATAAGACAAAAACATTGATCATTTAAAAGAAACATGTACATTTGGTAGCTCTAATGTAGCATTGTAAGTGTTGACAAGGTTCATACTATCCTTAAGCTGGATTCCTTGTATCCATTTAGCATCTTCAAAAGGATAATTTTTGAACTTGATAAGATACCGTCAGATAATCTTACCATGTCTTAGTACCTTGTCTTCATGCCGAAGGATAGCTTCGGATTGTAGTACCTCCTCTTGATCTTCGATTTTGGGAGGGTCTTCAATAATTGGTTCATTTGGAGGCTCTCCTTTGTAGGGCTTGAGTAGTCTCACATGAAAAGCATTGTGTATGAGCCAATGGCTAGATAACTTGAGTTGATAAGCCACCTCATTGATTGGCTTCAAAATTTGAAAAGGACCATAGTATCTTTTTGCTAGTTTAGCATAATACTTTTGATGGCCAGAAGGATTTTTGCCCATCATTTGCCTCAATCGAGCCTTAGGAAACTTAAGTACGATCCAATCATTTTCTTTGAACGTTAAGGCCCTTCTATGCTTGTCAGCAGAAACTTTTTGCCTTAGTTGGGAGATGAATATAGCCTCCTTAATCTTTTGAAAAGATGTTTGCAGGCCACGGCTATACTCATCGGCAACGAAGATCTTCCCATGTACTTTAAGTAGCAAGGGACTTTTAGGCCTTCCCTCTATGATTTCAAAAGGTGTTTTTCCCATAGAAGTATGGATAGTATTATTATACGCATACTCTACAAGAGGTAAGTACTTTTCCCATTGTGAGTGTTGATCTAATTCTGTAACATAGGTGTTTAGTAGATAAAAAATTGTAAGGTTGGTTATCTCACTTTGGCCATCCGTTTGTGGGTGATAGGCCGAAGAGAAATTCAACGTTGTACCTAGATTTTTGAAGAGACCTTTCCATAAATTACTAGTCATTCTAGGATCTCTATCTGATACGATGGATGTTGGCAATCCATGGTGTTTGAAAATCTGTGATATGAAGAGAGTTGCCATTTTGTGTGATCCATGGATATACTCTCCCATGGTGAATTAGGAATTGGCAATGGCTGGAGTAATCCAGGTTGCTTCCTTCTATCATACTTGGTCTTTTGGCATACTACACATTTTGAAACATACTCTTGTATGTCCACTTTCATGGTAGGCCAATAAAAGTACGTCTCTACTCCTCGAAGAGTAGGTTGAATGCCTCTATGCCCCGCATAGGGAGGAGCATGGGATTCATACATGACTTTCTCACGAAGGGAATGGGTAACACATAGCCTATTGCCATGGAGAAGATAACCATCCTGGAAGGTGAATGGTTCCTCTTTCTTCCCCAAAGCAAGGGATGACATTATGTCTTTAAAGTCAGGGTCAGTAGCATACTCATCTATCATAGAAGATCATTGTGAGTTGCTATTGACACAGCATTAACTTTTGGTCGTCATGAAAGTGCAGCCACTTTATTGTGCTTACCATCAATGTGAGCAATGTGGAAATTAAATTGTGAAAGAAAATTTGCCCAGCTCTGTTTGTCGGAAATCTTTGTTTGCGTCATGAAGTACTTGAGACTTTGATGGTCTGTTTGTAAGATGAATGGAGTCCCCAATAGATAATGCTTCCATGTGTTTAGGGCATGTAGAACAGCTAACACACCTTCCTCATAAATGCCTAAGACCCGTTCATCTGTGTTGAGCCTTCGGCTCTCATATGCTATGGTATTCCCTTCTTGAAGCAAGACTACTCCAAGGCAATCACCACAAGCATCACATTGGACCTCAAATGGCTTTGACAGATCCGGAAGCATGAGGACTGGTTGGGAGATAAGCTTCTCTTTGAGTTTGTCAAAAGCACTTTGGTCCTTAGCAGTCCATGAATACTTAAGGTTTTTCTTTGTTAGGTCATGTAATGGTCCTGCTATTTGAGAGAATTTTGCTATGAAGAGTGTATAGTATGCACACATACCAATAAAGCTTCTTAGCTCATGTAGATTCCTTGGATTAGGCCATGCTTTTATTACCTCCAACTTTGATGGATCCATAAGGATACCATCTTGAGAGATAATATGACCTAAGTATTGAATATCTTGAAGGAAAAATTCACTTTTCTTTTGATTGCAAAAACGCTTATTCTCCCTTAATGCTTGAAAAATCACTTGGAGATGTTGCTTGTGTTCCTCCAAGGAATTGGACTAGATGATGATATCATTAAAGAACACTCCAGTAAATTTGCGGTAGGGTCTAAAAATTTTCTCCATTAATCGATTGAATGTAGCTGGTGCATTAGTCAAGCCAAAAGGCATGACTAGATATTCATAAAGGCCAAACGTTGTACGAAACGCGGTCTTTAGGATATCTTCATTCACTATCCTTATTTGATGGTAGCCACTTTTAAGGTCAATCCTACATATACATACATATATATATATATATATATATATATATATATATATATATACATATATACATACATACAAAGAGGCTTTCCATAATATAACGAGATGTAGCGATAGCAAGAAAAGGGGCTCGGGCGAATTAGGGATAGCTAAGTAGGAAAGTGAATCAACTGCATGGGATATCCATGAGAGGATCTCCCTGCAAATCGGAAGGGAGGCTAAGATTGAATATGGGATCATCACTATCTAAGTCAAATTGGAAATGAACAAACAAAGGGGAGAGATAATGCTTTGGCGCATGAAGTAGGTAGAGCCTTGTAGCGTATCAAACAGATCTTCTACCCGAGGTACGAAAAATCTGTTTTTGATAGTGATATGGTTTAGTGCGCGATAGTCCACACACATGCGGTATGTACCATCTTTCTTTTTCACTAAAAGGACTGGAGAGCAAAAGGGAGAGGAGCTATACCTCACCATTCCTTTGTCTACCAATTCTTGTACTTGCCTCATGATCTCCTCTTGTTGAGCTTGTGAAACTCGATAGGGAGGTTTGTTAGGCGGTGAGCTTCCTAATATGAACTCAATTCGTTGATCATCATCCCCTCGTTTTGGAGGTAATTCCATAGGGATATCATCAATGAACACATCTTGGAATCCTTTTAGAAAGTTAGACAAGTCTAACTCTTCTTGATTCCTACCATTTTGCCTTTGATGAAACATTAGGACCTTTTAGGGATTCTTTGACAAAAATCATGTACGCAAAAACTGAGCTTTTCATTGATTTATCAAGGGTGAGAGGATTTACAAGTGGTAGAGTACGACCCAGACTCATTAGCGTCTATATAAATATTCTTTCCCCTGTAGGTGAAGTAGATTCTCCTTTCAGGGAACTTCATGTTGGTAGCCATGCGGTTGAACCATGGTATCCCTAGGATAGCATCCTCATGTTGGAGAGGAGAGATTAAGAAGTCTCCTTTGTCAACATAGCTTTGAACATGAAGCCTCAACTTCCCAATCAAGGGAGTAACAGAGGCTTGCTATCCCTTGAAAGCGGCATCGGCAGTTACAGCATCTCCCATCTCAAAATCTTGAATGCCCAACTTGGTGGCCAACTCCATTGATATGAAGTTGAGAGTAGAACCAGGGTCAAACAAGATGAAAGCATCCTACTCCCTTACCTTTCCCCAAGCATAGGAGAGAGGTGATCCTTTGCAATGAGTATCCTCTTCTGGAGCTTCGATAGTGGAAGCTCTAGGAGTCTCATTGCGAGCATTTCTTTTGGGGCAAGAACGATAGCCATGTCCTTGCTCCCCACACTTAAAACATTTGTGATCCTTGCAAAAAGTTTCAAGCTCTTCAGGAGAGAGTTTATTTTTACCTTTCTAAACTCCTTTCTCCTTGGATCGATTGTTGTTGTTGTTGTTGGAATGGTGGGAAAAATTTTGGGCATTGATTTTTCCCTTTGTATCACTTTTCCTTTATTTTCCATGGGTTTGACATTCCGTCTAACCCCTTTTTGGAAATTGATACGTGAAGCAACCACGGTATGGTGTATTACTTTGCTGATAGAGTCAGGACGTTGAGAGTTGACATACTCAGCCATCTCTTCAGGTAATCCCACACAGAATTGTTGTTTTTGCTCAACAAAGTCTATCTTTTGAAAGACAGTAGCCTTGAGATGTAAATCCCAAAACTTATCCACATATTTGTGGATAGACTCATGAGAGAGAAGCCTTAAACTCCGCCATTTGGTGAGCACTTTGTCCTTTGCATCACTTGCTTGCAAGGAATTTCTTTATGATGGAAACTTGTAGAGCTTTCCATGTCTTTGGGGCTTCGCCATTGCCTCGAAGGCTAGCCCACGATTGACGAGCCAGTTTTTGGAAGTGCATAGCTACATGGTGTAGCTTGGAGGACTCCGTGAAGCCCTAGTCTCCGAAGGACGCATCAAATTGCTGGATGAAGGCCAGTACTTATTCGGTAGCACCAAAGGTGCCATCATAGGTGAGAAAAGAGATACTGTTTCCTCCCTATTTGAACTTCTTGAGCTTTTGTGACCTTCACCATGCAGAGTAAGATTTGCGATGTCCTCCCCTCTTATATTTTCTAGGAGAATAGCCATAGCTTTCATCGGTAGAGGAGGAATGTGAAGAAGAAGGAGAAGAGGGTGACCTCTTTCTTGCCCTTTTCTTCCTTGGTTTCCTCTCTTCCCTTTTGGAGTGTTGAGGAGAAGGACTATGGGTTAACTGTTTCCTCTTGGGAGGAGTTGGCGATCGTTTAGTCCTCCTTCTTAGTGGAGCCACATCTTTGGAGGAATTTAGGGATTCATTGCTCTCTTGATCTTTGGATTCCTCCTCTCATATGGGAGAGAGTCTTCTTTTGGGGGTCTCTTCAAGAGGCTTCATAAGCTCTCTCTCCTCTTGAAGAGGAAAGGAAATCCCATAAGCACGAAGTTGTTGAGTTAATTTGGCTTGCAAAGTGGGGTTGCCCATAGCAACCTAGTGACAAGATAATTAACAAACATGGGGGCATCATCATTGGCACCTTCAGTGAAAAATCAAAGTTATCAATGTTCATTCTCCTCTCTTGGTTATTGTCAGCCATGCTAGTTAAACTTATGTGTTTACTTAGTGTATGCTTTGGCAATTCAAAACCTTAGTTGCTACTCCTCCTAGCCTTTGAAAATCGGTACTTAAGTATCTACACCCACAACTCAAATTGGTTAAATATAGAGAGTAGTGGAGTGAGTCTAACATAGTGAAGTTGTCGAGGGATAGCTCCTTTTGGACTTCTTATGACTCAATAATGGTAAATCCGTATGAAACTCTAAAAAGACTCCATAATTAAGACCAAAGCTCCTGAGGTGTGCACCATATCCCACATAGTGGGCTCAACAAAACCGATAATAGATCCCAGACCCACTTACCCTAATATAATTAACAAAACCAACCATTAATAGGCTACTTAAGGACCTCTCTTGTTAAGCAAGAAAAGACAAACCAAATGCTTTGATACCAATGTAATGAAAATTGGCTATGAACTTTGAGAGTAGCAGAATTAGGAAATTAGGTGAAGTACTTTTGAGAGATTCTTTGTGAGCATAGCGGTTGAACTTTATTGATGGTAGCAACATAAACGTGGTACTTAGTTAACTTGGCATGAACAATACTTTTGCAAGAGAAGAGAGAGTTTAGAGAACAGCATGACTCTTGGTTGTATTTGCATTCCATAGCCAAGAGTGCTGGTGTAGGCTTTCACTCTCACAAGCTTGGAGAAGGAGGCGGTGTTCCTCAAATTTCACCAAGTGAAAATAGCTTTGCAAATGAGTGTGTGTGTCTGTGTGGAGTATATCCCCCTAGCACCCCCCCGCCTTGCTTTGGGCGGGTGGTGACCTTTCTGCATGTTGCAAGCTCATTGGAACCCTCTCCCCCTAGCCAATCACATGCATCATGCAGTAGTACATGGGTAGTCTTTTGACAAGTGTCCTCATTACCCCTTAGAGAGAGAGATCTTGAAAATATCTA
The DNA here is from genome assembly GCF_014529385.1 of Adiantum capillus-veneris. Classification (NCBI taxonomy): domain Eukaryota; kingdom Viridiplantae; phylum Streptophyta; class Polypodiopsida; order Polypodiales; family Pteridaceae; genus Adiantum; species Adiantum capillus-veneris. The sequence goes on from NC_140947.1 coordinate 56,700,517, forward strand.
GATATTTGTTAGATGGATGTAGAAGCTCATTGGACCCCTCTTTAGCCCAACGACTAGCATTCAAGCACACCATGTGGTTAAGCTTACTGACATGTGTTCCATGTGCTCTTTTAGAATTCCCCTAACTTTGAGGTTTTTATGCATAGGAAGTTTCTCAAGCAACTTCGTCATTAAGTGTGCAGGTTCTATTTTTGACTCAATCATCTTACCCCCCATGCATAGGAAGCTTCTCAAGCAACTTCCTCATTAAATGTGACAAGTACCTCAAGTACCTTAGTCATGAAGCATGACAAGCACCTTAGGTAGAGTTCCCACCTCAAGCACAGCGCTAGCTTTCTTAAGTTTAAGTCGAGTTCCCACCTCAAGCACAACCCTAGCTTGCTTAAGGTTCCCACCTCAAGGACAACCCTAGGTTGCTTTAGTTTAGGTTGAGTTCCCACCTCAAGCTCAGCCCTAGTTTGCTTAAGGTCAAAGGATTTTTAACACTAACCATTGGAGGACTTTAATGAAGCTAACCCTAAGGTCTTTTAAGGTTTATTAGTTAACCTTGCTCTTTGACAGACCATCTCTCATTTGGGCCCCTTTACCATTGGCCCCGTGTTGAGATAGATCCGTAAGCACATATCTATATTCTACCCCTTGTTCCCGTTTATTATCTCAGATTAAATGATCAGTTTAATATGAGAAAATCATTTGGGTTGGTTAGATATTAGATATTTAACGACAATCACCACAAGCATCACATTGGACCTCAAATGGTTTTGAGAGATCGGGAAGCATGAGTACTGGTTGAGAGGTAAGCTTGTCGTTGAGCTTGTCAAAAGCATTTTTCTCCTTAGCAGTCCATACATACTTAACGTTCTTCTTAGTTAAGTCATATAGTGGTCCTGCTACTTGAGAGAATTTTGCTATGAAGCGTCTATAGTATGCGCACATACCAATAAATCTTCTTAGCTCATGTAGATTCCTTGAATTAGGCCATGCTTTTATTACCTCTATCTTCGATGGATCCATACATATACCATATTGAGAGATAATATGACCTAAGTACTGAATCTCTTGAAGAAAAAATTCGCTTTTCTTTTGGTTGAGAAAAAGCTTATTCTCCCTCAATGCTTGAAAAATCACTTGGGATGTTTCTTATGTTCCTTTAAAGACTTGGATTAGATGATGATATCATCAAAGAACACTTAAGTGAATTTGCGATAAGGTCTAAAAAATTTCTCCATTAGACGATTGAACGTAGCTGGTGCATTAGTCAAGTCAAAAGGCATGACTAGATATTCATAAAGACCAAACGTTGTGCGAAACATGGTCTTTAGGATATCTTTACCCACTATCCTTATTTGATGATAGCCACTTTTTAGGTTAATCCTATTGAAGTAGGTAGAGCCTTGAATCTTATCAAACAGATCTTCTACCCGAGGCACGGGAAATCTGTTTTTGATAGTGATATGGTTTAGTGCTTGATAATCCACACACATATGGTACTGTAATAGAAATGGCCTATGCACTTTGAGAGTAGCGGAATTAGGAAATTAGATGAAGCACTTTTGTGAGATTACTTTGTGAGAATAGCGGGTGAACTTAATTGATGGTAGCAACATAAACATGATACTTAGTTAACTTGGCATGAACAATACTTTTGCAAGAGAGAGAGTTTAGAGAACATGACAACAGTTGAAGACCGAATTCATACGGAGCCAGTCCCCCCTCCAATGGGAATTTGTATTATAGTTTCTCCCATCAAGAGAGACTTGGTACAATACAATATTTGTGTTCCTTGTGACCTAGGTGATGCAATGAAGATGGAAAGATTCATGCATAACAAGCATAACATAAACTTTGTAGAAAGCATTAACTATCCCAAGCCTCTGTCCCAAGGCCTCTGTCAGGACAAGGGCAAGGCCGGGGAGTCATGGACTGGGCCAAGGGCTGGACTAGGCAATGTGGAAAGGGAATCCAGCTAGGGCAAAGGGCTAGGAGCTTGGCCTATATAGTGGGAGGTTGGGAGGTGGATTCCAGGCTCTAGTCTCCCCTAGGCATTACACTGGTATCAAGAGCCAAGTTGATTTTTTGGGAAAGGAGTGCGTGGTGATTCTAAGCCAAAGAAAGCTTTTGCATGTTGCATGCCGTGGAGACTTTCTCTTGCTAAGGGAGGAAGGCAAAGTGGACGAGCATGTGCAGGGAGGCTTGGGAAGGAGGAGCCACCGGGTGAAGGTGCAACAAATCGGCCATTAGAGTGCTCAACAGGAGCGTGAAGCCGCGTTGAGAAAATCTCGACACTGGGGTGGCGTCGGGTTCTCATCACCTCGCTCGGGCTCAACCCCTCTTGCCTTGCGTGCTTCTTGCTCGACGGCCATAGCTCTGTGAGCTTTGTGTTCACATCTAAAAACACATAAGGCCAACGACTTAAAATCACCTAAGGGCAAGTACCCACAGAGGTCGCATCGCAACTTTGAACCCAAGATAATCGCACACTGTGACCACATACTCGGCTATGATCGGCGAAGGGGCCGGCAATTAGATACTACCCTGCACACTGCGTGCAAAACATTAGCAAGTCGATGAAAACCCTTACGCAACCAATAAATTTTTCAAATTGATTCATTGGCGATTGTGTTTGTAGAGTCAATTACACTAAAGCAATAACAATTGCAATCGATTCAGCTACGACGTGTCCAAGCAGGGTACCTGCACAGGTGGATTTGCGAATTGATTACAACTTGGACAATCAATGTAATTAGCACAGCTAATTACCATTTACAGTGCCAATTACGACTACGGGATTACTTTTCCTCAATTCAAGGTATGTTTCCTTCTGTTCCTTCCACTGCACGCGTGGTGTTGCCATGGATTTTGATTTTGAGCATCAAACGCCCGATCCTGCCCGTGATGGCTCACGGCCGGATGCTCTCACGGAGAGTGCCCGCGACGCTACAGCGGGTGACGACACTTATGGACTGCTTGATATTCAAAAAATTTGTGCACTTCAGACACACATTTTAGTCATGGAAGGAAATTTTGCATCTTTAAATGAGAGCGTCACTAAATTATGTACGTTATTGATACAATTTATGCAACATAAGTCCAAGGGTCCTCCTGACACGCACATGCATGAGCACGTTGCTACATAGGGGCAAGGCCCTTCTGATCATGGACAGGGTCCATCTACCGATGCTTTGCACACTCTCACTGTAAAAGTGGTGGATGAGTTGTTGAAAAACACCAAACCACCGACTTTTAAGGGAGAAGACCGATATCGCAATAAGGATGCAGCGAATATCTTTCTCAGCAAGTGGGATGGAATTCACGCATTACGACGTACTCTGGACGCAGTCAACAGAGCACTTCAAACAAGCTTAACTCTAGAAGGCAAGGCCTACAAGTGGTGGATGTCTCTCAAGGAGAAGAATATCATACCACAGAGTTGGGCAACCTTTGAAACTATGTTTCACAAAGAATCCTTGCCTACAAATGAGTGCAGATCGGAATTGGACGGCTTGGGACACGTGTTCCATGCACCAATACCCATCATTACTTGAATGGATATCTCACTATCGAGATGTTATCCTCAAGTTGGAAGGACTAGACGCCTTTCAGCAAGTATGTGGGTTTATCCGCGGTCTGACACCAGAGCTTAAGAAGCATGCCAAGACTCAAGACCCTAAAACCGTTTGAGGAGGCCATAGTGAAAGCACACATTCATGATGATCCAAATGAAAATAAATCACATAATAATCACATGCCTACTAATACACATGGTAATACACGCACACCGTATGGGCACAATAAAAGGAAATTTATAGTAGCCAATTCTGAAGCAGCTAAAAAACCCAAGGGGTCTAGAGGTCCTCTCTCTCCCGAGGACTTTGATAAGGCTAAGGAAGAGAAATTATGTTTTCAATGCTTGGGAAGCAGTCATGGCAAAAAGGATTGTCCCAAGGGGAAATCTACTGCTATGGCAAGGAGAAAGCAGTGCACACGGTGCAACTGCTGTCTCTTGAGTCTTCCTCATGATTCTCTACAGTGGAAGTAACACACACCGAGGTGGTGCATGAATGCTATCTAACAGCTTCCATGTGGCAACGACCTTCGGACCACATGAGTTAGTATGTATGCATGGATCTCTACAAGGGCACAAGGTGCACATCTTGGTAGATGACGGTGCTACTCACAATTTCATTAATTATGATTGGTGAAAAAACTCAAATTGCCTCAAACTCCGAGTACCCACCACTACAAGGTAGCAATGATGAATGGATATGATGCCGAAGTCTGGGATACTCAAGTACGAGTTGTACCATTGGAAGAACAAGACTACTCCACATCCTTGGATTTTCAGGTTATGAACCTGGAGAGGGTAGACGTGGTCCTTGGTAGGGAATGGTTGCATAGCCTAGGACAATCACTGAAGCGTAGCTATGAGCACAACAGCTTGATGTTTGAATCCCATGCCGCACATGTGTTGTTGTTAGGAGAGAAGAATGTACCTTCTTCACCACTGATATGTATAGCTGAGCTTATACAGCTCATTTTTTATAATAATGAAATAGATCAAGTTTTATTGTGTTACTCATTGTCTCATTTTCCCTCTAACGTTGAATCTGTTGAACATTCCTCAATGCCGCATGCTTCTCTCTCATCTCTTCCACCAATGGCTACTTTCCAACAAGCAAAGGTTGCTAGTAATTTAAAAAACTTATTAAAGGAATTTCATGATGTTTTTCCTAATGATTTTCCACCAGGATTACCACCGACACAATCGGTGCAACATAGCATTGATGTGGTTGAAGGCAGTAAAACTGTCAGTAAACCACCCTATCGCATGAGTTACTCTGAAGCTTCTAAGGTGGAACGTCAGCTTGCTGACTATCTTAGCAGAGGGTTTATCCAACCATGGGCTTCTCCTAGCCTATTAGTGAAGAAAAAAGACGGCAGTATGCGCATGTGCGTAGACTACCGTGGCTTAAACGCGGTTATATTGTTAAAAACAAGTACCCATTGTCACGCGTGGATGAGTTGTTCGACAAACTCACTCATGCTCGTATTTTTACGAAAATAGACTTACGGTTAGGTTATCACCAAGTACGTATTCGACTTGCTGATATACCCAAAACTACATTCCAAACAAGGTTTGGACACTACAAATTTTTGGTTATGCCTTTTGGGTTAACCAATGCGCCCGCAACATTCATGACACTTATGGATAGTGTCTTGAAGCCGTACTTGGGTAAATTTTTCATCATTTTTCTCGATGATATTCTAGTATATAGTGCTTCTAAAGAAGAACACTTACAACACCTGAGGCATGTGTTTGAATTGTTACGAACAAATCAATTATATGCTAAGGAATCTAAGTGTGATTTTTTGAAGGAAGAAATTCACTATCTTGGGCATGTTATTTCAGCTTACTGCGCTACATATGGATCAATCCAAAGTGTATACAATTCGCAGTGGACTTCTCCTAAAAATCTGGACAAGTTAAAGATTTTTAAAGGATTTGCAGGGTTTTATCGAAGGTTCGTTTAAAACTATGCTAATACTGTTATTCCCATGACGGACCAACTGAAAGGCAAAGGCAAAGCTTCTCAACAACATAGTTTTGATATGCTCAAGGATGCATTAGCTAAATCTCCAATACTAGCTATTGTAGATCCTTTGAAACCATTCGTTTTGAAAACGGATGCTAGTGACCGTGCTATTGGAGCAGTCCTGTTACAAGACAGGCGGCCAATTGCATTTGAAAGCAAGAATCTTGATGCAGCACAACATAACTACTCTGCTTATGAACGCGAACTCTATGCAATAGTGTCTGCCTTGAAAACATGGAGACCTTATTTGTATGGTGTTCAATTTGAGATTGTGTTTGACCATGAAAGCATCAAATGGTTTACACAACAAATCGATTTGAAGGGTCAAAAGCCACGTGGGCTGAGATTCTTCAAGAATATGACGCCAAGCTTCGATATCGTAAAGGACGATACAATGTGGTGGAGGCTCTTAGTCATATGCCAGAGACCAATTCGCCCTTGTTCACGAAACTTCATAGTGAATTTTTGGATTCTCTAAAGGGCAAATATGAGGAAGATGACGCATATTCCAAAGTGTGGAGCCATGTAAATGAGGGATCCTTCTCACTCCAATGATGGTAGTGTAGCATTAACCTCCACACATAGTTCTCCTCTGTCGAGTGATGAACTACAGCGATGGAAGCATTTCACCATTGACAATGGGTACCTACTCGATAAGGGGAGAGTTTCTGTGCCGACGGACACAGACATTTGGTGCCAAATTCTTTATGAATGTCATGATAGTCCAAGTGCAGGGCACCCGGGTATTAGAAAGACTTATGCTCTCGCACGATGATAATTTTACTGGCTAGGTTTACATGTCTTTCTTCAAGATTATGTCTTGCATTTCCAAAAATGTCAAGTTAACAAAGCAAAGCACTTGAAAGTAAGAGGACTCTTACATCCTTTGGAGATTCCCAATGGTAAATAGGAAAGTATATCTATGGATTTTATTGTGGGATTACCAACCACTGTACAATGTCATGACTCAGTATGGGTGGTCGTAAACCAGTTGACTAAACTATGTAATTTTATTCCAACTAAATCAACGATTAAGACTCCAGAATTAGCCAAGTTATTTGTGGACAACCTATACAAGTTGTATGGTTTGCCAAGTAAGATTGTTAGTGATCGTGATCCCAAGTTTATCAGTCATTTTTGGAGGACTGTGTTTAAACGATTGGGTACACAACTAAACCTCAGTACAGTCGATCATCCAGAAACGGATGGTCAAATTGAATGAGTTAACCAAGTGCTAGAAAATATGCTACGCGCATACGTTAGCAAGAAATAGTCAGACTGGGAAGAATATTTACCTTTTCTTGAGTTTTCCTACAATAGTGCTAAGCATGTCACAACTGGATTTATTCCTTTCATGCTCATGTATGGTTTTCAACCTAGGTCACCTGTTACGGTGGGGTTGGCAACCAAAAAACTCCAACAGGTTAAGGATTTTCTCCAAGACCACATGGATATGCTGAAACTCGCTCGTTATAACGTCCGACAAGCGTAGGATCGGTATAAGAAGTACGCTGATGACAAACATCGGCAAGCTACCCTTGAGGAAGGGGAGGAAGTATTTTTACATGTGCCAGAGCATTCAGAAAGTCTGAAAACTGGGCCAACACCTAAATTATCTCCAGATATTGTGGGCCTTTCAAAATACTCAAGCGAGTGGGTGATCGTGCCAACAAACTATCGCTACCTACACATTCTCGTATTCATCCGGTGTTTCATGTAAGTTGTTTACGTAAGCGGTTACATGGGGACAACAATGTCATTGGCCAACAGACTCTGGTCGATTTCGTTGAACCTCCTACCTTACCGCATGAACTTGAATGAATTCTTGACCATCATGATTTACGTACGTGTCATCATGTACGTCGACAAGCTTTAATCAAGTGGAAAGATCGACCTGAGAAAGGTGCCACTTGGGAAAACATTAGTGTTCTTAAGAAGAATTTTCCCACTTTTGTTTTCGAGGACAAAAATTCTTCCTTAAGGGGGGAGTAATGTCAGGACAAGGGCAAGGCCAGGGAGTCATGGACTGGGCCAAGGGCCGGACTAGGCAATGTGGAAAGGGTATCTAGCTAGGGCAAAGGGCTAGGAGATTGGCCTATATAGTGGGAGGTTGGGAGGTGGATTCCAAGCTCTAGTCTCCTCTAGGCATTACAGCCTCAAACACCTTCAAAAGTGGAGAGAGCTAGCAGGGAATGAGGATAGGGAAGAGGAAAAAGAAACATTCCATAGGAGAAAGAAAAAGTTCCTCACTTATCATCACTCTTCTTGCTAGCATACATAATATTATAGTAATGAAGATGGAGAAGATGGCAAGGTTAAGCATTGAAGCATGGCTCTTGGTTGGATTTGCATTCCATAGCCAAGAGTGTTGCTGTAGGCTATCACTTCTCACAAGCTTGGAGAAGGAGGTGGTGTTCCTCAACTTTCACCAAGTGAGAATGATCCACAAAATGAGTGTGTGTGTGGTGTATGACCCCCCCAACACCCCCCTTTCTTGCTTGGGGCGAGTTTTAGCCTTTCCACGTGCTTCAAGCTCATTAGACCCCTCTCCCCCTAGCCAATCACACGCAGCATGCATTCAAGTACATGGGTAGTCTTTGGACAAGTGTCCTCCTTACCCCTTAGAGAGAGAGAGCTTGAAAATATCTAGATATTTGTTGGATGGAACTAGAACCTCATTGGACCCCTCTTTAGCCCAACCAATAGCATTCAAGAACACCATGTGGCTAAGCATAGGGAGAGTCTGACATGTGTCCCATGTGCCCCTTGAGAAAAGGGGTGCCCTTTGGGTGAGTGGGAGGTTAAGTCAAAGATTGCCCTAACTTTGGGACTTTCCCCCTCCTTTATAGGGTCTCTTTTTGACTCAATCACCTTACCTCCCATGCATGGGAAGCTTCTCAAGCACCTTACTCTCATTAAGTTTGTAGGTCTCTTTTTGACTCAAGCACCTTACTCCCCAACATGGGAAGCTTCTCAAGCACCTTCCTCATTAAGTATGACAAGCACCTGAAGTACCTTAGTCATCAAGCATGACAAGCACCTCAACGACCTTAGTCATCAAGCACGACAAGCACCTCGAGCACCTTAGTCATCAAGCACGACAAACACCTCAAGCTTAGGTCGAGTTCCCACCTCAAGATCAGCCCTAGCTTGCCTAAGGTCAAAGGACTTTTAACACTAACCATTGGAGGTCTTTAATGAAGATAACCCTAAGGTCTTTTAAGCTCTATTAGTTAACTTTGCTCTTTGACAAACCACCCCTTTACCATTGGCCCCGTATTGAGATAGATCTGTAAGCACATGTCTATATTCTAATCCTTGTTGCCGTTTATTTTCCCATATTAAATGATCAGTTTAATTTGAGAAAATAATTTGGGTTGGTTAGATACTTAGATTTTATGACATTACCTCTCTCTTGAAATCATAGTCGTCCTCGACTATGAGGTAAAAGAGATAAAGCCATAGTTATTAGTCAATTTGTATTAGCGGGTAGAGGATCCATTTTTACCCTACGACATCATTCCAAGATGCATGAATAATCCATTTGGTGCTTGGGAGACATAGTTGCTGCAAGCATGTCTGGTCTTTAGTCCATTTCATCCTCCCAAGTAGAGTGACAAATTCTACATGGTGTTTGAGAGACGTCTTCATCACAAACATGATTCTTAGTATTCATACTACTTAAATTTGTGCACAATAAAGAGAGAATTAGTCTTATAAGACAAAAACATTGATCATTTAAAAGAAACATGTACATTTGCTTACTCTAATATAGCATTATTGTAAGCGTTGACAAGGTTCATACTATCCTTAAGCTGGATTCCTTGCATCCATCTAGCATCTTCAAAAGGATAATTTTTGAATTTAATAAGATAATGTCGTATAATCTTACCATGTCGTAGTACCTTGTCTTCATGCCGAAGGATAGCTTCGGGTTGTAGCACCTTTTCTTGGTCTTCAATTTTGGGTGTGTCTTCAATAATTGGTTCATTTAGAGGCTCTCCTTTGTAGGGCTTAAGTAGGCTCACATGAAAAGCATTGTGTATGAGCCAATGGTTAGGAAACTTGAGTTGATAAGCCACCTCTTTAATTGGCTTCAAAATTTTAAAAGGACCATAATATCTTTTTGCTACTTTAGCATAATACTTTTGATGGCCCGTAGGATTTTTGCCCGTCGTTTGTCTCAATCGAGCCTTAGGAAATTTAAGTAAGACCCAATTAATTTTCTTTGAACGTTAAGGCCCTTCTGTGCTTGTCAGTAGTAGCTTTTTTCCTTAGTTGGGAGATGGATATAGCCTCCTTAATATTTTGAAAAGATGCTTGTTAGCAGCAGCTAAAGTGGACACCATTTTTTGGAGTTCTCCTTGTAAAACAATTATTATTTTGATAAATCGAGAATATTGTAAATCATGTTTTCTTGATAAACCTTGTAATTAATGAGCCGGGGCTACAAGCTTCCAAATTGTATCAGCCATTCAATTCCCAGCTTTGGTAGAACTCCAGATTATTACTTTTGACCACCCAAAAACCTTGGCTAAGGTATAAAAGCCAATTTTTGTAAGTTTTTTATAAGTTTTTGGATAAGAAATACATAGTGTGAGCTAACGGTGCTCACTTCTCTCCTTCTCGCACTTCCTACTCCCTCTCCGATTGTCACATTGCGAATGCGTTTTTTGCATTGCAACCGAGGTAAGAGCTCTACTCTTGACGTAAGCCATTCATAGTATTTCGTAGCTTTTGGCGTCGTCGACCCGCGACCTAATTTCATCATAACTAGGAATTTACACTTTTAAAACGAAAACTAAGCATAGGCAAGGTATTGGGGCATCATTGCTAAGCATTTAGATGCATTCTGAGTCGAAAATGACTAGGTCAAAAATCCACTGCTGTTAATAATCGCGATTTTGGAACTTGACTTAAAGTGGGATTTGAGGCCATAGGCATGTGTGCTTAGGTCTTATAAACTTGTCCTAGAAGTTTCGTTACGTATGGATGTCATTTGATGCTGTAACGGATGTGATTTTCTTGTCGATGAGCGATTGGCTTTTGGTGATTTCAGTCACTTGAGTGTAGCCTGATTTAGATTCGAGTTGTTAGTTGTTTTCCAAGGGATTGACAACCTCTTGTAGCCTCTATGCACTAGTCGAGTCAGCCTCATCCCATGGTTTGACAAATTAATCGTGGTTCTCACTAATACTGCAATAAGATAGGATGGTGAGATTAGACATGCGTCCCACATTTGGCGCCATTGCCGGGGATCAAAGAGACCTAAACTAGGGAAAAACACAAGCAACTTGTGTAATTGTCATTCAACTTCCTCTAGATTTTCCTAGAGTTCAAAACTCTCTTTTAGAAACTGCATAGGTTAAGATTGTCGTCTTTTGCTGTGTAGAGGTAGCTTGGAAGTAATCGTACTTGTTGAGTACCTTTAGGACTATAGGATTGTAGAATTAGATTAGGATTTGGAGAATGATTGGTAGACGAGACAAGTCTTAAGATCAAGACTCTGAAAAACATAAAAAACACAAGAAAACGAGTGTTTGTGGACACTTTCCACAACCCCATTGCATGAGAAACTAGGAGTAGGGTAAGTAGGATCCGAGGTGGATCTCATAGCATTGATCTCTCTGAAAGAATCAAGTATGATTTGTTAAGTAAAGTTGCAGAATTTCAGGTCTACGTCTAGAAATTAGCACGAAAAGACTTGAATTCACTCAATCTAACTGGGGAGTAAGCCTAAGAGTTGTCCGAACCAGTGGGTAAGCTTAAGGACACTTCGAGGTAAAAATTTCAAGAAGTTGACCAAAACTCAAATTATTTACTTTTTCTTGACATTTTGGGCCAAATTAAGGGCTTTAAAAACATCATAAAAGGACTGTCTTTGAGAAAATTGCACAAAAGTGCTCATTCAAGCCTCAAGTTAATAATCGCGATTATTAACTTTTTGCTCTAAATTAACCAAGACTCATATCATTGACTCGTTGCATGTGTACACACAAATTTTGTAAAGGCCCAAGAGATTTGGATCACTAAACTGACAAAAAACTGGGTGAAAACTAAAGTTTGTACTGACTTTTTGAATCTTGAGTGTGAATTGAGAAAAAAATTATCCAAATTTGTTGAGAATTAATTCATAGGCTTATATTGATGTGATAAACATGTGTATATTCTCAAGTGACCAAAAACTTGCAAAATTTTGACAAAAGTAAATAATCGCGATTATATACTTCTGCCCTGTTTTTGAACTTTTTTGACCAAGATGGCATACCACTAGCTTTACCATGTTGTAATAAGCCCACAAACCAAATTTGGTAAGATTTGGATCACTGGAGTGAAAACTGTGACAAAAATTGCAAAGTTAGTCTGCGGACAGATAATTGATGACCATTTGACCAAAAATTGTCCAAACTTGATGAAAATTGGCTAGTGAACTTAACATAAGATGCTTAACAGATCTGTGTCAAAGTTGGGACAAAAATTTGTAAAAAAATGTCAAGAGTAAATAATCGCGATTATTTACATTTGCTTCAAAACTTGGTGATTTGCAAATTTGAGTATACCACAAGGTCAAGCACATCAATTGGACCCCACAAATCAGTTTTGGTGAAATTTGGGCCACAAAAGTGAGACTTAAGCCAGATTCTCGAAATCAGAGTTTGTGGACACGGAACAGTGGGTAAACTTGATAAATTTTGTCCAAACTTGTTGAAACTTGCCTAAGGGCTATAACAAGTTGTATACTTGCTAAACCAATCCAAAAAGTGGAAAAAAGTGACAAAAGTAAATAATCACCATTATTTACTTCTGCCATCCAAAGACTTCAATTTTGACCTTTGGGCTTATACAGTGTTAGACCAGCATAATATAAGGCCATAGGGAAATTTTGGGTTCAATCGGATCAAAATTAGTACAGATATACTCAGTTTACAGATTGCAGATTAGACCTTTGATTTTGCTAAGCTGAATCTGAAAGTCAAAATTTTGACTTCCATAGCACGAATTGAAGTGAAATACAGAGACCAGTCACACTGGAGTTCTCAAGAGCTCTATTGTCCTTATAGAAAAATAGTTATTTTGATAAAATTTTGTACAGGAATCAAGTTGCAGACGAGGAATCAGTGGGTTGACAGAAAGTTGCAATTGAATCAAGTGGACATTGATGACAAGTCAATCCCAGGTGAGTACTCTATCCAGGGCTTCATACAACTATATGAACCTTAGATCCGGTCGTGTAATAGGAAATCAAGGCCTATTCAAGGAAAACACCAGTAGAGTATCCACTGAAGAAAGCGTGAATCAAGTCAATTCCTTGCACATAATTCCTGAAGAAGTCTCGGACACTTTTTCAGATTCAACATCCGAAATGTCTTCTTACTCAACTCACTCGGAAACCGGAACGACAATGCGCTATAAGCATATACTCTCTTTTTACAAGACTAATCGTCATGGAGCCCAAGTTTACTTGGATCCTAACGAAGAGTATGCTATTCGCATTGATGATCATGGTATTGAGTTCGAAGAAGAGGTTAGGGCAAACAAACAAGGAAAAATGTACATGGATAGAAACGGAACTCAATATGTACAGGTTGAAAATCCCTATGTGATAGACAAATGGGGCTTAGAAGTAAACACTATAATCCCACATATGTCAGCAAAAGAAGGACCACCAACTTTGGAATTCGAGGGATACGATCAAGTAGAATTGAAGCCTTTGAAACGGCTTAGTACGGATAATCCTAGGATCGGAGTCTATTGTGGGAAGATAGAAACATAGAAGATCTTTTGTGGACTTCTCATGCTAGACCAGGGCAATTAACGGCCATGAAGATCATATATATCTTCAAAATAAAAGATAAGGGATCTGCGGATCTACCAACTTACTGGTTTAGGGATTGTTATAACAACAATTTTTCTATGATGACTCCTGAGGAAGTAGAACAAACCAAATACCAGGGGTATTCCATACGGGATTGGATATTGGGTCAAGAACCAGAAGCCACTCCAAGAGACGAACATCGTGAGAGATCATCTGAGAGTAATGTGAAGAAACCAGAAACCACCTTATCACGTAGAAAAACGGGTGACACTAAGGCCAGCCCAGGGCTACATGAGTCACTATTTCCAACAAACTGGTTTGAAGGACTCGGAACAGGACCAACTCCTAGAAGACCTGGAGTTGAACCGAATAAACGTGTCAGACCAGCTGATTTCCAAAAATGGGTCAAAAAATACAATGGATCAGGAGATCCACATGACCACTTAGCAAGCTTCAAGCAAGTGCTAAGAGTAGAGCGTATATTCGACTTCCATACTCAATTGGAGGGGTTCGGAATGACATTAGAAGGAAAAGTTTTGACATGGTTGCAAAACATTCCACCAAGGTCAATCATGGATTTCAATACATTGGCTCAAGGGTTTGTAGCTGCTTGTTCTAAAACGGGGATTAAACATAATACGGTAGCTCAAATCTATAACTTCAAATAGAAACATGGTGAGTCTGTTAGAGATTATGAAACTCGAATGAAACAATACATTGCCAGATGCCCAGAGATGGAGATACCTTTTCTGGAGGATTGCTAAACAAATAACTTCATGCTATACTCTATAGTAAAAAGCATACAACACTAGAGGCGTGTGTGTCTGATGCTATCGACCTAGGAAACAATTGTGAAATCTTCAATGAAGAGGATGTCCCTAAGGATAACCAAAGCGAGAAGACTGCATCCACAAAACTAGCACAAGTGGGAACGGCTGCTGCGGCACCACTCTCAGCCATAGAAGATATGCTAAAAAGGATGAATGACATGATGAACAATATGCAAAAAGCACCTATGAGAGGACCAAGACAAGGGATATCCTCACAAGGACAACCAATTAGGCCACAAAAATGGTGTGCAATTGAGGGTAAATGGACCAACCACGAGACCCACGAGTGCTACTTCATACCAAAGTATGATGGGAATGTTCAGTACTTGCCCATCAGGCCACCAGGACAACCCATGTACAGATATTAGCCTAATATGGCTCAAGTTCAAAGATCACCAATGGGTATGGAGAGAACTCAACCTGTATTGGGACAACAACCTCCTTATCCAGGACATAATGCGATGCCTGTAAAGTACATGCACTCAAAAGGAGTCATAGATGAACAAGCATTAGTGCCTGTTACAACCTATGCAGAGTCTAGTCCATCTACAGTAATGGTAGAGGGAGACTGGTATAGCCCACAACCACCACCAATGGAGGAAACCATGACTTATGCTCCACCAGAGCTTGCACCAATGTATTATGTAGCTAATCAAGGTATTAGACCTCCCATGGGAAGACCCATGATGAAGCCCAGAACAGGAAACTATCATAACTGTGGTGCTGATGACCATTGGAAGAACGAATGTCCAGAGCTTGACAAAAACCTCAAACCAATTGAAGCCTATTGCATACAATGTTGCAAAAAGGGAGGACACTTTTCGGAAGATTTTCCTAAGAATCCTTTAAACAAGGGAAAAACTATAGTCAAAGTAGTCCAAGTGATGCCTAGTAGCTCATCAGAGAGCGAACCGATTGTTCCAATCAAGGTAATCACTAGAGCCCATGCAAAGAAAAAGAAACACAATTCCTTAGATGATTCAGAGAACACGAAAGTTTCTTCTCAAAGAATCAAAAGGAGCAGAAGCAAAAGATATGAAGAGAGAAAACAAAAACAACGGGTTGAAAACGAAGAGAAAGCAAAAATTCTAGCCCAGGCAAGTTGAAAGAAACTGGTGATGAATTCAAGGAAACAACCGTGAAATCTGGAGGATCCATTCTAGTTGATAAATTTTTTGAGCCTATCAATGCTGCCTTGGAAGCCTACCAAGCAGGACTTAAAGCAGGCCAAAACATGAAAAAAAAATGGAAAAACTATCCATCCCCAGACATGGAAGCAGCTAAGCTGGAAGCTTATCAAAATTTGGTAAGAATCATGCAGGAAATGCTGGATAAACAGAAACCCAAGCTTGAAAGTATTGCAAAATCAGAAGAGCTTGCGGTAGAAGAAACGAAAGCAATATCCGAGGTGGTGGTAGAACCCCACCTTGAAACAAATGAACCAGAGCTCATAGTGCCGGACAGTGAAGATGCCTTAGATGGAATTCCATTTGTGGAGGAAGATTGGCCAGGACACTTATGGGAAAAGATAAGGGAGATCAATGATGGGAGCCTAACTTTAAAGTCGACTCCTATAGAGGAAGTCTGGTTGGATAACCTACCATCTGATATAAACATGGATATACAATCCTTATACGAGGATTACGGATCAGAGGATTCAGGGATATCTTATCCAATGACATTAAAAACATTACCTTCTTACTTGGGAGTAACAAAGATGAATCTATCATTTGTAAAACCACTCAAGTCAAAAGAGCCAAATAGACCCTAGAAGTGGAAAACATTCATGCAATCATGTCTACACCTATCCAATGCACTGTTACTTTGGGAGAACTGTAGAAGCTCAGGCCATACTTATGGAATGATTTACAGAAAACCCTAGAAAAGGTGGGGATAACGGGGTTAATCTCTAAGAATCTGGAAAACTTGAAAAATGGAACGGAAAACAAAGAGATACGATCAGTTCCTATGAACAAGGTCGGAAAATATTATGAAGGGGAAGAAGGAAACACTACCCTCCCAGTGAAATATAATGACATGAAACCATGGCAATACTGGATAGTGGAGCAGGCATAGCCATAGCAACTAAAGTAGTATGGGAATCCTGGGGACAGCCAGCCATTAGACAAACACGAATGAAATTATAGTTGGCTGACGGACACATTGAAAGACCATTAGGGCTACTAGAAAAAGTGATAGTCAACTCCTGTGGAATTGAATATCAACACACTTTTGCCATAGTAGACTTTGGGAAAAAACTCAACTATGAAATCATATTGGGAAGACCTTTCATGCAACAGGTACAGCTTATCCAAGATTGGGAAAACGACTATCTGTACTTGAAGCAGGTGGGATCTATAACAAGAGTCAATCTAAAGGACCACACCTATAGAGAAGTCTTGAAAACACCCATCCAAGAGTTTGATTCAGTCTCCTCGACTGAAACTAAACTTCCATCTTGGCTAAACAAAGAAACTCCTATTTGGATGTGCGGAGCTTCAGAAAATGGAAGCTTAAGACGAGAGGAATGTATCCTAGAAAGGGATTGTACAGACGAAGCCTACATACCAGAACCCTTTCCATAAAATTTATTTGAACCATTCGAGTGGACTCAAATCTTAGCGACAATGGATGTATGTGTGAATACGTCTATGCCTACTCAATTTTGCAATGAGGATGGCTATGACATAATTCCAATCCAAATGATGCCAGTCCTTAACATTGAAAATAAGGATGAGGAAACAAAGGACTTGATGAAAGCTCAACAAGTCTTTTCTGACCTCTATTACGATGCAACTAATGAGTTGGATGAACACTCAGCTACCTCCGAAGATTCGGGATCCGAAAAAGAACATACAAGAGCTCAACTACTCTTAAGGGGAAGGGAGGAAAAGTTTTTTGACTTTCCAAACCAGAAATCAAGACGACAAAAATGGTATAGAAGAAAGAGGGACACTAAAATTGTGAAAGCACGACCTATGCCATCAGTCTCTAGTAAACACAATTCTTGATGCAGATAGGTGCTAATGATTGTGTCAAGGACAAAATAAATGCCAGATATCCTTCAAACGGAGACTCAAAAATGTCTCAGACATCGAGAAAAACAAGGAAGAGTACTCAAGAAGAACATCAGGATAAAAAACCACTCATGACCAGAGTTGAGCGGAAAAAGAAATATCAAGAGTTGAAAAAAGCTTTAAAGGAGATATACACCACTGAAATGGAAACCACGGAAGAGGATGGGAAGGATGTAATGCATGTTCCATCCCATTACAAAAAGTATACTCTCCAAGATAAAAAAATCATAATCGAACAACCTATTAGGGAACTACGGAAACAAGGCGAGTCTTACGAAGGACCTGAAAACGCTAAAAGGGTAAGACTTGGCTGAACTAGGAGAAGAGCCTAGACCAGCTTACGTTGCGAATGACCTAACGGAAGAAGAAGAAAATATTTTTCTAAGCTTGTTAAAGAAATACTGGGATATCTTTGCTTGGTCTTACAAGATCTCAAGGGTGCTGATCCAGAAATTTGTCAACATACTATACCCATGAGAGATCATGCAAAACCAAGTATACAGAGACCATACACTTATAACGAAACATTTGCTAGGAAGATCAAAGAAGAAATTGAAAAACTAAAGGAAGATGAATTCATTTACAAAATTGAACACACTGATCGAGTGTCCCCAATTGTGGTAGTACCTAAGAAGAATGGGAAATTACGAGTGTGCGTTAATCTCAAAAAAGTGAATGCAGCTACCATTAGAGACAACTTTCCTCTTCCGATAACGGAGCACGTTTTAGAACGAGTGGCAAGAAAAGAAGCTTACACCTTCCTAGACGGTTTTTTGGGATACAATCAACTTTTGGTTGACCCAAAAGATCAGCATAAAACTGCTTTTGCAGCAGAATGGGGTATATTTGCCTATCGGGTTATGCCGTTTGGGTTAACTAATGCTCCAGCCACATTTCAGAGATTGATGAGCCATGATTTCAAAGAGTATCTTCGGAAATTCTTGGAGGTATACATGGATGATTTATGTGTACATTTGTCAATCCAAGCTGACCATTTTGAACACCTCAAAAAGGTATTCGAGAAATGTAGACTTTACAGGATTTTCTTAAACCCTGAAAAGTGCACATTCATGGGAAGACAAGCGAAAATTCTTGGACATATAGTGCCTAAAAATGGCATAGCTACCAATATTGAAAAGATTCATGTCATTGCTGATTTGCCTAGACCAACAACAGTCAAAGGGGTACAAGCCTTCATGGGACATTGTGGATATTACCGACGGTTCATCTACATGTATGCCATAATTGCAAAACCCATGTATAGATTGATTACGCACTTTGAATGGACTGAGGCATGTGACGAATCCTTCAAGAAGCTTAAGCAAGCTCTCACCTCAGCTCCAATATTGAAAGCACCCGATTAGGATAAAGTATTCCACGTGTAGATGCTTCAAACTTTGCTATTGGTTGTATACTAGCCCAACCAGGAGATGGAAAAATTGATTTTCCTATTTCTTATGCTAGCCGACAATTAAATATGGCAAAAAAGAATTACACCACCACTGAAAGAGAAGGACTAGGAATGATCTATGCTGTTAAAAACTATAGACATTACCTATTGGCCACCAACAAGTTTGTGTTCTTTGTGGACCACCAAGCTTTGTTATATTTGGTCAACTCATGCAGCATAGAGAGAATAGTGAGATGGTTCATCATTCTTCTCAAATTTGATTTCACTATGGTTGTTAAAAAAGGCACTACACATCACCGAGCAGATCATTTGTCCAGGATTGTTTCGGGGGAATCACCTAAAGGGGTAGATGATGATCTACCAGATGCCTATTTGTTCTCCGTGGAAATGATACCAAGATGGTCAAAAAAAATTGTGTCATTAATGACGATAGCTCAAGTGGATTCATCGCTTCCTATCACAATTGATTTAATCGAGCAATCGGCTACGTATCAATTACTAGCTAGGAGGCTATATAAAAGAAATCGAGACAGGATATTGCTTTTATGCATTAACCCTGAAGAAAGGGACCAGTACCTAAGTCAAACACATGTTACCATAGTAGGACTTCACTTTGCGGAAGACCAAACTATGCAACGAATCTTAAGACTTGAAGTATTTTGGCCGACTATGAGGAGAGATGTTCGATCTTTTGTAAGAGATTGCCCTCAATGTCAGAAACAACAACCCATTCCTCATGTAACATTGTTTCAAATGTCACCTGTTCCTAAGTGGAGTAACTATCTGGTTACTTACTTATCAAGTCAAACATTTCCTGAGGATATGAGTAAACGCCATCAAAGAGCAATTGAAACGGAAGCAAGAGACTATGCTCTTATAGGGAACCAATTATATCGGCGAGGTAAAGATAAACATTTGTGTCTTTGTGCAAATGAAAACAAGTATATTCCGATTATAGAACAAGCACATGGTGGATTAGCTAGAGGTCACTTTTCTAGTGAGACCACCACAAGAGCAATCTCATTAGGAAAATTTTGGACTAAAAAATGGGCCTTGTAAGAATTGTTGATGTGGCATAGCTTTCAAAAAGTGGGGATCGGTAAATTTTTTGCAAATAAGATCCAAACTTGTCGAAGGTTGGATATTTAGAATCTACTCTTCAAATGCTATCTATTGATATATAGCATGCATGTATCAGACATTGCCTTCATGTAAATCTAGAAAAAGGTGATTTTAGATTACCGTAACGATAACAAAACCTGGCTGATTGAAAAAAAATGGAATAACTTTCATAGAAGTCATCCAAACTTTTCGGACCTTGGCTCTTTAGAATCCATTTTTCAAGAACTTTCCAATGATAGGTCATATCATGGGGTTCTAAGCAATATTTAGAGGGGTCTACCGGGTTGCTTTCTTTTGTACAACTTTGATGATGTGGCACTCTTAAAAGGCCCAAAAATGAGTTCAAAATTTTCCTAATGTGATGGCCGGCATATGGTGGCCAACACATTTTGCAGATGCCAAAGAATATGTTCGAAGGTGTGATGCTTGTCAACGAGCAAAAATTCCAACACGAGTAGACAACATGCCCTTAAGACCAATGATGGGGGCCAAAGCCTTCGCAAAATGGGGTATAGATTTTGTGGGACCGATACAGCCACTTGCTCATAGAACCCAAGCTCAATATATCATTGTAGCTACGGACTATTTGACCAAATGGGCAGAGGCTAAAGCGACTCAAAAGAATGATGCCAGAACCACTGCTGCATTCTTATATGAGTATGTATTCATAAGGTATGGACTGCCAATAGAGATTGTCAATGATCGGGAAACTCATTTTCCTCAACGAGGTAATAGAGTATCTGCTAAATGAGTTTATGGTTATCCATAACAAATCAGCTCCCTATCACCCACAAGCAAATGGACAAGCTGAGCATACGAATAAAATTCTTAGCTCATTACTGACCAAAGTGGTTAGTTCAAGAAGGACCGGCTGGGAAATGAATCTCCATGCTGCTCTATGGGCTTATCGAGTTTCATTGAAAACAGATTTAATTGCTACACCCTTTAATCTTGTTTATGGTTTTGGTGCCATACTGCCAATAGAATTTCTATTGTTGACATTAAGGGTAGCACAAACTCTTGAGTGGACTAGACATGAATTGTCAGAAAGACTTGAAGATTTGGAAAAGCTAGACGAGCAAAGGCTAACTGATGTAGCTCATATCTATGCACAAAAGTGGAAACAATAAAAGTTTTTTGATTCCCACTTAATCACCAAAATTTTCAAGAAAGGGGACTTAGTTCTAGTCTATTCCCTTAAGCAACACATTCCCAAGTTTAAGAAAAAGGGAAATGGACCATTTATCATTGAAGATATATCTCCAAGTGGAGCAGTAAAATTGTCAACCTTGGATGGTGAACCAATGGCTCATTGGATTAGTGGATGTCGTTTAAAGAAATACAATTTGCCACTAACCAATGAATTGCTAGAGAGAATGCATGCAATAAAACAAAGGAAGATCAAGAAACAATAGGTTATTGTGATGAAGCCCAAGAGGAAGCTAGACTTCAGGTACTCAAGCGTAAAGCTGCTCTCAAGAATCAACAGATACCGATTCCCATCAACACTTTGGAACTAGATGATCGACAATGGGAATTACCTAAGGTCGCAGTTTCAACAGATGACGAGACTGGTTAAATGGAATGGATCTGCGCATCAAAGTACAACTCAACAAATTCTTTCGTAGACACAGGAACTAGAGTGGATGCAGTCAGTTATTCCACATACAAGAAAGCAACAAGTCAAGCATTAACCGCAGGAATAACGACAATCAAAGGACGCAACAAGAATCCAACTCAACATTGGGAGTGGTCAACTTGAACGTGGTAGTACATGGATGTTCATGTCCGCATCAGTTTGTATACTTGCCAGATGAACACATGAATGAGACTATGATTCTTGGTATTCCTTGGATGCGAACATACAAAGCAATACCATATTGGAATACAAATCAGCTAAAGCTATCACTTAAAGGAGGGTAACTCATTGTTCCCATTGCACCAAGCAGAGAGGAATGGAAAAGGTGCAATAAGAGGACTAATCCACGAAGAAAATCTTCTCCATCCCCTCGACAAACAAATGCTACAAGTAGCATGCAAGGAGTCAAGCAAATTTGGGTACCAAAAGCACACCTTGTGGATAAACCAAATCAGATCTGGGTACCTAAAACTTCACCAAACAAACAAAAGACGGTTCCAAGGATTCGAGCACAAAATTTGGGTACCAAAAGCACACCTTGTGGATAAACCAAATCAGATCTGGGTACCTAAAACTTCACCAAACAAACAGAAGACGGTTCCAAGGATTCGAGCACAAAATCGAGCATTTGTGAATAAGGAACCTAACATGAAAAGAGTTTGGAAGAAAAAGGAGCACTTATCTTCCCCACACAACGCAAAACCAATCAAACAGTGGCGAGTTAAGTCTCAACAGACTCTCAAAAACCATGCACCAAGAAGACCGAGCTACCAATGGCGAGAAAAATCTCGACAACCGCCTAAAGTGCTCCCAACAGATCAAGCAATCAGCATGCTTAAACACCCTGATGGTACTATCAAACAGAGAGCACAAAGGCTACAAGATTTTCTCTTTGGAAGATACCAGCAAACCTCGACATCCGAAACCCTTCAGTTATTGACTCAAGACTCAGCTCTTGCACAACATATTAACTTGAATTGCATTGATCTTCATATCATGGTAGAGCCAATCACGGCTCTGCATAGACACAATTGTTCAATCCATGTACACAGTCGTCCCGGAGAACGCCATCTAGGAGGGATGGAAGGATACTACTAAATACTAAGTAATTAAGGGCAATGTTTGAAAAAGTTCATGTTAACGTGTGATTTTTTGCAAAATTACCTAATAATGCCCTTATAATTCATCAACAAGGGAAAATTCACTGATAATATCTTTCCGATGAGTGTAAATAGTGTATATACTATCAGAAATCCATAAAAAATTGACATTTTTTGGGTATTTTTCATCATTTTTGTTGAAAATGAGGCTTAAAAACGGAGAAATCCAACAAAAAACAATAAAGCTGTGTTTTTCAAGGGATTTTCTTAATTATTGGATTTTCACTTTGCTTTTTTAGAGTATTTTTCTATTTTCTTTGATTTTTTCAAATCAAAAGGTCAAAAATTAATAATGAATAGCAGGGAGGCTCATATGGAAAAATGAAAGACACGCTGGTGATCAGCAAGACAAGGCGGACAAGCACAAAAATTTTCAACGAAATTAGAAGATGGAAGCGGGAAGCCCAAATTAGGAGGCCAATCCTACTTTTGCAAAATTCTTGCAGAATGAGCTACAGGAATCCGATTTTGGAAATTTTTGAGCCTAACATAGATTTCATGGCCTAATAGGACTAATGGGGGATCTGGGAAAAATTGGTTCGGGAAGTCAAGGTATAGATATCCAGCTTAGGCTAAAACCACCTCATTTCCACTTGGAGCTTTGCAGAGAGAGCATTTCGGCTTCTTTCGCGCGTCATTTCCGGAGCCCACAGTTGACCTTTTTCAGCGCCGTCTCACACGAGACATGAGGGGTAATTTCCTTACTAATCAATGATCCATTTTGTATGGCCGGTAGCTAGTCTAAAGCCCTAGAAAAAACCCTAGAAGCCGAGCAGTGTACGAAGACCTACGACCTAAAAGTGACCATAGCGGCCTACCAGCTTCACCAAATCAGATGGGATTTGAACCATAGCATGCCCTAACATAATAGAACCATTCCATACCATCAGATGATCATTCGACTGTGGTCAAGGAGGTCCTCGGTAGAGAATTAGGGTTTTTGGAAAAAGGCCAGAATTTCGACCTGACTCCACAGAAGGCCTGCTAATGAGGTTCATATACAATATATATGATTGGTTTGGAGAAATCCATCAAGTAAAGCCCTCGAAAAGCGGAAAACGGCTTGAAGGTTACAAAGCGTCAAATTCAACATACGAGGACAAACTGACTCCAAATGAGTCAGAATTTGACAGGTAGCTTCACGATGATGTTACGGACAAGTCCAAAGCCTCAAAGTTGATCGACCAACCCAACAGACAGAGTAGTCACAAAAAACGGCGATTTCAGAGTCAACAAAGCACAAAGTGATGCCGACATGACCAAACTTGACCAAATTCAATTTAGGACTTGTATTAGGTGTATGAAACATGTTTAGATCAAAATTTATGTGAAATGCAAAGTTTTTGTCACCGTTGTAAATAATCGCAATTATTTACTTTTGCAACATTTTTGCATGAAAATTGTCAATTCACCTCACCTATCATGTGTACACCTATTACATGCCAAAAATCAAGTATGAGCCAAAATGCCACCCATTACTTGCAAAAATTCCAAAAAACGCAAAGAAGTCTGTGAAAGCCAAAATTTGGGTTATGGAAAACTTTTCTTGATCCAAATCACCTCATATTTCATACCCAAGGTCTATACCATGCCTAGAACCAGTCTATGCCAAAAAATATCAATTTTGGAAGAAAAGTTAATGAAAATTTGTCATCATATATCCAAAGAGCATGTTGAAATAAGCCCACTAGCCAATTTTGAGTCGATTTGGATTTCAAAATCTCAAATTTTCTATATATCTACTGTTTCAGAGACCTAAAGCCAAAATCTGGTATCATTTTCACCCTGTACATCCAAATGAGCCCATATTTCCCTCAGAGCATGTAATTGGCATATACTTCAAGCCTATAAAGCCAAGTTTGCAAAACAGTTGAAATTTTTCCCAGCTGGCTGTAAATAATTGTGATTATTTACTTTGGTTGCAAATTTTTGTTTTGACCATACAGTTTTGTTCCTTGCATGATTTTATGCATCCTTGCTTGTTCAAAAATTGATTTGAAGCAATTTGGACCAGATTATCAGCATTTCATTCTAAAAGGACATTCTGGAAAAAAAATTGACAACTCCGCTAACTTTGCACTCTATTCACTGAACAGGAGCAATGCAAGCCGCGGAGAATGCCAAGAAGAAGTTAAACCAAAAGGAGAAACTGCAAGAACTGACCCCGTATCAACTGGATTGATTTGAAGCAATTTGGACCAGATTATCAGCATTTCAGTCTAAAAGGACATTCTGGAAAAAAATCTGACAACTCCGCTAACTTTGCACTCTATTCACTGAACAGGAGCAATGCAAGCCGCGGAGAATGCCAAGAAGAAGTTAAACCAAAAGGAGAAACTGCAAGAAATGCCCCCGTATCAACTGGACCCCAAGTCAGTAAAGGCAGCAAAGGCATCTTACCTTTCTAAAGAGCAATTAGAAGAACACCACACTATAGTCTTCACTGGCAGGTTTAAGAGTGAAGAAGGGCATCCGGTGGAGTTGAATCTCTTGCCTAAAGAGGTTTATGATGTCGCAGCAAAACTAGAAACCAAGGAGGCTAACCGCAGGTTGGGACTCCGACACTTCTATGAACAAGAGCTCTGCGGAGTAGACTTTCAGAAAGTTTACGAGCTTCAGTCCACCATCAAGGAAGACGGAACTGCCCAAATCTTGGACAACCAAGGAAATAAGGTAGAGGTTGTAATTACAAAGGAAATAGTGGCAGAGGCACTCAGATTGCCCACTGAAGGGATGACCATGTGGGCAACAGACAAGAAAACAGCGGGCACATTTACAAAGGAAATAGCTGCAGCTAAATTTTTTGATCTCATCCACAAGCAGGTGGAAGAGCCAGCCCGTCTGTACCACCAACATTTCCATTTCCTGGCGAAAAGGCCACCAAGGTACACGACACCAAATCACGCCGTGGCCACCACTTTTACACAAGTTCTGAAGTCAACCACCAGACAACCTGTGGACCACGTGCAGTATGTGTTGACAACATTGAAGGCCACCAAGAAGGAGGGAAAGATAACATACTTCGGCGTGTCGGAAGTATTGACCAGAATAGCATATCATGCCATCGGCATGGCTATCAACCTACCGCCTGCCCCGGATCAGAACACATGGATCTGGCAGCTCAACCCTCTTCGAGATCTACAAGATATGGTAAGCGATCATTTAAATCAGGTGATGAATCCGATGACAGTTCATCAGAGCAGCATAGCAGTGAAAGCTCTGACAACGAAGAAAAAGGAGCTAGGAGGGAAGAGATGAAGACGAAAGCAATGGCTTCCCACCAAGAGGAGCCAGCTCAAAAGCAAGCGAGATTTGAAAGAGAAAAACAGAAGTATCAGTGCACTAGGCAAGTGCAGAGAAAAGACCCATAAAAGTGGATACCTACCGGCTTGGAAGGATTTCGAACGAAACATCATTCAAGGAAAGAGGCCGAGGATCCCACGGATCATTTAGAAAGAATGTACCAAGAGGCAGAGGCCTTGAAGCTGAAACGGTTGAAGAAGCGGCCAAGAAAGTTGAAGAAGTGGCAACTCAAGAGCAAGGCCAGGCATCTCCCCGACCCACCACCTCACCGCCGTCGGAACAATAGGACCAGACCATGCCCACTCCACCATCATCACTGCCAGGCCAAGAGACCACTGAAGAGGCCGAGATTGACAAGGAAAAAGAGTTTGATTTCACCCACCAAATGGAAGCTACACAACAAATTGACCACGCCGAGAAACATGAAGAAAAGGAAGCTGAAATAGCACCAGAACAGACAGTCGAGGACACTCACAAGGAGGCGGATGAAACTAATAAAGACCAAGATACAGAAAAAGAGCAAACCACTACACATGAGGAAGAAATCGAGACTGAGAAGGTAGAAAGGCCTACAACTGAAGAAACTATAAGGGTTGAGACCACACAACTTGTTTCCACTCAGCCACCAGCAACAACTGCCGAGGTTTCAAAACCTTAGGATGTCCAAGGAAAAGCAACCATCTCTATAGAAACACGAGCAATAACAACACACCAAGAAGCGACACAAGAGGCTGCCCGCACATCTCAACTTGCAAGATAGGAGGAGTGGCATTCCAATGATGAAGTCATTCTACAAGTGAACGAGTATGCAAGGCAAATGCAAATCATGATGGAGAAACTCCGCTCAGCAGCCTTTAACCACAGTTGTAAAGCCAAAGAATTAGAAATGGTCATCGATGCTCTTCAAGGCGAGCTCGATGACCGAATGGCTACTATCACTGATCTACAAAGGCAAGTACAAGAGCTAAAGACTGAAGCCGAACAGCATCAGATAGCTAGGGACAGCCAGCAGAAGGAAATGGAAGAGTTGGGTGACCTCCTGTCTAAGTTATCTGATGCCTGCAAAGTGAAAGATGAGCAGTTGATAGAGGTGACAAATGAACTTCTTACCACCTCTCTGTCCGCTCAGAAGATTCAAGTACAATTAGATGTAGCAAACGCATCTCTGCAGTATTCGGAACAAAGAATTAATGATCAGGCCACTTTCTTGCGGCAATTAAGAGAAAATCCAGCCTTGTCCTCGATCAAGGGAATAGATGAGGTGTATAAAGCACTTGAAAAGGAAAATAAAGAATTAGAACTGGAGTTGAAGCTGGAGCAGTCACAGCGCAGAGACCTGTCGCTCATGCGGGTCCAAAGAGAGGAGGAGCTCCTTAAAGAGATTGCAGAATTGAAAAGAGTGAACCAACTCCTCAGAGATGGAAGGCCAGATATACGGGAAGAGGCAGGCACTTTAGAGCCGCCCCAAGTGAAAATCCCCTCAGTCTCATTTACTGACTTTGAGACGCAGTCTACAGCAGAGCCGAGTGAAAGAGAAGATTTTCAAGTCCAAATCACAGAGGAAGACACAGTGCCGATAATCTAGCTGTCAAAGGATGAAGAAGATTCACTGAAGGAAAAGATCTCCTTGGAGGTAGATGAGAAGTGGAAGGCAGCTATGGATTGGGAGTTGAGAGTTTTACACTCTGTCAACGTCACACAACTCACGCCCAATCAAAATCAATGCTCAATGGCACCAACAATCCCTGCCATACCCTCTCATCAAGGTTGAACTCTTACAGGTAAAGGAGAGATCATACAAGCATATGCAAGAAGATGGCGCGGATCAAGACCACCCGAAGTGGAGGCTCAGCTCGATGAACAAGAATCCAAGATATTTGATTCTATTCACAAGAGCACCTGCAGCCATACAAAAAGATCCCACATTTTGTCCTGTACCGCGAGTAAGGACATGGCAAGCACACGAAGCACTGCAAAAGAAGAGGCCAACATGGCTGAATTTTCCTAAGCTGCCAGCTCCAGAGAGAGTCCAAGCAACAGAA
Organism: Adiantum capillus-veneris; assembly: GCF_014529385.1. Lineage (NCBI taxonomy): Eukaryota > Viridiplantae > Streptophyta > Polypodiopsida > Polypodiales > Pteridaceae > Adiantum > Adiantum capillus-veneris. Next base: position 56,728,511 of record NC_140947.1, read on the forward strand.
GAATACATGGTGAGAACCCTAACGGGCGCCATGACATTCTTCAAAAGTCTTCCATATCTCTCCTATGCAATGTTATACAAAATCTGTCAAATGCTACTCACTTGCATACAAGTCTTCAATGATCCTAAGCAGACAGGAGCCCCATGGCTCTCATTTTTGGAAGGAAACAAAGGCCTGTGCTATGATCTAAGTGGCCAACCCTCGGAAGAAGTTCTTTATGGCTTTTACGCCCGATGCATGTTTCTGCCCTCACATAATATGCTAGCTTTTGAGGAGGCATTTTACACTGGCTTCTTCAGTTGGCAAATGAAGATATTTGCACCGGTGATAAGCAACCTCACAGCAAGATTTCTAGGCTACTCGGTAGTAGAACTAAAAAACAAAGTCACCATGCAATTTTTGCAAGTGTCAGACAAAGAACGCGAAATCAGATATGAAAAAGCACTGGAAGCACTAAAGGACCACCTCACTCGCCATCAACCCAAAGATTACTTCAGCCCATAAAGCTGTGTTAAGGGACGACACAGGCGAGGAGGGGGGAATGTTAGCAGCAAGATAACGTGGACACCATTTTTCGGAGTTCTCCTTGTAAAACAATTATTATTTTGATAAATCGGAAATATTGTAACTCCTATTTTCTTAATAAACCTTGTAATTAATGAGTGAGGCTACAAGCTTCCAGATTGTATCAGCCATTTAATTCCTAGCTTTGATAGAACTCCAAATTATTACTTTTGACCACCCAAAAACCTTGGCTAAGGTATAAAAGCCAATTTTTGTAAGTTTTTTATAAGTTTTTGGATAAGAAATACACAGCTGAGCTAACGGCGCTCACTTCTCTCCTTCTTGCGCTTCCTACTCCCTCTCTGGTTGTCACATTGCGAATGCGATTGTTGCATTGCAATCGCAGGTAAGAGCTTTACGCATTGACGTAAGCCATTCACAGTATTTCGTAGCTTTTGGCATCGCCGACCCGCGGCCTAACTTCATCATGACTAGAAATTTACACTTTTAAAATGAAAACTAAGATAGGTAGGGTAATGGGGCATCATTGTTAAGCGTTTAGATGCATTCTGGGTCGAAAACGACTAGGTCAAAAATCCACTACTGTTAATAATCGCGATTTTGGAACTTGACCTAAAGTGGGATTTTAGGCCATAGGCATGTGTGCTTAGGTCTTATAAACTTGTCCTAGAAGTTTCGTTACGTTTGGATGTCATTTGATGCTGTAACGGATGTGATTTGCTTGCCGATGAGCGATTGGCTTTTGGTGATTTCAGTCACTTGAGTGTAGCCTGAGTTAGATGCGAGTTGTTAGTTTTTTTTCAAGAGATTGACAACCTCTTGTAGCCTCTATGCACTAGTCGAGTTAGCTTCGTTCCATGGTTTGACAAATTAATCGTGGTTCTCGCTAATACTCCAATAAGATAGGATGGTGAGGTTAGACATGCATCCCACAATGCTTGCAGGTCATGGTTATACTCATCGACAATGGAGATCTTTTCATGTACTTTAAGTAGAAAAGGGACTTTTAGGTCTTCCCTCTATGATTTCAAAAGGTGCTTTTCCTATAGAAGTATGGTTAGTATTATTATACGCATACTCTACAAGAGATAAGTACTTTTCCGATTGTGAGCGTTGATCTATTTCTGTAACATAGGTCTTTAGTAGATCAAGAATCATAAGATTGGCTATCTCTCTTTGGCCATCCATTTGTGGGTGATAGGCCAAAGAGAAATTCAATCTTGTATCTAGATTTTCAAAGAGACCTTTCCAAAAATTACTGGTCATTCTAGGATCTCTATCTGACACGATGGATGTTGGCAATCCTTGGTGTTTGAAAATCTGGGATATGAAAAGAGTTGCCATTTGGTGTGCCTTAATAGTCTTCTTCACAGGATAAAGTGTGCTTGCTTCCTAAACCTATCGACTATTGTCCATATTATTCCCATGGATAGACTTGGGGAATCCAAAGATAAAATCCATGGATATGCTTTCCCATGGTGAATTAGGGATTGAAAATGGCTGGAGTAATCCAGGTTGATTCCCTCTATCATACTTCAATCCTATTGAAGTAGGTAGAGCCTTGTAGCTTATCAAACAAATCTTCTACCCGAGGTACAGAAAATCACTTTTTGATAGTGATATGGTTTAGTGCGCGATAGTCCATACACATGATGTATGTACCATCTTTCTTTTGCACTAAAAGGACTGGAGCACAAAAGGGAGAGGAGCTAGGCCTCACCATCCCTTTGTCTACCAATTATTGTACTTGCCTCATGATCTCCTCTTGTTGAGCTTGGAAAACTTGATAAAGAGGTTTGTTAGGCGATGAGCTTCCTGATAGGAGCTCAATTTGATGGTCATCATCCCCTCGTTTTGGAGGTAAGTCCATATGGACATCATCGATTAACACATCTTGGAATCCTTTTAGAAAGCTAGAAATATCTAACTCTTCTTGATTCCTACCATTCACCTTTGATGAAACATTAGGACCTTTTAGGGACTCTTTGACAGAAATCATGTACACACAAACTGAGCTCTTTATTGATTTATCAAGGGCAAGATGATTTACAAGTGGTATAGTACGACTAGACTCATTAGCATCTCTATACATATTATTTCCCTTGTAGGTGAAGTAGATTCTACTTTTAGGGAACTGTAGGGAGGCATTGTAGCACGACCTTATTGCAACCTACACACAATTATCAAATCCGTGGATCGGAAAACCCGGCTAGGGTATGGAAGCACGAGCATAGGATGAATAGAAATAGAGGATTAGAGGGATCCTTCTACTCATCATAGAAGGAAGCCATGGAAAGGGCTTCCTCTAATCAACCACACATTCCTTCTTTCTAATCACTTTCACACAATCATGTGATTGAAATAAACCCATTTCGGTACATCCCCTCAATGTGACTACGTATGCACACACACTAACCGCACACCTTGTAGAGAGAGAGGAAGAGAAGGAAGGCATAGCCCTCACACACCATGGCCAATGGTGTGGATAGAAGAGGTTAACTCAAAAAAGGGATTAGAGATCTACCATCACACTAATACAATCTCACCCCACATAATCAAAACAATGAAGAGTAATAAGAAAGAAAGTGCAATTGATTATTAAAAATCAAGAGCTACATGGGCATGGAAAGCCTATGAGCCTCATGCCCATCCACTCTACAAAGAGGAGAACTCACCCAAGAATGACTTCTTATTAAGCATAGGGCTCTTTTATAGCTTTGGGCTTCAAACCCTTCAACTATGGGATAAAGTTGAGCTCTTTAGCATAGACTTATACAACTTTGGAACTCCTAAATGAGCCCAAGGCCTTATACAATGAACATGAAATATTGTGCACTATAGCACATCCACAGCTTGGCGCATTATTGGTGTAGCCTGTGTTAGCTGCTGCTAACATTCCCCTCTTCCTAATTTGGCACACGTCCTCGTGTGCCGGTGAAGCAAAACACAGTGGCATGGTAGAAAGCAAGTCCATGGAAGAAATATTGAGCTGCAAAACATAAGAGCAAGTATTGAGCATCAAAGGCCATCAAGGATAGAAAACATGAAGTACAATGAGCAACCATGCAAAGTGATTGTTTTTTTATTTGCTTTTAAAAGATGGGTGAATCATCGCAAAAAACTAGACATAAAGAAAAAAAACACTCAAACTATCATGAAGATTAAACCACTTGAAATTTCAGTTTTATGCATGAAACACGAGCAATCAATTATGACCCTAGGCTACTACAAGTTCATAAACCTACTAGCCTAAAAACTATGTGAACAATCTCAATAAATCATTAAGTTTAGCATGTCTACGGACTTTAAAAAATCTCCTAATCTATTAGTAGATTGTCAAAGATTTTTGAAGCTCATGGAAGGTTTTTTTTTGTCATTCATTGAAAAAAGTAAAGCACAATCACAAGGCTACCACCCCAAGGAAAGTCTAGGTGCGACTCTCGGCTCCTTGAACCCTCAAGAAGGTGTTCCAAAAGCCTGCTAGCCCACCAAGGTGACGGCTAACCCCTATCAGCCCACGGCATCGATTTAGGGCCTTGACCAAGCGATCCAAGGTGATTTCCCTCGCCTGCCAAGTGCCAATAAGGTGCTAAGACTCACGAGACACAACATAACATAGAAATTTTCTATTCATGTGTCTAATAGCATTTTTGCTATTTTTTCTTAACACTTTTTTGCTTCATTGTTTCATTTTTTCATTTTTATTTTTTTTAGCACTTTTTATTGCTTCCATTATGAGATGCTTATGGAAATTGGACTAAAGGACTAAAGCCTAATCATAGCCCTAGGTCATGTTAAAAATGAATGGAGTATTAAGACTATCACTAAGTGTCTAGGACTAATGGGAAATGAACCTACATTAACCTTAGGTCAATGCCAATTACCTATGATTAGCACACATAAAACCTAATTTTTTGATAAGTTAATTTTGAAAAAGCAAAGTGTTGAAACTTTAGTATGCCTAACTTTTGAACATTAAAAAACCATAGCTTAGAAGCAAAATTTCACTTAAGCCAAGCATAGAGAATGGAGAGATGAAAAAGAGCAAAATCATGGAAGGATTACACCTACTCATGCTCTTTTGAACATCCTTGAGCAAGAATCCCCTGAAGGGGATCGGGGAGCACCACAGACAGAAAGTGAGAGAGAGAGAGAGAAGGAGACACACAACACAGATATGGGTGGGGAGACTCAAAGAGTGAGCAGCCCCCTATACACTTATGCTATGTATAAGGTATACAAGTCAGTGGGCGCCCAGACTCTGGGCGGCCGGGCAAGGCACAGGCGCCTATACCCCAACAACCTCCCACTTAAAGGCGACTGTGCCTTTAAGCAAGGGAACCTAGTCTAAAGACTAAAAAAGGTGAGAGAAAACCGCTCTCAACCGATGCCCACTGGCTGGCTGTGATCGTGTGCATCCGGCTGTCCTTCTCCCGTGTAAGTCCATACACCACCAGACGTACCGTACACGTACTGCAAGTATGTACACAATACCTACATATCTCCCTCGTGCACTATGCCATCATCAGTCAACAAACGACTGACAACCCCAACTACATATGCTCCCACTGTAGCTGCGATATCCGGTCTCAAGATCAGCATCTCATACATGAGACCACCGAATGCCGATGCAATGCTAGCGGGCCCTGCTAGCTCTACGGAGCATGCATCAACATATATGTCCCTGGCAATAGGCATCTCTGACTGACAAGGCGTGTCAGCCACATGCATCTCCTGACTGTCCGCAAAAGACGCATCAACCTGTCGTGCAACCTCAGAGCAAACCAGCTGCTCTAGGTGTCTGCTGGAAGACATATCCTACACAACTATATCCCCATGCTCACTGTCGAGCATAGAAAGAAATGACTGCATAATCGCTGACATCTCAGCCTCCTCTGCAATCATCCACTGCAAACATGACCACTCAATCTGCTGTGACTCACTATAGCTCTCATGCTCTAACTCCGTATGCATAGACTCTTGCACAACGTCCTCCTATCGTGACTCACTAGAGCAAGACTGCTCTACCTGTCTATCCTGCATAGAAGTATCTCGCACAACTGACTCTCTGCTTTGCTCAGTCACTAGCAAAGCATGCATGTCTGACTCTGTCACCTCTCTGTGTGACTGCTCAAGTCGTGCCCCAACTGTGTGCACAACGAGCTCACTACTCTGCACTCCATGCAAAGCATCCTGCAACCCACAAGCAAAAGAGACTCGCCTGCTCTCTCGCTCTCTACCTGGCTGCGTGATCACAGAGACAACACCGTCTCTCGTGTGATCCACATGCAATGGGTAACGTGTACCACTCCTGGCACCTCTCGCAATCACTAGCGAACCCAAATGCATCACAAAATCTCGCTTTCGTAGCGAAATCTGACATCCACAATCTCTTAGCTGACCAATCGAGATCAAACTCACTGTCAAATCTGGTACATAGCGCACATGTCGTAACAAGTAAGATGCACCACTCGGTAATGACAGTCTCACATCTCCTGCACCTGCTATCGCATGCACCGATCCATCGGTCAAACGTACACTGCCAAGCATCCCGCTAGAATAGCTACAAAACCATGCACGATGCGGCGTGACATGAAACATAGCATCTGCGTCTAGCAACCACTGCGAAGGGAGTGCACTATCCACATGTATAGCATCTCGTGCATAGGTCAAGATAAAAGTGACATCCCCGTCACTAGTATACTCCGACACTACATCTGCCTCAACTGTCAAAGCAACTAAGTCCATGGCATCACTACATACATCTCTGAGACTGCCATGTCTCCTACAATGTCGCATACGACGAAAACAGCGCCGTCTAACGTGTCCAGAATGACCACAATACCAACATGTTACCTGTCGGCGTGCTCGTGAATGTACATGTCTCACACGAGTCCGTGATGACTCAGATCTATCATACATATCATGTAATCTGCGCCAAAGTGCTCTCGAAGTAGTCTCATACATAACAAGAGCATATACAGATTCCGCAAGGTGCAAAGAGAGCGTAGATAGTGCCATCTCCTCTAGCTCCTGCCACTGATCGTCAGACATGTTTGAAGGTCTACCTACATCACCACTCAATGGTCGATGCAACCCTCGCTGTGTCAATGCATCAAGCATACACTCTCTCCATGCCGCAAAGTCTGACCCATCAAACACGCGCATCTGTGAGAGGTCACAATCTGATCGATCACCTGTCTCTGCCATGAGCACAATGTAGCAAACTAGAAAGCAAAACCACCTCACCAACAACACCTGGAAACTGTCTACAAATATGGCCAGAAACACAATGTAAAACCTGTGAGACACACTCCAAAATAGAGCTCCCGCAATGTCAATACAAGCCTCGCCTGCTCTAGTATCACACTGCAATCTGTGAGCTAATCACCAAGCCCACAGTGTGCGGTATCAATGCATACACACGCACAAATCTCCCACCTGCAGAGAACACCGCACGCAAATGTTGAGTGCAACCCGCAATCTCTACCTAGATCGCATAAATGATGCGCATAAAACTCCTGGGAAAATTTCGCCAGAGTTTCGTCAGTAAAACGGCCACAAAACCAATAACCAAACTGACTGCACGCTCAAAACCATGAGCAACCAAAGCGCATCAAACCGCACTCCAAATGCATGCACCAATCTCCACACTTTGCATACATCATTGCAAGCACCTGCAAATCTAGTACACAAATATCTGCTCTACCTGTGACTGCCAAAAAACATGCTCGAGACATACATTACCGAGCTCAAAATGCAATCACATTAGTCTCCCTGAGCATCAAACCACATAAGGCATACATCGTATCCTCCCACCTGTGAGGAATCTTGCAGCAAATATCACTCTCACATGTGAGAGCAAACCATGTGTGGAATCCTCGACACACAATAAACAACTGCTGCTACAGAAAATTCAGCGTTCAGAATTTTAAAATTCTGATATGACGAGCACGTCCGGAGCGTGTCAAAACCCCAAGGTAGACTCTTGGATCATATGTATCCGAGTCCGGGTGTGAAAGCTATGCCAAAAACAGTGTTTTTGGGACCCGAGAGTGCACAAATAAACTTGCTGCTGTACCTGCTGTAATTCAAAGCATAATTTCAGCAAATAGACATCACCATCGCGTCCGGAGCGTTCCAAAACCCTGACCTAGACTCCTGGATCATGTAGATCTGACTCTGTATGACAGAGCTACGCAAAAAACTGCGTTTTAGAGCCCGAAAATGGCAAAAACGAGCTGCACACAGTCTTGAACCTGCTCCTGCTCCACTCTGCGTGATGCAATGTCCTCTCAATGCAAGCTCCAACACAAGAGCTCTGCCACAACAGCATCCAAGCACTCGAATGTCAAGCTCTCCTCCGCCGAGCACTTCTCTAACGAGCTCCACTGAGCTCAAAAGCTCCTCTCACCAAGGAAGCCGCAACCGCCTCCTCGACCAAGCTTGACCACACCAAGCTCTGATACCAATTGAAGGGGATCGGGGAGCACCACAGACGGAGAGTGAGAGAGAGAGAAGGAGATACACACGATGTGGGGAGACTCAAAGAGTGAGCAACCCCCTATACACTTATGCTATGTATAAGGTATACAAGTCAGTGGGCGCCCAGACTCTGGGCGGCCGGGCAAGGCACAGGCGCCTATACCCCAACATCCCCTTTGTGTAGAGAAGTCTCTTGATTCTTTTTATTTGCAAAAGAAGGTGATTTGAAGCTAAGTGCGAACACAAGCTCCAAAGTCTTTTATTGAAAGCCAAAAGCACACAAAAAAACATTAATGAAAACCTAAAGCTAGGGTCTTGCATACCCAAATTTGCGAAAGGGAAAAAACCCAAGGGAAAAAAGTGCATTTGGTTATGCACATGATGCTCTTTGATAGCAAATCTATGTATACATATCAACAGTGAGAGAGATAAAATTCTTCTACATAAGCAAATTTTGCAATTTTTACCATCTCTCATGCACGATTCAAAGTTGATTAGTTTCTAGCTCAATGAAATATGGAATTAAAACAAGCCAAGAGTTGAAGATAATGCAACTTTGATGAAAATGAAGTGGCTCTCGATAGCCAAATTTTATAATTCAAAAGCTCTAAATAAGTTGGCTGACAACTAGCTCACATGAAATTTTACATTTTTTAGAGCAATCTTATGAGCTAGAGATGACTGCAACTTGATGAAATAAAAATGAATGGCTCTCACTAGCCAAATTTTGTACTTGAAAGCTCTCAAAAAAGCTGGGTAAACACTAGCTCAAAAGAAAACATTTGCATTTTAGACCAAGCTATGAGCTAGCATGTATACAACTTTTAATCCAAAGAATTGAATGGATCTAAGTGGCCAAATTTCGTAATATTTTGCAATGATGACCCCTTCTTGGATCGATGAAAGTTCTTGTTGCCCACAACCCTTCAAAATAAAGCTCAATTGTTAGTGCATGAAAGCATTTTTTCATTCAAAGTAGGCACTAAAAAATGCACAATCAACCACAACATCAAAAGTTTAATGCTCACTCTTGGTCATCAAACAAGCTTGGTTTTGGTGTTTTGCAATGTTTACATTCACTTCAAGTACTAAAATGTACAAGCAATGTCAAATCCAAATTTTAATTCATACCACAATATTATGATCAATAGCAAACCACAATTTAATGCTATTCTATGACCAATCTCCCAAAATCATGCTCATTTTAGCAATATATTTGGCATACATATCAAAAGAAAGAGAGAGTTTAGGATGAAGCAAATTTTGAAGTCTCTTAATTGGTTAAGCACAACCTGGTGTCGAGTCATTGGTTAATTTTCCTTCAAAACAATGCACAATGGTTAGTGCCAAAGCATTCATTCATGCACATCAAGCACCAAAAAATATTGAGCTCAATCATAAATCCAAAATGGTATTGTACTGCTACTCAAAAACCTCAATTTTTGTGCTATGCAAGGATTTTCATTCAATTCAAGCACTAAAATGCACATTCAATGCCATTTCCAAGCATAAAGTCCCAACCAAACAAGCACAACTCATCATCGAGTGTAACTCTCTCCTCATGAAGCTCACATGCTTTTCAAAAAGAGGTTGACATTTAGTGCAATGAAAATCAATCAAGCCGAACCCTAAACTATGCACAAGCTGAATTATTGATGCAAGGGAGGTCTTTTTTTCATATACACACACAATAAATACCCACATACGTGAGCAAATATGGCAGACATATCAAAATAACATCCAACCAAACAAGCACAACTCATCATCGAGTGTAACTCTCTCCTCATGAAGCTCACATGCTTTTCAAAAAGAGGTTGACATTTAGTGCAATGAAAATCAATCAAGCCGAACCCTAAACTATGCACAAGCTGAATTATTGATGCAAGGAAGGTCTTTTTTGCATATACACACACAATAAATACCCACATACGTGAGCAAATATGGCATACATATCAAAATAACATCATCCCAAAAACAAGGATTCGTCTTCAACTCACTCGAATGCTCACTAGTTGTGTGGGCTAGTTTTGACCAATCTCACCAACAATCAATTTTAGTGTGTTTTAGTTGGAGTAGCATGAAGGAAATTTATCTTTGAGTGTCGCCTGTGTGAGATCACAAATGCATTCTCAATGAATCACTAGTTAGCTCACAAAGACATGCTTTAAACAGTCACAACATTGGTCTTGGTTTCATTATTTCCCTTTTGAAGGCACAACCCCTAAAAACTAAATCAAATAGAAGAAAAAATTCTCTTTCATTGGTTTTCATTTTTCTTTTTTTTTCTTTGTAAAATTATCTCACGTCTCTTGAATCACTCCCAAGCATATGGCAAAGTCGAGGGTGTGAACATCCTCTTGTTCTTTTTATTGAAAAGAACTTATTTTATAGCTTTTTGACCTTCTGTGGCGATCGGGAGCATGTGACAAGAGGAGATGAGATCATCTGGTGTGGGTCCGACGATTGGAGATGGGTTGTGTGGGGTTGTGAGGTGAATGGGGCCAATGTCAAGCAGCCTGCAGGTCGCGCGACTCTACAAGCAACTTGGTGTTTAATATGTGTGCCTGTAGGTGTTTCAAGCTAGGTGGGCTAGCCAACAAGAGCCGGATAGATCAAGCAATCCTGCAGCCAGTGCAAGCAGCCTACGACTGAGAGGGTAGCACAAACTCTACAAGAGAATTGCGATCTGAGCCGAGCGCAAGGCCTATAAATCCAAGATCTTCGCAGTTGAGATCGGCCATGGTGATCCAGCTTGCAGCTCATTTGGAGAGATCCGAAGACTGAAGACTTCTTGTGGGGCTAATTTGTGCACAGGAATGGAATTTTGCTAAATTGTTGATGCCACTGACACACGTTACTGGCACTTGGCATTGTCAAAAGGCAACCTCACATAGCGAAAACATTGCCACGGTGGGTGTGTGTGGGTGTACACAATAGGTGTGTGTGCACCTAAGCATGACCGTTGTGTGTTCTTTAGGTGAGCCAGGCAAAAAGAGGCATGCAGAACTCAGTGGAAAGAGGTCCGGCTATTGTGCAAACTTGGGGGTCCAACAGCGTGCAAAGCAGGGTCAATGGCAAGATGCAAGGAATGGAGCTTGCGGTTGAGACGTGTTTCAGGACAACTGGCGCTACTAAGCTTGGCATGATGGAAATTTATAGGTGGAAAAATCATTGGCAGAAGATGAGTCAACATACTTTAATGGGCTACATTCAACAGCACCGTGATCACGGGTTGTGAAAGGAGAAGGGCCCCACAAGCTTAACTTTATGCACCTATGTGTACTTGGCATCATTGCCATGCCGGCATATCCGCTTGTGTGTGTGTGAGTGAGACCCCTTTTTTTTTCTTTTTTGGAAAATTACCTCAAGAGGAGGTTCCACAACAAGGAAGGGTGTGTGTGTGTGTGTGTGTGTTTGAAGGTGGGATTCGGTCCATGAGGAGAGCTATGGCATGCAATGCATGTAAGTGGACGTTTTGCAAGCACATTCCTTAAGAGCATTCGATCATCATTAAAGAAATTTTACAATTCTTAATTGAAAATCACAATCCTTTGCACACGAGGATCGAATCCACCATCAAAAGTTATGGAAATACTCAATGCACATTCCCTCTTGGTAATCAAAAAACGTTTGCAAAAACTGATAAATTTCAAATCCATCTTGCAATTGCATCATTGTTCTAAAGCAGTGGATAAACGATGTACACAAATTAACCCCAAAAATCCAAATCATTCTCAAAATTAATGACATACAAATCCATTCGAGTTTTGGTTTTGATTTCAAATTTGAATCAATCAATCGGGAAATGCACACAAGCTTTAGTAATGCATGATTTTCTTTCAATTGCGAATTCAATCTGATTAATCAATCATTGCAAAATTAATTGCTCATATTTAGAATCCCTAATCATCCAAATCCAAATGGATATGTCATCTCAGTTTGTATGGCTACACAAATTTGATTATGGCACTTGAAAATGCACAATGTAATGAAAATGTTTGCCATATCCAATTGAATTGGCATACAACTCAATGGCAATACATAAAATCATTTTCAATTGGGTACAAATTCAATCATTCCCAGTCAATCAAACTCATACATACCAAAGTTTTACGTCTTTTAATCATCATAATTGGTAATCAAAACCAATTATTCATTTTCTCATTGGATAGATCATTTTCTCATTGGATAGATCATGCCATTGCATAGGCACATTCATTAGTGTATTTTTTCCATGTCATCAAATTGATTCATCATTAGCATGGAAATACACTAAAAATCTACACATTTGAGTACCAATTAAGTGATTTATCCCCAAGCCAATTGTGACACACATATCAATTATTTGGCCAAATTAATCATCATAATTGGTAAAAAATACCAATTATTCATTCAAGGATCGGATTGTACATGCCATTGAGTAGGCACACACACCCAAATTTAGGCCAAACTTTTATGCAAAAGTTACATCAATTCCACAATGCAATGCTCAAATTTCACACTCAATCAAGCATAAGTGAATGCGTGCATGCTTAATTTTTAAAAAATTAACTCTATTTTGACCCAATCAAGCAATACACACACTCAAAAAGTAAGCACAAAAATTCAAATTTGGCTCAATTGCCAATGCATTTAGGCTTACACCTAATGATTGCACACACTTTTTATGACCATTCCATAATCAAAACCATTGGGTGCTCCAATTGACCATCAATTATAAAAAATCAAGTGGTCTTGGATAGGCACACACACTCAATTTTTGCCCAAATTTTTAGCAATTAGACTTATCCAATGATTGAATTAGCATAACATACTCATCATTTACATGATTGCATACTCATGTATCATCAATTCCATCACTTTATATGCATGCACACACTCAAGATTAGGTGCACACACACTTGAAATTTTTGACATTTTTTCCCCTCTTTGGTACATGTGCACACACAATGATTTTTATGCACACATGAATTCTTGATGAGAATTAAACATTATTTGGAGACACACAAAATTTATTAATCACAATTGGACTATCAATTTCATTCCAAGTGTATCAAATTAGGTGCAAAGTGTATGTCAATTTGTGTTACACACCTAATTTTAGCAAATAAGTAGCAACATTGAACCTCACTAATCAATCAAGAATTGACATAACAAGTGAGTGAACTTACATCATAATTACACTCCAAGCTATTCCTTTGCTCCACGTGAAGACGCATCATTACACACACAAGTGTGTGCACCATCAAATCGGCTACAAAATTGACCATTGTAGGTCAAAAATCAAACACTTAAATCATCAAATTAGGCATAAATTAGCACAATTAACTTGATTAGAGTGATGATTCCACCTCTTGAAAGGGGATTTAACATACTTTACACTTCAAATGTTAGTGGTTAGGTTAGCAAGGTTAGTCAAAATTAGTAGAAATTAGCATGGAAACAAAGCGAAATTAGCAAGGGTTAGTATAAAATTACTAAAATTGGGGGTGGAATTGGGATTTGGGGTATTCATAACTCAACATTAGCATCAATTTCTTGCACAAACATCATCAAATCACACCAAAATTGAGTTATACACACCCAAAAAAGAAAAAATTAGTAGTGAAATTACTCTATTCTACACATCCTACACTCACTAGCTTAGGTTATCGATCCCCGACAACGGCTCCAAATGTAGGGAGACATTGGAGCACGACCTAATCGCAACCCACACAAAATTATCAAATTAGTGGATCGGAAAACTTGGCTAGGACATGGAAGAACGAGCATAGGATGAATAGAAATAGAGGATTCAAGGGATCCTTCTACTCATCATAGAGAAAAGCCATGGAAAGGGCTTCCTCTTATCAACCACATATTCCTACTTGCTAATCACTTGCACACAATCATGTGATTGAAATTAACCTTTCACATCAATCACTCTAATCACAACTATACAAGCATGCAATTAACATACCTGCTCCGCATTAGTGTGTCCATTCCGGTACATCCCCTCAATGCGACTACGTATGTACACACACTAACTGCACACCTTGTAGAGAGAGAGGAAGATAAGGAAGGCATAGCCCTCACACACCATGGCCAATGGTGTGGATAGAAGAGATTAACTCAAAAGAGGGATTAGAGATCTACCATCACACTAATACAATCTCACTCCACATAATCAAAACAAAGAAGACTAATAAGAAAGAAAGTGCAATTGATTATTAGAAATCAAGAGCTACATGGGCATGGAAAGCCCATGAGCCTCATGACCATCCACTCTACAAAGAGGAGACCTCACCCAAGAATGACTTCTCATTAAGCATAGGGCTCTTTGATAGCTTTGGGTCTCAAACCCTTCAACTATGGGATAAATTTGAGCTCTTTATCCTAGACTTTTACAACTTTGGAACTCCTAAATGAGCCCAAGTCCCTATACAATGAACATGAAATATTGTGTACTATAGCACATCCACATCTTGGTGCATAATTGGTGTAGCCTGTGTTAGCCGCTACTAATAGGAACTTCATGTTGAAAACCATGCGATTGAACCATGGGGCCCCTAGGATAGGATCCTCATGTTGAAGAGGAGAGATAAAGAAGTCTTCTTTGTCAACATAGCTTTGGACATGAAGCCTCAACTTCCCAATCAAGGGAGTAACGAAGGCTTGCTGTCCCTTGAAAGTGGCATCGGCAGTTACAACATCTCCCATCTCAAAAGCTTGAATGCCCAACTTGGTGGCCAACTTTGTTGATATGAAGTTGTGAGTAGAACCAGGGTCAAACAAGATGAAGGCATCATGCTCCCTTACCTTTCCCCAAGCATAGGAGAGAGGTGATCCTTTGCAATGAGCATCCTCTTTTGGAGCTTCAATAGTGGAAGCTCTAGGAGTCTCATTACGAGCATTTCTTTTGGGGCAAGAACAATAACCATGTCTTCTCCCCACACTTAAAACATTTGTGATCCTTGCGAAAAGTTTCAAGCTCTTCAGCAGAGAGTTTATTTTTACCTTTGTAAACTCCTTTCTCCTTGGACCGATTGTTGTTGTTGTTGTTGTTGGAATGGCCTTGGGGAGAATTTTGGGCATTAATTTTTCCCTTTGCATCACTTTTGTATTTATTTTCCATGGGATTGACATTCCGTCTAGCCCCTTGTTGGAAATTAATACTTGAAGCAACCATGGTATGGTGGATTACTTCGTTGTTGATAGAACCAGGCCGTTGAGAGTTGACATACTCGGCCATCTCTTCAAGTAATCCCACACAGAATTGTTGTTTTTGCTCAGCAAAGTCTATCTTTTGAAAGACAGTAGCCTTGAGATGTAAACCCCAAAACTTGTCCACATATTTGTTGATAGACTCATGAGAGAGAAGCCTCAAACTCCGCCATTCGGTGAGCACTTTGTCCTTTGCATCGCTTGCAAAAGAATTGCTTCATGATGGAAAATCATAGAGTTTTCCATGTCTTTGGAGCTTCACCGTTGCCACGAAGGCTAGCCCACCATTGACGAGACGATTTTTGGAAGTGCATAGCTACATGGCGTAGCTTGAAGGACTCCCTAAAGCCCTCGTCTCCAAAGACTACATCAAATTGTTGGATGAAGGCCAATACTTTGTCGGTAGCACCAAAGGTGCCATCATAGGTGAGAAAAGAGATACTCTTTCCTCCCTCTTTGAACTTCTTTAGCTTTTGTGACCTTTGCCATGCAGGGTAAGATTTGCGATGTCCTCCCCTCTTGTTTTCTCTAGGAGAATAGCCATAGATTTCATCGATAGAGGAGGAAGGTGAAGAAGAAGGAGAAGAGGGTGACCTCTTTCTTGCCCTTTTCTTCCTTTGGTTCCTCACTTCCCTTTTGGAGTGACGAGAAGAAGGACTATGGGTTAACTATTTCCTCTTGGAAGGAATTGGCGATCGTTTAGTCCACCTTCTTTGTGGAGCCACATCTTTGGAGGAATTTAGGGATTCATTACCTTCTTGATCTTTGGATTCCTCCTCTCGTATGGGAAAGAGTCTTATTTTGGGGGTCTCATCAAGAGGCCTCCTAAGCTCTCTCTCCTCTTGGAGAGGAAAGGAAACCCCATAAGCACGAATTTGTTGAGTAACTATGGCTTGCAAAGCGGGGTTGCCCATAGCTTGTTGCAACCTAGTGAAAAGATAATTAACAAACATGGGGGCATCATCATTAGCACCTTCATATGCAAAATCAAAGTTATCAGTGTTCATTCTACTCTCTTGGTTATTGTCAGCCATGTTAATTAAACTTGTGTGTTTACATAGTGTATGCTTTGGCAATTCAAAACCTTAGTTGCTACTCCTCTTAGCCTTTGAAAATAGGTACTTAAGTATCTATACCCACGGCTCGGGTTGGTTAATTATAGAGAGTAGTGGAGTGAGTCTAACATAGCGAAGTTGCCGAGGGATAGCTCCTTTTAGACTTGTTTATGCCTCAATAATGGTAACGCCATAGGCAAGTCTAAAAAGACTCCATTATTAAGACCAAAGCTCTCGAGGTGTGCACCATATTGCACAAGTGGGCTCAACAAAACTGATTATAGATCCCAGTCCTACTTACCCTAATATAAATAACAAAATTAGCCATTAATAGGCCACTTAAGGACCTCTCTTCTTAAGCAAGAAAAGAGAAACCAAATGCTCTGATACCAATGTAATAGAAATGGCCTATGAACTTTGATAGTAGGAAAATTAGAAAATTAGATGAAGCACTTTTGTGAGATTACTTTGTGAGCATAGCAGGTGAACTTAATTGATGGTAGCAACATAAACATGGTACTTAGTTAACTTGGCATGAACAATAATTTTGCAAGAGAGAGGGTTTAGAGAACATGACAATAGTTGAGGACCAGATTCATACGGAGCCGGTCCCCCCTCCAATAGGCATTTGTATTATAGTTTCTCCCATCAAGAGAGACTTGGTACAATACAATCTTTGTGTTCCATGTGACCTAGGTGATGCAATTAAGATGGAAAGCTTCATGAATCACAAGCATAATGATAAACTTTGTAGAAAGCATTAGCTATCCCAAGTCTCAGTCCCGAGGCCTCAAACACCTTCAAAGGTGGAGAGAGCTAGCAGGGAATGAGGATAGGGAAGAGGAAGAAGAAACATTCAATAGGAGAAAGAAATAGTTCCTCATTTATCATCACTCTTCTTACTAGCATACATAATAGCATAGTAATCAAGATGGAGAAGATGTCAAGCTTAAGCATTGAAGCATGGCTCTTGGTTGGATTTGCATTCCATAGCCAAGAGTGTTGGCGTAGGCTCTCACTTCTCACAAGCTTGGAGAAGGAGGTGGAGTTCCTCAACTTTCACCAAGTGAGAATGATCCACAAAATGAGTGAGTGTGTGTGCTGTATACCCCCCTTGCTTTCTTGGGGCGAGTTCTAGCCTTTCCACATGCTTCAAGCTCATTGGACCCCTCTCCCCCTAGCCAACCACATGCAGCATGCATTCAAGTACATGGGTAGTCTTTGGACAAGTGTCCTCCTTACCCCTTAGAGAGACAGAGCTTGAAAATATCTAGATATTTTTTTGATGGAACTAGAAGCTCATTGGACCCCTCTTTAGCCCAACCAATAGCATTCAAGCACACCATGTGGCTAAGCATAGGGAGAGTCTGACATGTGCCCCATGTGCCCCTTGAGAAAAGGGGTGCCCTTTGGGTGAGTGGGAGGTTAAGTCAAAGATTCCCCTAACTTTGGGACTTTCCCTCTCCTTTGTAGGGTTTTTTTTTTTACTCAAGCACCTTATCTCCCATGCATGGGAAGCTTCTCAAAGCACCTTCCTCATTAAGTTTGTAGGTCTCTTTTTGACTCGAGCACCTTACCCCCCATGCATGGGAAGCTTCTCAAGCACCTTCCTCATTCAGTATGATAAGCACCTCAAGTAACTTAGTCATCAAGCATGACAAGCACCTCAAGCATCTTAGTCATCAGACATGATGACAAGCACCTTAGTCATCAAGCACGATAAGCACCTCAAGCTTAGGTCCGGTTCCCACCTCAAGCTAGGTTGCCTAAGGTCAAAAAAGGACTTTTAACACTAACCATTGGAGGTCTTTAATGAATCTAACCATAAGGTATTTCAAGCTCCATTAGTTAACCTTGCTCTTTGACATACCATCTCTCATTTGGACCCCTTTACCATTGGCCCCGTGTTGAGATAGATCCCTAAGCACATGTCTATATTCTAACCCTTGTTCTTGTTTCTTATTTGACATTAAATGATGAGTTTAATATGAGAAAATCATTTGGGTTGGTTAGATATTTAGATTTTATGACATGTACCATCTTTCTTTTGCAATAAAAGGAGTGGAGAACAAAAGGGAGAGGAACTAAGCATCACCATCCCTTTGTCTACCAATTCCTGTACTTGCCTCATGATCTCCTCTTGTTGAGCTTGTGAGACTCGATAAGGAGGCTTGTTAGGGGGCGAGCTTCCTAGAAGGAGCTCAATGCGATGGTCATCATGCCCTCGTTTTGGAGATAAGTCCATAGGGATCTCATCGATGAACACATCTTGGAATCCTTTTAGAAAATTAGACAAGTCTAACTCTTCTTGATTACTAACATTTACATTTGATGAAACATCATGATCTTTTAGAGACTCTTTGACAAAAATCATGTATGCGGAAACTGATCTCTTCATTGATTTATCAAAAGCAAGAGAATTTACAAGTGGAATTGTGCAACCATGCTCACTAGAATCTATATACATGTTCTTTCCCCTGTAGGTGAAGTAGATTCTCCTTTCAGGAAACTTCATATTTGCAGCCATGCGATCAAACCATGGAACCTCTAGGATATCATCGTCATGTTGGAGAGGAGAGATGAAAAAGTCTTCTTTGTTGACATAGCTTTGGACATGAAGCCTCAACTTGCCAATCAAGGGAGTAACAGAGGCCTGCTGCCCCTTGAAAGTTGTGTCAACCACTACCATATCTCCCATCTTGAAACCTTGAATGACCAACTTGGTAGCCAACTCCATTGATATGAAGTTGTGAGTATAGCCAGGGTCAAACAAGATGAAGGCATCATTCTCTCTTACTTTCTCCCAAGCATACGAAAGTGATGATCCTATGCAATGAGCATCCTCTTTTGGAGCTTCGATGTCTCACTATGAGCATTCTTTTTAGGGCAAGAATGATAACCACGTCCTTTCTCCCCACACTTGAAACACTTATGGTCCTTATGAAAAGCTTCAAGCTCTTCAGGAGAGAGTTTTTTTTTGCCTTTGTAAACTCCCTTCTCCTTGGACCGATTCTTGTTGTTGTTGTTGGAAGTGCCTTGGGAAGAATTTTGAGCATTGGTTTTCCCCTTTGCATCATTTTTGTCTTTGTTTTCCATGGGCTTGAAATTCCATCTAGACCTTTGATGGAAAATGATGCGTGAAGCAACCATGGTGTGATGGATTACTTCACTAATAGAACCAGGCAGTGAGAGTTGATGTATTTGGCCATCTCTTCACGTAATCTCGCACAGAATTTTTGCCTTTGCTCAGCAAAGTCTATCTTTGAAAGATAGTAGCCTTGAGATGTAAATCCCAAAACTTGTCCACATACTTGTGGATACAATCATGAGAGAGAGGCTTCAAGCTGCGCCATTCGGTAAGCACTTTGTCCTTTGCATCGCTTGCAAGGAATTGCTTCATGATGGAGATGCATAGAGTTTTCCATGTCTTTGGGGCTTCATCGTTGCCACGAAGGCTATCTTTTGAAAGATAGTAGCCTTGAGATGTAAATCCCAAAACTTGTCCACATACTTGTGGATAGAATCATGAGAGAGAAGCTTCAAGCTGCACCATTCGGTAAGCATTTTTTCCTTTGCATCGCTTGCAAGGAATTTCTTCATGATGGAAACTCGTAGAGTTTTCCTTGTCTTTGGGGCTTCACCATTGCCACAAATTCTAGCCCACCATTGACGAGCTAATTTTTGGAAGTGCATAGCTACATGGTGTAGCTTGGAGGACTCCATGAAGCTCTCGTCTCCAAAGGCCGCATCAAATTGTTGGATGAAGGCCAACACTTTGTCGGTAGCACCAAAGGTGCCATCATAGGTGAGAAAAGAGATACTCTTTCCTCCCTCCTTGAACTTCTTTAGCTTTTGTGACCTTCGCCATGCAAAGTATGATTTGCGATGTCCTGCCATCCTGTATTCTCTAGGAGAATAGCCATAACTTTCATCAAAAGAGGAGGAAGATGAAGAAGGAGGAGTGGACGATCGTCTAGACCGCTATCTTCTTGGAGCCACATCTTTAGAGGAACCTAAACTTTCATTGCTTTCTTGCTCTTTGGATTCCTCCTCTCGTATGGAAGAGAGTCTTCTTTTGGGGGTCTCTTCAAGAGGCCTCCTAAGCTCTCTCTCCTCTTGGAGAGGAAGGGAAATCCAATAAGCGTGAAGTTGTTGAGTAACTTCAGCTTGCAAGGCAAGGTTGCCCATAGATTGCTGCAACCTAGTTACGAGATAATTCACAAACATGGGAGCATCATCATTAGCACCTTCATGTGAAAAATCAAAGCTATCAATGTTCATTATATTATCTTGGTTATTGTTAGACATGTTAACAAAATTTTATGTATGTACTTAGTGTATGCTTTGGCGATTCAAAACCCGAGTTGCCACTCCTCTTAGCCTTCGAAAATCAGCTCTTAAGTATCTACACTCATGGCTCGAAGTGGTTAATTATAGAGAGTAGTGGAGTAAATATAACATAGTAGAGTTGCTGAGAGCTAGCTCCTTTCGGACTTCTTATGGCTCAATAACGGTAAAGTCATAGGCAAGTCTAAAAAGAATCCATTATTAAGTCCAAAGCTCTCGAGGTGTGCACCATATCCCACATAGCGGGCTCAACAAAACCAATAATAGATCATAGTTCCACTTACCTTAATA
This sequence comes from Adiantum capillus-veneris, assembly GCF_014529385.1. Taxonomy (NCBI): domain Eukaryota; kingdom Viridiplantae; phylum Streptophyta; class Polypodiopsida; order Polypodiales; family Pteridaceae; genus Adiantum; species Adiantum capillus-veneris. Next base: position 56,749,417 of record NC_140947.1, read on the forward strand.
TAGTTAACAACATCAACCATTTATAGGCTACTTAAGGATCTCTCTTCTTAAGCAAGAAAAGAGAAACCAAATGCTCTGATACAAATCTAATGGAATTGGCCTATTTAACTTGAGAGTAGCGAAAATTAATGAGAGTACTTTTGAGAAATTACTTTGTGAACATAGCAGGTGAACATAATTGAAGATAGAAACATAATCATAGCAATTAGTTAACTTGGCATGAACAATAGTTTTGCAAGAGAGAGAATTTAGAGAACGTGACAACAGTTGAGGACCGGATTTATGTGGAGCCTGTCCCCCCTCCAATAGGCATTTGTATTATGATTTCTCCCATTAAGAGAGACTTGTTACAATACAATCTTTGTGTTCCTTGTGACCTAGGTGATGCAATGAAGATGGAAATCTTCATGCATCACAAGCATAACATAAACTTTGAAGAAAGCTTTAACTATCCCAAGACCTCAAACAGCTTCGAAGGTGAAGAGAGCTAGCAGGGAATGAGGGTAGGGAAGAGGAAGAAAAAACATTTCATGGAAGAAAGAATTTGTTCCTCACTATCATAACTCTTCTTGCTAGAATACATAATAGAATAGTAATGAATATAGAGAAGATGGAAAGCTTAAGCATTGAAGCATGGTTCTTGCTTGGATTTGCACTCCATAGCCAATAGTGTTGGTGTAGGCTCTCAACCTCTACTTGCTTGGAGAAGGAGAGGGATCTCTTGCACTTTGCAAAATGCATAATGAGAGTGTGGGTGGAAGGGTATACCCCCTAAGAAACCCCCTAGATTGCTTTGGTTAAGACCCCCCCTTGTAGCTCATGCTTGAAGCTCATTGGACCCCTCCAGGCCTAGCCAATCACAAGCAGGAGACATTACAAGCAACAAGGGCAGCCTTGGGATCAGTGCCCCCCTTTCCCCTTTGAGAGAGAGGACTTGATGTGTGTGAGTGTGTGTGGGAGAGTATACCCCCTAAGCAACCCCCTAGCTTGCTTTGGTTGACACCCCCTTGTAGCTCATGCTTGAAGCTCATTGGACCCCTCCAGACCTAGCCAATCACAAGCAGGAGACATTACAAGCAACAAGGGCAGCCTTGGGATCAGTGCTCCCCTTTTACCTTTGAGAGAGAGGACTTGATAAATACAAACACAATTAATTAAATCTCGTAAATTATCATTGGACCCCTTGGGTGGCCAACCAATAGGCTTCAAGCACACCATGAGGGCAACATGAGGAGGAACTTGACAAGTGTCCCCTTTGCTTTCTTTGTACTATGCATGCCTTGTGTGAGTGTGTGTGTGTGTGTGTATTCTCTCTCATCCCCCCTCATGTAGGCTCGCCCCCTCCTTGTAGGGATTGAATTTTGACTTTTGACACCTCAAGCCCCTCAAGCCTAGGCCCATTTCCCACCACACGCTTGGCCCTTAAGCACTTCAAGCTTGGGATGGGTTCTCACCTCAAGTACAACCCTAGCATCTCAAGCATGTCAAGCACCTCAAGCATCTCAAGCACCTCAGTCATCAAGCACCTCAAGCTTGGGCCGGGTTCCCACCTCAAGCACAACCCTAGCTTACCTAAGGTCAAAGGACTTTTACACTCATTATTGGAGGTCTTCAATGAAGCTAACCCTAAGGTCTTATGCTCCATTGGTTAGCCTTGCTCTTTGATAGACCATCTCTCATTTGGGCCCCTTTACCATTGGCCCTGTGTTAAGATAGATCTATAAGCACATGTCTATATCTTGACCCTTGTTACCATTTATTCTCCCACATTAAATGATCAGTTTAATATGAGAAAATCATTTGGGTTGATTAGATATTAGATTTAATGACAAAACCTTTCGACTACTGTCCATATCTCCGTATTCCCATGGATAGACTTGGGTAATCCAAAGATAAAATTCATGGATATACTCTCCCATGGTGAGTTAAGAACTGACAATGGTTGGAATAATTGAGGTTGCTTCTCTCTATCATACTTAATCTTTTGGCATACCACATATTTTTAAACATACTCATGTATGTCCACTTTCATGGTAGGCCAATAGAAGTACGTCTCTACTCCTCAAAGAGTAGGTTGAATGCCTTTATGCCCCACATAGGGAGGAGCATGGGATAAATTTCTCACAAAGGGAGTGGGCAACACATAGCCTATTGCCATGGAGAAGATAACCATCCTGCAAGGTGAATGGTTCCTCGTTCTTCCCCAAAGCAAGGGGCTCACATTATGTCTTTAAAGTCAGTCTTAGTTGCATACTCATATATCACCGAAGATAGATCATTGTGAGTTGTTATAGACACTACATTAACTTTTTCTGGTCGTGAAAGTGCATCGGCCACTTTATTGTGCTTACCAACAATGTGAGAAATATGAAAATAAAATTGCGAAAGAAAATTTTTCCACCTCGTTTGTTTGTCAAAAAGCTTGGTTTGCGTCATGAAGTACTTGAGACTTTGGTGGTCTGTTCACAAAATAAATGGAGTCCCCAATAGATAGTTCTTCCATATGTCTAAGGTATGTAGAACAACTAAAATCTCTTTCTCATAAATGTCCAAGACCCGTTCATCCGTATTGAGCCTTTGGCTCTCATATGCTATGGCATGCCCTTCTTGAAGTTAGACTACTCCAAGGAAATCATCACACACATCACATTGGACCTCAAATGGTTTCGAGATATGTGGAAGCATAAGGACGGGTTGGGAGGTAAGATTCTCTTTGAGATTTTCAAAAGAAATTTTCTCCTTAGCAGTCCATGAATACTTAACGTTCTTCTTTGTTAAGTCATGTAATGGTCCCAATCCTACTGAAGTAGGTAGAGTCGTGTAGCTTATCAAATAGATCTTCTACCCGAGGTACCAAAAATCTGTTTTTGATAGTGATATGGTTTAGTGCTTGATGGTCCACACATATGCGGTATGTACCATCTTTCTTTTGCACTAGAAGGATTGGAGAATAGAAGGGACAAGAGCTATCCCTTTTTCTACCAATTCTTGTACTTGCCTCATGATCTCCTCTTGCTGAGATTTAGAACTTGATAAGGAGGCTTGTTAGGCGGTGAGCTTCCTGGTAGAAGCTCAATTTGATGGTCATCATCCCCTCGTTTTGGAGGTAAGTCCATAGGGATATCATCAATGAAAAGTTCACTTGAAGGATGGAGTTATGGATATTACGACCGAACTCAAGGAAAGAGAAGTGTTTCAAAGCTAAAGGTTGGTTGGCCCAAACAGAGGACAGAGGGTTCGATTATTTGGAAGGAGATTGATGTAAGCCTTGATGTCAGACTCTCATCATCAACAAGATCATGAAAGGAGTTAAAAATCTTAAGGAAATTATCAATGAGGAGGGATTGGACTTTGATATGAACATATGTGCAATCTAACTAATATTTAAGGTTGAGACTAACCAACTTGTCACTAAGGAGGGCTTGAGCTTGGGTATCATCTAAGGTATTGTCTGATGGTTTCATACAAAGGCTATTTGGGGTTGATTGGTTGGCTCAAATATTTTGGGATGGAGAAGGAGGGATCTCTAATTGAAGCATTTAACGTTGATGGTTTTGATTCTTCTAATGAAAAGGAGATTATCTTGTTGACTCAAGAGGTTTCTCAATGACCCTGAGTGAGGAGGGAGGGGACAAGGAGAGGGTAGGGTTGAGGAGGGTGAGAGATGCAAAGAAGGAGCCGAAGGAGGTGGACATGGTGAGAGGAAGATTAGGAAGCATTCCTTTCTGCATAGAGGAGGAGGCAACACCCACACTTGTTCATTTGTTTGAAGAAATAGGAGAAAAATCAAACTCATCCAGAGGAAGATTGGCGGTAATCCCTTGGAGTTATTTTGGGCTAAAGAGAGTTTTGGCGACGAAGACCGATGCGAAGGAGTTAACTTAGGAGAGGAGGGAGAAAAGGTTGGTGAAGGTGGATGCTAGAAAGAAGCATGGTAAGGGGGTGTTGGTGAAGGCATTTTGAGGGAGGAAGAGTGCCTTCACATAGGCCCGATAGAAGCATTTTTAGAGGGCCTTTCAAGTTAAGAAATATAGTCACATAGGCCTCCACTACCACATTGAATACGGTGCACATCCTGGAAACACCTCTATCAGAGAGGGTCCTTGAACCACCCTTTACACTTTGGAAGGCCTTCTAAATTGGAAATGACCTACTAGAGCAAGTCAAATAGACCCTTTTACCTCCTATAAAAGGTTTCTTTTTTGTCCTCATTTGGAATCTCCAATGGGACCCCACCTATCTACTTGCTAAGAGATCACCTATGGGAATGCACAACCTTCAAAAGGTGGGGCTTCCAATTTGGATGGCCCTCCATTTTGGAAGGCCTATGTGCAGACACTCAAAGATGGAAAAGAGAAGGGTGTAGCGGGTAGAGCCACGATCCTTGAGAAAGAGGTTGTAGCCAGGGAGACTCACATTGAGGTAGGACTTGCGGAGGTAGGGGTCAAGCATCCTCCAGACGAGACAAAGCCTATGGTAGGCGATATATTTGTTGTAGAGCTCACGATTGAGCAATTTGGGAGAAAGGAGGCCACTATAGAAGAGTATTCCATGCTAAACCTTGACAAGGAATCGTCCTACTTGTGGGTGGGGGAGTAGAGCCAAGGTGGCTGGTCCAAGACAAAAGAGCCAAAAAACGAGTTGAAGATGAGGCAAGAGTGTTACGTTTATAGGCCAAAATCTTTGTAATAAAATCAATCAGATATTTAGTACATGACTGTTAAGAGGCAGATCGAGCAGGCACCCCCCTGGGCGGACACGTAGCCGGGACACCACATTTGTAATCTATTAGTTTCTCAAGCTAGTGTAGTGATACTCTGTGTAAATCCTAATTCCAGAGTAGTGGATCAATTCCCTGAGTTGTAATGCTATAATGATATTTGTAAAGGTCCATGTGAGTCGTCCACTGGCCATTTCGAATGCCCTAGGTATAAAGGTCAATAACCTTAATGTGAAGTGAGGATTATCTTTAGAGAAGAAAGAGCTCTGCTGTACGTACGCTCAAGCTACGAGCTGGTCCAACCTTGTAATCAACTTTACTAGTGATTGGGCAATCCATTTTTTATTTTGAAACTTGCATTCTGTTCCTCTTTCTTTGCTCTTTCATTCAAGTGTAAGCATTGTCAATTTTTTTGTGGTTTGTGACTACGCGTCTGTGAGCCTTAATTTCATATTTGAGTGCTTAAATCACTATTTTATGATGTTTTGACCATAGGAGAGTGTTCTTAGATCATAGGGCGACCTTTTTGGTATGTTCTGTTGCAATTTTCAGGACCTTTTCCATGATGTATTGTGATTTTTGGTACCTTGTTGGATTGCGACCAGACTTGGTAGGATAGTGCCCCTAGGTATCCTAGACCTCCTCCTAAAGTTTCTTTGCATTTCGAGTCTGTTCGAGTGTCGAAATGGCATGATGACCTAGAGCTGTGAGAAAGGACATATGCATATTTCCATGATCATTGAGTGTTGGTTTGCTTGTAGAGTTGTTGTGTTTGCTTATTAAGGTTCACTTCTTGAGATTGACTATCTCAAAGAGTCTCCGTGCCCCATCTGAGTCACTTCCCTAAGTATTGACATTATGTTAGTACCAAAAAACTATACTGCAGATTTCCGTCGCGGCGACCCGTTAACATTGGCACCGTTGTTGAGGATATGATCCTTAAATGATGAGTGACCTAGTGTGTAATTAGAGCGTCTTTCTGAAGATTTATCTCTCCATTCCATTTACACCTTAGTAGTGAAGCAGCTAAACACGGGGTTTGGTGCTTGATAGAGTCTAGAAGTCGAGGACTTGCTAGATCTATTCTCAGGAGGTAAAGAGGGTTGTGAGTGAGATAGCCAAAAGCATTTCATTCTCCAATTTTCTCTATGCTTTCAAAGTGCTATTCCATTTTCTGTTTTGACTTTATTTTGTACCCTTTTTGTTTGTTTTTGCTTCATGTTTCATTTCAATACTAAGGAGTAGGGTAAGTAGAAACTACCGTCATCAAATTTCGGCTAAAAGATTGAGGGAAAAAAGGGTGAAAACCATATTCTGGCCAAAATGACCATAAATCTGAAATTCTAAAAAATTTATGGTAGAGACCTCAAAAGTGATCCAAATTCAAAAATTTGTGGATCAAGGGCATCAACAGACTCTCTAGAAGCAAACTAGAAATTTTGGCGAGAATCTATGGAGAAACATGGATCGTGATCCATGTACTTCAGAGACCATTTTTGGTGAAAAGTGATTATTGACATTGAGCATCAATGGGACAGGGCTCTGATCAAGTTTTCTTGAAAGAAAAACTCAAAAATCACATCAGAATTGACTTTCAGGGCAAAAACAACAAAACCGACATTACAGACACAAAATTTGAGTTTTTTCAACTTTTGGGGATCCAAATTCAAAACGGGGTGAGATTTGGCTTCTACGGGCATAGAGAACCAACATAATGAAAAAATGCATGGATCGTGATCCATGTACCTTTTTGACATGTGGGGCTGATATTTGACAAGTACATCCCTGATAACTAGTTGAACAACTTCTCCAAAAGGGACCATGTCTAATAATTGAAAAAAATTGGTCAAAATAGCTGAATACAAAAACTAGTCAAAACCCATAGGATAGACAGAAAAACTTGCTTTTGAAAGACAAAAACTAGTCCAAATCCAAAACTTTTAATACCATAGCATCTAGGAAACATGCTAATTTTAATGGTACCAAGAAAAGCCAATTTGGCTTCCAAGCATGGATCGCGATCCAAGTACCTCATGCAAAAATTTTGAAGATTTTTAACTAAGATTTGAGCAATAGCTAGTTGGTACCATTTGGAACAAATTCCCCAAAAGAACCATATGCAAAAACATTGAAAAAAGCGGTCAAAAGAGCCAAAAACTGAACATTGTCAGTTCTGATAGGGCAAAACTGATCCAAATTGAGAAACAATTTGTGAGCAATCTACAAACATCATACGCTATCACACAAAAAATTCAGATCCAAAAGTGATGGAACATGGATCTTGATCCATGTACCCCTAAGGAATTTTTGGACAGCAAAGACCATTGTGAACAAAAGTCCCCAAAGAAATTTTGTCAAAATGGTTCAAAAAGTGGGTCAAAACAACAAAAAATTATTCAAAGAGGAAAACCCTAAGACAGACTTGTGAACTGACTTTTGCTTGACCTAAAGTGATCTAAATCACAAAAAAACCATATAGCAGGGATCAGTGAGCCAAGGACTGAGACAAGGACAAGCTGTGAGTCAAGTTTCAATACATTCTGACACATAGGTACATGGATCGTGATCCATGTTCCTTTGTCACATCCTAATACCAAACTTACACCATAGCTAGAGGACATCACAAGGAGTCTAGTGGTTTTTTCAAAAATGAATTTGGATACCAAAAACCAAGTTAAAAGCCCAAAACTTTCAGGTACTCTGACAAAGTGCTAGAATTGACCTAACTTTCAATGCAGAGGTCCATTTCCAAAAAACTTGATACCATAGGACCTACTAATTATGTTGAATTGGTACCAAGAGAAGTCAATTTGGGCTCCAAACATGGATTGCAATCCATGTACCCATAATGATAGCTTGGCTTGAAATTTTTCAAATTAGTAGTGCATACACAAGGAAACATATCCCCAAGTCCAGTTTTGAAAAAAATTTGATTGAGCAAATTTGGGTCAAAAGACATCAAAACAAGTGACAAACTGAAAACTATAGTGCAAACCTAGTATTGGCTATTTGACTTATCAAAACAAGTCCAAATCCAAAAATATTTGAGATTTAGCTTGTGGACATAGAGTGCATGAACTACTAAGAGATCAAGTCCAAATGTGGTTGAACATGGATCACGATCCATGTACCTCAACCTCAGAATTTGATGAAACTTTTCAGATAGCCTGCATATGACCTTGTCTACACACTCTCAAAATTTGGGAAAAATTTGGAGAAAACAATTTTACAGAGGAACATGGATGCGATCCATGTACCTCAGCATAGTGGGGGTATCTGACTTGATGATCTTGTAGACATACTTGAGTACACCCCAAATCTCAAGTTTGAGCTAAAAATACCTTTTGAAGACCAAGATACAAGCCAAAATTCCTGTGTTCTGGTCCTGAGATTGTCTTGAGTGTTGTTCAAGTGAAGTTCACCAAAATTGCTCTAACTTTTGTAAAAAAACTCCAAATTGAGTCAGGTATAGCTAGGAAGAAACTTTTAGGGTACCCAGAACTAGTTTCTAGAGACCAAAAAGCCACAAAGACCTAACTTTTGAGAGACCTGACCAAGGGAAAAAAAGAGATAAGTTGCACTAACACAAAATGATCTTGTGAAGGACTACCTTGAGAGTTTTGGTTGATCCTTAACCATGAAAAATCATCCACCATCAGGGTTCTCTACTCCACTCAAAGACATGAAAAATGTTGCAATGGCTTCAACAGTGGGATTAAGAGAATACCTAGAGGAGAGACATCCTCTAATAAACAAACCAAATGTGAGATATATCAAATCCAATGAATCCATGATAGCGCTTACGGATTACGCTCATGAGGGCTTGTATAGATTCACAAATGGAGATCCATATATCTTCTACAAGTTTGTAGAACCCAACGCCAGGGAGTTGACCACCCATAAGAATCTCTAGGCCTTCACATATACAGATTCCCATGGAGTTCAAGTTTTGATGGTAGATAAGTATGGACGTGAGTATATACTTGTCAATCCAATAGACTTAGAACAATATACGTACAAAGGTACTCCGATCTCTACTTACTTTCAGTCAAAAACTATGCCAGAGTACACATCAGAGAGGATTCCACCGGGGTTTTCTCCACGATGAGACAACAGAGCGATGGACATCTTACCATGAGACCACAAATTGGTTAACAATAATTAAGACCATATCAAGTGGCCCAATGTGTCAAGACAAAGTATGATGGGTCAGAGGATCCATATGCTCATGTCTCACTCTTCAAACAAGTCTTGAGAGCTGAACAAATTGCGGATTTCCATACTTAGTATGAGGGATTTGGGTTGACATTGGAAGGAACATCTTTGACTTGGTTCCAACCACTAAATAGAGATGATTTTTCCAACATAGCACAGCTCTTACAAGAGTTTGTAGAGGAGTTCTCAATAAGGGGAATCAAGCACAACACGGTGTCCCAGATCTACGCTTTCAAACACAAAAAGGATGAAAAAGTGAAGGAAGCCCTGCTTCACTTCAAACAATACATCAAGAGATGTCCTATGAGAGAGATACCACAAGATGAGAGGTTGTCCGTTCTCTTCATTGAGAGCTTAAAGATCGAGACTCTAAAAAAGGACCTACATTTGAAAGGATGCATGAAGTTTGAGCAAGTCATTAGAGAAGCTCTTTATCGAGTTGACAATTTTAAGGTCTATGGAGAGGTGACTGAAGATACAAACAACACGAATAGTAGTGCCTCCTCCCTGAAGAGCGAATCAATAACAAAGAGAGATGTTCAAACTCCTTGGGAACCAATCATTGATGAAGTGGTCAAGGGGGTGATTAGAAGAATAAACCAAGGCTACGTATAGAACCCGACTTTCCACATAATTGAATCCCATCACATCAAGGAGAGTCTGATCCTGACAGAAAGATGGAGGAACATCTTCTTTCAGTCACAAGGAAAAGCTTCAAAAACATCAACATCAGAAGCCCCAAAAGAACCTCAAATCCATGCGAAGAAGAAATTGCCAACCATCGTGAAAAAAGGTAAAGCTAAGGTAAAATCTAAAAAAGATCAACCTCACAAGATGATTTTACCTTCGACGAGCCTCCATCAAACTTCCCATGAAGCCTCTACATCAAGAGCCAAACCATCGACAATGCAATGAAAACCAAAGAAAAAAGTTCATCAACCCAAGTTTCCATCACAAGAAAGCATCTAGAAAAGGCCAAAGAATATCAACCAAGTGTTGGTATCCAAAGAGCACATCAAAGTTAAAGACCCAGTTTGGATACATAAGACACAAGTTGAACCTCAACAACAAAAGGTGACGGGGTGGGTAGCATCAAATGAGTCAATCAATGCTCAAGGCTACTTCCAAGGAAGCACCAGTGTTTGGGCCAAAAATCCTAAAGTAATAGCCTGGACCTACTTGCCTCAACCAAAGAGTTCTACAAAGAACAAGAGGTTCTATAAACACAAGACAAACACCCCAACCAAGGGAGAAAGAACTACCACAAAAGGCAAAAGCAAAAATCAAAGCAACAAGAAATGCGACAAATTTGGGTACCAAAGTCAGACCTCGGCCAAAAACTACCCAACACAAACAGGTGAAGCAATGTATGATTCCAGTCAAGCTACTCGAAGCACATGGATTTTATGAAGGTAACACACAAATATGGTTACCAAAAGTTGTAGCTCAATTTGGAACAACCAAGAGAAATCATGTGGCCCAAGCTTCTATCCAAAGGGAAGGAATGATAACCAACAACCAACAGAAGCCAATTGCAACCAAGACTGCTGCAATCTCCAGATGGATACCTTGTCATCAACTACAAAGTCAGGGCTTCTACAACAAAAACAATTAGTTATGGATATCGAAGCCTAGTGTTCATCAAGTCATCGTTGAGAAAAAGAAGCAAATGCAAAAAACGGTCACACAAGGACCAAAAACAAGATGGGTTCCAAAATTGCTAGTGGAGACTCAATCACAGAGAACCCAAACACATCAACAATTTCCTCTCATGGGAGATAAAGCAAAAACTGCATCAGTCCCTACAAGAACCGAAGGACTTGTTTCACAAAGCAGTGTCAACATACGACAAGCAGGTCAAGAGGAGCCAAAATATGCCAACCTACTCGACAAAATGGTGGCATCCAATGACCAACACAATGGAAGAGGCCTAAATTTCTAAAACGTATGGAATTGGGTTTTTGGCCTTGAACAGGGAAGTCCAAGTCGCCATTAAAAATACATCACATAAAAGTCAGAGTCGGGCAATTAAACCACTAAATGAGCGAGGTGTTAGTCCCAAACCTTCATGTAATATTCTTTGTGGTCTAAGCATCTTAGTTATTCTAGGTACTGCTCAAGCTGGAAGAGTTGAGTATAATTACGTATAGGTGAGCATAAGAGTCAAAGTCATTGTAGTATAGTGATAAGTGAAGGAGGAAGTCCAAAAGACACTCACGCACTCAACATAGTGAGGTATGAGTGGAGAAGCTTCTACATCAAAAACCCTTTTCGGAAACGTGGAAGCTATTGAGACGTCCTTTGATGTCACATGTGCTTCATTTGTTCCTTGAAGGACCCATCAACTCCATCTCTTACACTGCATGATTTTGTTTGAAAATTTCTCATAAGCATATAGAGTGTCCCATAATTGGCACTTGCATTAGGCACTCTTCCATTGTTTCTCCCAAGCACTCACGTTGCATGATAGGTACTTCAAGTCCAAATGCTCAACCCAATAAGAGCGTATACCAAAGGTACTTTCTTCCCACTAGGTTTTTTCTTTTTGGTCATCCATGTTTTAGACCCTAATCTAGAAACCCTCATCATTGACTTTTTGTATATATCCCTTCTACATCAACAATAATGAAATGGCTACCCAAGTCATCCGTAAAAGAGAGAAATAGCTGCAGGTCTCCATATGCTTATCAAGAGCATCTTTTATCTTGAAGGGCGACAACAAACCTCCATTAAAAAATGACAAGTTAATGAATGGACTACAATGACAAGCAATGATGACATCAGCAAGAGATCTCTCAACAAAAAAAAAGGAGATCAACAATGTTAAAGCTAATAAAGTATTTCAAGTCAACCACAAAGGCAAACACATCAAGAGAAATCTTCATGACAAAAAAGGCACCAACAAGCAGAATGAGCATCATATGCAAAATTCCCTTGACAATTGAAGTCCAACATGCGCATCAAAAAGAACACAGCAGATATGAAGAACTCAAGGAAGGGGGGACCATCATCGACTAAAAGTTTTTGGGGGCTCAAGAGCTCCTCTCTCTCTCTCTCTCTCTCTCTCTCTCTCTCTCTCTCTCTCTCTCTCTCTCTCTCTCTCTCTCTCTCTCTCTCTCTCTCTCTCTCTCTCTTTCTGCATCCTGCTAGAGCTTTGTTAGACTATTTTTACTAAATTAACTCTTTTCCTTTAAATTAACTCTGACCGCGTTTGACGCCCTTTCCCCTTTTTGGATTCTCTCTCTTACTTTGTATCTAGCTCTGCCAATGATAATCGAGCTCTGTAGCTTGTGCTATGTGGGAAATAGGACCTGCCCTCTAATAAGTACCCCATGAAAAAAAGACCTTTGTGAGAAATATCTCCTAATTGGATGAACTTGAAAATAAAAATATTTTGCATTATAGGCCTTTCACATAATGGGCTTTTTATGTAACTTGTGGGAGTGGGGACTGTCGACGAGTCTTCCTGGTTGAATGCATGTGGGTTGTTCAATAGGCCTTGCTATCTTGGCTCTGGCGCGTGCTATTTGGGGAGATGGATGGCCTGGATATTGCGCTACACCCGCGGTGAGTTAAAGCCCTTCTACAGCTACTTGACATTCCTCCAATTATAGGTCGAATGCGTTGGAGACGATCCGATGCAGATGAGCAGCTTTATAAAGGTGAGCCATTGGCTCACTTGTTCTTCATTCCATAGAAAGTGTGTGTATGTTTTCTCACTGTGTATATTACATTCACTAATACCTTCTTCAAGCTACACCTGAGGGCTACGAAGCATGGCCCCAAGCAAAAATCGATGGTGGAATCTAATGCGGTTGGGATGAGGTTTCTATTTAGCAAAACTGTATGCTCTTGCTTGTCTTCACTATGGATTAGTAGGAAGGATTTTATCTCCTCGATGGGGCGTTTTTGAATTATCTCTAGCATCGATTACATTTGATGTTATTAAACACTTAATATGTGTAGCAAAACACAATGAAAATGTTGTACACTTATACTTTAGGTATCTGAATGGTATTTTGTTTCTACAAATCGGTATGGATTTGTTGATCTTGAGTATGGTTTGGTAAAGAAAGGTATGTTCTCCCACATGGGATGAGTCTGGAGTGTATGTAACATCGGTTGCGATCTGCTGCATACTAGTGCTCTTCTTCAATGATTGACTATCCATACTATTATTTTGGATGGAATTGATATGGCCTCGGTAAGGATAATACGATAAAAATTGCCAAACTATGCTGGCAACGATATACGGTTTTGCATGAGAATATTGGCTACTGTTGGTTACAGGTAGTGGGAATGTGATAATGTCGGAGCCTGTTGATTATGTTGTGGTATACTATTTGCAGGAAATGCATCATTTATATGCTATCCTTTGGACCTCAGGTCATAGTATGGTATACCGCCTGCTAGCATGGACTCTTTGGGTTACTAGGGACTGTTTTATGGTTGGATCTGAGGGTTCCTTTCAGCCTGGACTACGGGACTTTTTATGACATATATGTCGTATTATAGAGATCTATTTTCATGCTTCAAGTGATACTGGGTGTTGATGAATTTTTTTTTGCTAACCATAATTGGCCTAATCTAGTTATGAAGCAAAACCAATCTACCTTCTTCTGCACGTAGGATAAGTGATGCTACCAGGTATTTGTGCACAGTATGTTGTACGACTATTCTTTGGTTTTTTGGTTTTTTGGTTTTTTGGTGTGGATTGATACTCCTAGCTGTGGATATGACCTATCTCCCATTATGGGTACTATACCTTTACTAGCTCTAGACGGCCATATACTGCTCCATATAGTTGGCAAATCTACCTCTCGGATTACCTGACTAATGGTTGGCTCCATTATTTATCGAATGCTACTGCAGAGTGACCTAATATTAACATATCAATTGCTTTTGGTTGTTGGACTGATTGCTTATAAGCCTACAATTTGATGCTCAAAACTCTGATTCAGAGCAATACCTTTATGATTTGTAAGTCTCTGGTCTGGCAAATTGATACTCTATTTGTATTTTATGATTTTTTCAAGATACTGCTAGTGCTCTCTCTATCTATGAGGAATTACCAGCAGTTCCTGATGTTAAACACATTTCTAAGCTCACCTGGGAAATTACATGAGTCACTTTACTCTATGGAAGAGTGGCTTGACTACTAGAACTAGGACTTGATTAGGCTGTGAAGGAGAATGGCTACTCTCTAGCTGACCTTGGTTGTGCTAATGGAAGCAATCGGTTTCTTCTCACATTGGTGGTGCCATCTAAATTGAGATGACAGGCACTGACATAGCCCCCTGGTAATTTTCTGACATTTACTAAGCTAGGAATTGATTAAAATCTGCACAAACTATTTGCCATTGCTATGTACAGGCTGAGATAATGGACTCTCTTCTCTAGGACCATGGGTTAAATTATGTTACAACATCTGCTAGCATGGATATTGAGGAGGACTATGGACTATTTGGAGTTATTTCTGGGTTGTTTATGACAACCTGGACCGTGGGTATTGCTGACATAAATTTTGATTTGGTAGAGAGCAATCTGCTAGCTTCGGGTGCCACTGGCCGTATTTATCCGATAGCTAGCATACTGTATAGTCTATGGGTTTTTGCAGGCTATATTGGTTGTTGATATCCGATAACTTTTTTACTTTGTTTACAGGCATTATGGCTTCGGAGGGTATTCGGAGGAAGATATCCAGTAGCTTGCATATGCATTTTTTTGTATGCTTTATGTACAGGTACTATCTGTCGTATGGGTCCGGATTTATGACCAGAGCCGTTCATATGGTTGATAGAATAACAGTGTGATATGGCAATAGCCTCACCTATTGCTTGTGGGTGTTGGGGATATATAAGTAATCTGGTTGGCTGAATACGATATCAGCAAATGAAGACTAAAATCATTATGGTATTTTTCTCATAATACTGATTTATGTGCTTTCTCTTGTGTAAACACCGACTTGCAAGGATTAGACGAGCTAGGGCATCTTGCCAATGCCATGGGCTGATCCTACTGGCTGTTATGGGTTGCTCCCTTTTGAAGGGATTTGGTATTTATCTCTAACGATGTGTACAGATAACTAGACTGGTTCACATACTGTGATTTTTGTTGTTTAAAACAGGTCGGTAGGATAATAAACGGTTTCTTTTGGGACATTAGGAAAACTGGAGGTGAGAATAACCAATTCGGTATGAGTATTGGCAATGGATTCTTATACTGTTGCTCTTTTTGAGGTTTTGACTCGGTATATGGTTCGACTTAACTACTAATATAATGAAAGACTCTCAACAAAGCTTTTTTTTGGGTACGGGCCTTCTCGGACTTTTGAAGGTAAGTATGCTGGCAGCTCTGTGATGGCTGTTGAAAATGTTGCCAGTCAGTGATACCATTTGGCGACCGGTTTTGGATGGCCCTAGAGAATGGGCGGAATACTATTAGAAACTTTGACACTATCCATTATTTTTTAACCTAAATCATATTAAAAGTAAAAAACTTTTACTTGGCATTAAAATATATGGTGTAAAACCTTTTAGACCTGACACTCTAAAATTTATTTGTTTCTGGAAATCAAGAAAACTGTTGCACATTACTTCCATTTGTACATCTTGATCAGGTTCTTAAGATAGTACCAGGGTGACATGGATGACAACTAGGTCACCCCAATTACCTGTTATGCGGTCTGAAAACTAACGAACAATTGTTTTCTTACTTTGGATGCAGGTAAGGGTGTCCTTTCCTTGGCTGCTGTTTTGAGGAGATGTGATGCTGTACACTCTTACTGTAAACACTAAATCACGACCTTCTTTCCCTAATATGGCCTGATACTGTGATGTATTGTTTTGGATACGCAGTCGAAAAGAATACATGATAAGAAATCAAAATAGACAGTTGAAAGGAGGGGAAGAAGGAAAAAATTTGCTTGAATATCATTAAAAAATAGAGAAATTGCAAAAAATACCGATTATTTTTCAAAAATTCATGTTTGAATCTATCCTAAAGGGAATTTTGTATGTCTGTGAAATTGATTTTTTTCGAACATTAAAACATACGTGCGTACGCGCATGCGTGCACACACACACACACACTACAGGGCTTGCACATTGATGATGTATGTGTGTATGTATGTCTATCTAGTTGGCATCTCTGATGTTGGGTAGAGACTCTCTCTCTTTCTCTCTCAATGTTCTCTTGCATGATCTCTCTCTCTCTCTCTCTCTCTCTCTCTCTCTCTCTCTCTCTCTCACACACACACACACACTCACTCACACAAAACGGCACGGGCGAGAGGCTCTCTCTCTCTCTCTCTCTCTCTCTCTCTCTCTCTCTCTCTCTCTCATGCACACGCACTCACACACACTCCTTTTCATTTTTGGGCTATTCGAGACCACTATTCGATTAAAATTGAGATTTAGTGTATTAATTACAAAATCTTATCTAGATTCCAAGATCGTCATATAATAAAGTAAATCGATAAAATTTTGCTAGTGTACATACGAATAATTTTTTATGTTCTAAACTTTTATTGACATTGGCTTTCGAAAAGCAAAGGTGAGCCACCCTTCAAATGGCTTTCAAAAGGAAAAGGAAAGTACGAAAAAGTATAGTCATACCTTGTTTATTACTTTGAAGGCTAAAAGTTGAAAAGTTGAAAACGCTCACATATTCCAACATTCCAAGCTTTAAAAAAAAAAAGATTTAATAAGGTTTTCTTTTAAGTGAAGGAGTGAATAACACAGGGAGGGTCTCTCCTTCCTTGAAAATTTTAATATGCTTCATATATAGTATTAGTGTGTGATCCGCATGTTGCTGCGGCTAATTAAAAGCAAGGTTTAATTCTGTGAACTCTCCTCTAGTGCTCGAAAAAAACTTAGTTTTAGTGTAATCCCACTTAAATATCTGTGTATATGTATGCATATATACTTGTATATGTATATTTATATGTATATGTATACATATACACAGACATACACACACACACATACCTACATATATACATATGTGTATGTGTTTGATGGGAGAAGCTTTATATATTGATATATATTTTGCTTTAGTTGGCTATATAGGAGCATGCTCTCTCTCTCTCTCTCTCTCTCTCTCTCTCTCTCTCTCTCAAACACACACGCACACATACACACATTTCTTTGGCTCTATGGGAGCTCAGAGCAGCCCTCATCTCCCCCCCCCCCCCCCTCCCCCCCTCTCTCCCCCCGTCTTCAATAAAAAAATATTGAGTTCGACTTGTCCAATAGATCTCTAAGATCCTAGGGGGGTTTTCTGTAATATCAAAAATTCTCCTCATGGATGTGTGTCTGTGTATATACATCTCTCTCTCTCTCACACGCACACATGCATATGCATACGCACACCCATGAGGAGAATTTACACACACACATATTAGATGTGTATGTGTGTGTGTGTGTGTGTGTGTGTGTGAGAGAGAGAGAGAGAGAGAATTAAAATTTCTTTTATTGCCCAAATGTAGTAGAATGGTGATTGAAATTCTCTTTTAAGAAAGAAGTACAATGTCTGAGATTTATTGAAGGTAGAACTTGTTTTCTTCTTCTTCTTTCTCTCTCTCCCACTATCTATCTATCTATCTATGTGTGCATGTAGTCAACCCACTATTTCATCGCAAGAAAAATCTTCTTTATCATCTTTTCCAAAAACTAAGGATACTTCGACATGAACAGTTGTTGAAAATCAATCTCTCTCTCTCTCTCTCCCCTTATCTTCCTTTCATCAACCATTGCCTCTCTCTCTCTCTCTCTCTCTCTCTCTCTCTCTCTCTCTCTCTCTCTCTCTCTCTCTCTCTCTCTCTCTCTCACACACACACACACACACACACACACACACACACACACACTTATCTAATGGACAATTCCTGGACTAACCCTTGGCTGACTTCTTCGCTCTTTGGCAATCTCGCTCTCGTTATCTGGTTCACACACACACACACACACACACACACACAATCAAACATGCAAATCCTTCAAAAGTTTCCCCACACTACATAAAAATATCTTATGTGCTGAGGATTTGCTCAACTACTTGGCAATATACCTTTTTTATTTGGCCCACATACTTAATACTATCAATATGGTGGTCGTTACACACCTTAATTATCGTAATACTCATCCAACACTATCTTGGTTTTAGCACTCGTATTTACTTAGCAGGATATGATTTCTCTATAATGATGGTAGTTGAGTCCCCACTGATTTGTGTGCCTTCAACCAATTGCTACGCAATCCTATATAAGTTTATGAGCATCAAAATTCTCATCCAACAGACACATTGGCCAACCTGTGAAATGATGTCATAATGGGAGATGCTCTCAGAAGAAGACTTATCATGTAGGGGCTACATGGTTTGCCAACCCTTAGCCAACTTGGCAGGGTATGGAATCACAAGGTTTGGGTTTAAAAACTCCCAACTTTGATGAGCTGGAGTCTACCGGACTTGGAATTTAAAGAAAATGGGGAGTTGACTCCTTTGGCTATAACGAGCCTGCATTTCAATTTATACTACACGTGTTGGCCGGTACCGTGGCTGAGCCCTACATCTGCTGCTCCATGGAGCGACTTGCACTCTGGAGCCCCCCTCATGTAACCATCGCCATACCTTTGTGAGTGAAAACTTTCCTAGCTCTTTCTCTTGTATAAGCTCTCGCGTATGCTTCTCTGCAAGCAGTCTCGAAGATCTTCCCCCCCCCCCCCCCCCCCCCCCCCACACACACACACACACACACACACACCACACACACATATGTTCTATCCTTCTCTCTCTGCTTGCATGCCCATGCTAGGAATGGTCTGTACCAGAAAACCCCTATGGATTGACTTTGCCTTTTTCTCTTGGCAGGGAAAATTCGAGAGAGACACACTTCACACACACACACACACACGAGACTAGCACCCAGCCCCCTTCATACATAACACATTCAGATCTCTCCCATTCTGCAGTACACATTCGGACATGCATACATAGGTCTTGACTCATACAAACCTATATGCAAGGTGGACATGATGGTGAAGAAAGCAGGTAAACACAATCAGCGGATGGCGGCACTTAATGAACCCTGTCTCATCAACACTCGGTTTGCCTTGGATGAAATAGTAGGCATGATCATCAAGGAATTCTATCCTTGCTCAGGCTCATTCACCTAAGGAATCACTAATCTTATTGGATCATCATGATGGCCTTCGGCATGACACTCACACAGGTTGTCATGAAGATGCTCTCAGAGGAAGATACATCAGGTAGGTGTTTTCACCTACTTAGAATGGCTGTGATAATTTGTTACTTTGATCATTTTTGAACCAAACAATGGTTTAGGATGCATACTAATAAAAATCCAACATACATTAAATGCACTCTTTATGATAATTATGGTTTTTTGATACCTATCAGTAAACACCTTATGGACTTTAAGATTGGTAGCGTACTGGTGATGGTAAAACTTTATAAACCATGTCTCAAACCATGTGGTAGTTGGCAAGCATATTCTCATGCACAACAAACATTTGGAATATATGAAGTTGTTGAGCCAGAAGAGGATCACACCCACATTTTTGCTCACACTCATCATTTTGTAACCATTGATTGTAATAAATGTCTTTCCGACATTAATTTTGATTTGAGCCATTCATTAAGTAACGGGACTCAATTGAGTTTCCAGCTTGTAATCCCGAAGTAATTTCACTTGCTGATGTAATTAGTTAGAGATGTTCTCACCTCCAAGGCTGAGGTATATAAGCCAAAGTTTTTGTAACCTAAGGGGATTCAGATTATTAATCAAAGTGAGTTTTTGAGCGCCGTGACTGTGTCTGAGAGAGAGAGAGAGAGAGAGAGAGAGAGAGAGAGAGAGAGAGAGAGAGAGAGAGAGAGAGAGTCTTATCTACTTGCTACGCGAGCTACGGAGCCGCCATTGGAGAAGCGACACCACCATTGTGTTAGCAACGGCGAGAGCTATGCACAGATACCAAGAGTGCGCACTATCGGCTTCTATGTGTGGTAAGTTCCTACGAGCTTTAGTGTGAGTTTTCTTCCAACTCGTGTGTCGGAATGGAGCGTGCAGCATATCTATAGAACCACAACGAGTAGAGCTACACATTAGTACCATCGGGGTCAAGTTTCGATCACCTATATTTTTCGGCCTGTCTTCATACGCGTTTACCGCACGGAGTGGTTATAGGTTGATTTTGCAGTTCAAGTCTTTAGGGTGTTGTTCTTACCTAGTGTATAGACTTCCCCTTGAGTTTGAGATCGATTCAATGATTCTAGATCTTGTTTCGTATAGCATTCGTTCGTAGTACGGATTTCAGTCACTTGCGTATTTTAGAACTTAGATTTGATTTCCTTAGTAGTGATTGTCATTAGAAGGTCGAGTAGGTGATTTAACACCCACCTAGTTGTTTCCATGCGCCTGCGGGTCAAGCTCCATCCTCGTCTGACAAATTCTGTTTTTGGTTGAGTTCTCGCTATTTAGCTTCCGCTAGCGGCGTAGTTGCCTTAACATTTGGCGCCGCTGTCGGGGACGAGAGCCCTAAGTAGGTGACCTTAGACTAATCCTACGAGGTGAGTCGTATAAACTACTTTGTATACTTTAGTTAGAAAAGATCTAGGAGTGGTGGACTCCGAAGATCTCGAGAGATACTAGGAAGTGGGGTATTCCTGGGTCTTCTGTGTTGACAGTATTTTTAGTTTAGCTTAGATTTGTTTGTTGTTTTGTTGGTGTTGAGTAGTTGTTGATAGAAGAAGAATTTGCTATTCCGTGAGTGACAGTGGATCTCTTTAAAATCACAATTACCAAACCCATTTTATGATTAGGAATAGCTTAGGTAGGACTTCATTTGATCCTGATCTAGAGCTAGTAATCATTGGAGTATTTGTTTGATATGGTTGATTGCATGTTAGATCACTAAACCGTCGAGTTAGTAGTGAAACTTGCAATAAACAAAAGTCAGAGAAATTTTCTGTGTATCTGGGAGTTGCTGAGCACTTGAGAAAGCTTTAGGAAGAATTCTGTGCCAAAAAACTGGAAATCTGCAACTTTAGACATCATACGCGTATGATGTCTAAATGACCAAACAGAGACCAAAACAGAAATTTTGACTTTACCAGAGTGTTAAAAAGGGGGGTTATACCCTAATTTCAACTTAAAACAAGAGCATTAACACTCAAAGAAACCCAAAAAGACAAGTCGGAGTCCAAGAAACGCAAAGAATAGGAAATTTTGGATTCAGATCTTGTTTTTACATTCAAACCTGACAAAAACACTTGAAACTCAATTATAAACATTGGAGAAGGCTTAAAACCAAGAATAGTCAAAATCTGAGACAAAAGACATCATACGCGTATAATGTCTTTTAGCACATCCACTGCTTATTTTTGATATCTGACCTGACAAGATTGTTACAAACAATGTAGAAAGCATAAATATCAAGTCTTGACCCAAATTGATGAAAAAGACATCATACGCGTATGATGTCTTTGACCTAATTTTGGACATATTTTGATACTTTGCCAACACAGATCCATTGTAATAGCTGTCTAGAGGTTATATTTCAAGTTTCATCCCATTTGGATCACAATTGACCCAAAACAAGTCAAAAGCGGAAAATTGCCAAGAAAAGCATAAATTATCCATAACTTGCTCAAACAGAGTTCAAACTGAATTTTGTGAGTGGACAGAGCATAAGGGGGCTACTGAGAGTGAGCATAACCAAAATAGTCCAAATCTATGAAAAAAGACATCATACGCGTATAATGTTTTTTTCAGCATAACTGCAACAAAATTCTCACTTGATGAAACAGAAGTTTTCCAACTGACAAGATTAAACAATTGACCAAGTATCAATCAGTTTGAATCAATTTTGACCACAAAAACTTGGGAAAACAAATTGCTGAGACAGAAAAGTTAAAGTCCTTTAGGGGAATTGATGAATTTGAGATCGGGCAGGAATCTCCAGGATAACCAACCAAAACAAGGGGAACAAGCAAGTGTCATATCAACCGAGGGAAGTGTAAACCAAAGTTGGGTGCAACCATTAGAGCCGATCTTTGAAGGAAGTGTTTCTGATACTTCTTCGGAGAGATCTTACGAGATTTTCACCGAACACTTGGAACACTTGAACCTGAACAACAGAGAAAATATGGCAGTAGGATCATCAAACCCTTCCGCCACAATGAAGCTATTGTTCATAAAATACCAGTACGACAATGAGCAAGGTGCCAAGATCTACAAAGATGGAATGGACCGCTATTGTGTAAAGATAGAAGATAGACCTAGTGAATTCAAGGACTTAGTGCCTGTGAGCTATAGCGGAGATAGATATCTAGATGACGGGGGTACCATGTATTTGGTAGTCCTAAACCCTAACATTGTGGACAAGTGGGGATTGATGGGCACCAAAGCCAAAGTAGATGAAGAACTCGAGGAGAAAGCACCAATAATAAACTTCCCTGATGCGAGGTTAAGAAGAGAGAATGAAACTACAAGGATCAACACTGATAACATCTATGTGGGGCTATACAAATATAATAATGGGGAGCAAGATCTCTATTATAGATGTGAAGAACCCTACACCGGAGAGTTGACAGACCAAAAAAGACTTTATGTCTTTACCTACACAGAGGGATCGGAAGTGAAAATTGCCGCTTACGACAAGTATGGGAGGCAATACTCAACAATGGGCAAGAAAGAATTAGAAGGATATACATACTTTGGGGGACCACTACATCAGTATTATGTTACTTCTAGCTCACAAAGACCAGCACCAACAAATGGAGTGCAAAACCCAATGACGACAGGAGGACAAAGAACTCAGGCTGCTGACTCTTTCAGTCAACCTCAGTACTCGAAGCCCGGACCAATGGGATCATTACATTCCAGAGAGTCAATGGATACGAATCGAGGTAGTGCAGTTCCAATCCCCACGTATACCACTCCAGGTCCAAGGTTCGAAGCGGAACCATCACATTTACCTCCTAGTAGTAGATTCAGGGCAGGGGAACCGACAAGGGTAACCCATGAAGTCCATGATGCTAGAGAAAGCTTTAGCCGGGACACAGGAGCAATGAGATTGGTAGCAGACCATAGACGTATGAGACCATCTCAAGTAGCCAAGTGTATGCCAAAGAAGTATGGTGGTTCAGGAGATCCGTATGCACATGTGTCACTCTTTAAGCAAGTCTTAAGAGCTGAGCAGATAACAATTTCCATACACAATACGAGGGATTTGGTCTTACTCTAGAAGGTACGGCATTGACATGGTTTCAACCACTGAACAGAGGGGGATTCCATGACATTGACCATTTGCTAAGAGAGTTTGCTGAGGAATTCTCAAAACGAGGGATTAAGCACAATACGGTCTCACAAATATATGCTTTTAAACAGAGAGAACACGAAAAAGTGAAGGAAGCTTCACTTCGCTTCAAACAATACATTGAGAGATGTCCAGTACGTGAACGACCACAAGATGACAGACTATCTGTTCTCTTTATTGAAGGATTGAGAAACGACACTCTCAAGAAGGACTTGCACTTGAAAGCTTGTACAAGTTTCGAGCAAGTAACGAGAGCAGCATTGTACTTAGTGGATAACTGTACGGTTTATGGAGAGGTGTCAGCGGATACAGATTTTGCATCCAGTAGCTCTTCCTCCGTAGCGAGCGAGACTACCACTAAAAAGAATGTTCAAACAACAACCATGCCAAATGTAGAGCAAATGATAGAAGATGCTCTAAAAAGGATGGCACCATACCAAAAACCATTGCCAAAACCACTGAAATGGTGTGCTATTGAACAAAAATGGACAAACCATCCAACAGAGGAGTGCTATTACAACAAAGGGTATGTAAGGGAGCGTCAGTATGCACCTCCTGCTCAATTAGCACCACCTCAGGTACATCCAGTACCTCGATACCCAACGGGAAATGTACCAGGACCTATGGGGATAGAAAGACCGCAACCGGTATTGGGACAACAACCACCTTTACCAGGAGCAAGACCAGTGGGCATTAGATATGCACCAACCTTAGAGAATCAGGAAGAACAAGCCTTAGTGCCTGTTCAAGCCTATTATGAAGAATCTGGTGCACACATGTCTCCAACTGTGTATTACCCACCAGAAGAACCCAAACAACCAGAACCATGGGGCATGATTGGGAATGTTGGAATACCAACAGTTACAAGTGCTTCTGATGAAGAGAGATACAATTTGGACGCAAGAACATTGATGTTCATAGCTCATGGAGGGTTAACAGGACAAAGACCATCCTATCCACAAAGGACGAATCAAGTGGGACCAAGACCAGCACTAGGACCCTGTTACAAGTGTGGAGGTGACCATCTGATGAATGTTTGTCCACATACGGAAATCATTAGAATTAACGCTTATTGCACTGAGTGTGGGGTTACTCACTTCATTGAGGATTGTTCAAAGAATCCAAACAAAGTGCAAAAGACGACATTGAATATGCTAGAAACTATTCCTACCAGCAGTGGGTCTGAAAATGAAACTCTGATACCAACGCAAGTTGTTACTAGAGCTCAAGCTAAGAAAACCACTAGAGAACCTGAGAATGGAAAGTTAGCGACTGAAGTGGTTAGTCAAGGACCGCGGAGTCAGAGAAACACATGGAAAGCTAGAAAAGCACGCATGAAGTTGAGAAAAGAACGTGAAGACGCTATTCTAGCTGAGGAACTAAAGCGAACTAAAGATAGATTAGAAAAACTTGAGAGTCAAAACGGGAAACGAGAGATGAGCCCGGAAAGAACGAAACAAAAGAGTATCAAAGAAACAACGAGCTTAAGCTCAGGGGGATCAGTGCTAGTCGACAAAGTACACGAACCATTGGACGCACTGATGAGAGCTTACGAAGCTAGGTTAAAGAACAACCAAACACAAGAACAGAGGTGGATGACATACCCAAACGCGGAATTGGAAAAGCAGAGACTTGAAATGTGCCAGAGAATGATCGAGACTGCACAAGCCTTAGAACCACCAAGAGAAACAATGAATTGTGGAACGGAAAACCCAATTCAGCAAGAGACTATCATTTCACGGGTAGCTGAAAAGACTCCCAGTGCACAAAAGCCTGAAAATACACACAAGGATGACCGCATAGTATTGAACACAACCGATCAGGAGATAGAGAGTTTTCATCCAGTCATACAGAGGTCTTACGGAAGAGATGAGGATTACAATGAATTTTGGAAACAAGTGAGAGAGGCAAACTTTGCAAACGAGCTAAGTTGCCAAGCTAATCAGACAAATTGGGAAAAGGACATCAGGAATCCTCCCATAGTGGAATTTGAGGCAGGATCTCAAGTGGACTTGGATCTGCAATCTTACTGGGGAGATGGGGGCTCTGTTAGAACAATGGAGAGCAAACCTCATTCACTGAATACCTTACCTTCATACTTAGGAGAGTATGAAGCAAAATCCGAGATTAGAGCACTTCCCTCACAAAGAATCTCATCAGAAAAAGTCATGGACTCGCAAGGATTGATAGAGATCTTGTCAACACCAGTGACATGCACTATCACTCTAGCTGAGATTTTGAGGCTAAGACCACATATGTGGACCACTGTAGGAAAATGCTTGGAGAAATTTGGGATAAAAGACCCAACATCGAGACTGCAAGAGGGCATACAAGAGTTGAGCAAACCACAAAAGAACGCTAAGCCTGTACCCTTAAACAAGGTCGGAGAGTATTGCGAAGGTGAAGAGGGGAATACAACCTTACCAGTTGAATTCCAAGGAGTGAACACGATGGCAATACTAGACAGCGGAGCTGGGGTAGCCATTGCTACAAAAGAAATCTGGAAAAAATGGGGGAAACCAGCAATAAGGAAGACTAGGTTGAAACTCCAATTAGCAGATGGACACATGGAGAAACCTATGGGGTTATTAGAGAAAGTCGTAGTGACTTCTTGCGGCATTGAATACGAACATACTTTTGCTATTGTCGATTTTGGCAAGGAGAATAACTATGATATCATACTGGGAAGACCATTCATGAGACAGTTGAAAATGGTCCAAGATTGGGGCTACGATCACATATACCTGAGAAATATGGAAACCACTACACGTGTGAACCTGAAAGACCATAGCTACAAAGATGTGAACCGAACACCGGTAGAGGAGTTTGATTCAGCTACTTTGGCGGGATCCGAATTTCCAGCTTGGTTAGGTAAGCCCAAGGAGTTATGGATGTGTGGGCCTCGAAATGTGGAAGTCTGAGGCGAAAAGAATATGTTTTAGAAAGGGCTATCGAAGACGAAACTTATATAGGAGAACCCTTTCCAGAGGACACGCTTGAACCATTAGAATGGACACACATTTTAGCAACCCTAGATGTTTGTGCAATTTTGAATGGTCCCACAACAAAATTTTGCGACAAGGACGGGTACGACGTGGTTCTGTACTTCATGTTGAGAACTGTGCTCAAAAAAGAAACTGAAAAGAACGATACACTGGAAAAGGAAGATGAAGAAGAGGTGTTTCACGACATTCCCGATCATTCAGAGTGGGGAAATGAAGCAGACAACGAGTCAACGGACAATTCAAGCAGAAACAAAGAAACTATAACGGATGTCAGATTTTATGATTTTCCGAACCAAACTGAACAACGCCAGAAACACTATAGAGCAAAAAGAAAAACAAAGGGGGTTAGAACCAATCCGATGCCTAGAATAAGAGGAAAAAATCAAATCCTAATGCTAGTAAAGGCGGAAGATTGTGTTAAAGACAAGATTTCTGGAAGAATGAGAGGCAATGATCAAAAGAGCTTACGAAAAGACAAAAGAAGCTCAAGAAATCAAGTTCAAAGGAATGAAACGAAAACTGAAACAGAAAAATCAGAAAAGAACAAGCGCAACAGAGAACACACAGAGTCCAAGTTAGAACGTAGAAACAAGTAACCCAACCCATTCGAGAGAGAAAGGCGAACGAATCTTATGACGGACCGGAGGATGCAAAAAAAGTTGATTTAGCAGCTCCAGGTGAGACACCTAGACCGGTGTACATAGCCACAGATTTGTCTCCAGGCAAGGAAGAGAGACTTTTGAGTCTTCTCCGAGAGTACAGGGATGTGTTTGCATGGTCTTATAAGGACTTAAGGGGAGTTGACCCATCGATATGCCAACACACAATCCCACTAAAACAAGACGCAAAGCCTAGCAGACAGAGACCATACACATATAATGATACGTTTGCTAAGCGAATCAAAGAAGAGATAGATAAGCTAATGGAAGCTGAATTCATATACGAGATTGAACACACCGATTGGGTATCTCCGATTGTGATGGTACCCAAGAAGAACGGAAAACTCCGAGTGTGTGTCAACTTAAAGAAAGTGAATGCTGCAACAATCGGGGACAATTATCCCCTGCCGATAACTGATCATGTTCTAGAGCGTGTATCAGGGAAAACATCATACTCCTTTCTTGATGGTTTTTCAGGATATAACCAGCTAGCCATAGCACCGGAAGATCAACATAAAACAGCTTTTGCAATGGAGTGGGGAATTTATGCTTATCGGGTTATGCCTTTTGGTCTAACCAATGCTCCCGCAACCTTCCAGAGGCTGATGACGCATGCTTTCAAAGAATACTTAAGGTTGTTTCTAGAAATATACATGGATGACTTATGTGTACATTCTCTTCTGAGAGATGAGCATCTAGAACACCTAAGAAAAGTATTTGAGAAATGTAGGACATATCGCATTTGTCTCAATCCTAAGAAATGTGTGTTTATGGTCCGACAGGGCATAATTCTGGGACATATTGTCTCACAAAACGGAATATCCACGGATTTAGAGAAGATAAAAGTTATAGTGGATATGCTTAGACCAACCAATGCGAAACAAGTACAGAGCTTTATGGGACATTGCGGATATTATAGACGATTCATTTACATGTACGATATAATAGGCCAACCACTTTACAGGCTAATAGTGAACTTTGAATGTGTGAGGAATCATTCAAGAAATTGAAAGAGGCACTCATTATTGCTCCAGTCTTGAAATCACCAGATTGGGAGAAGATATTCCAGGTGCATATAGATGCTTCGGCATATGCAATAGGATGCATTCTGGCTCAGCCAGAAGAAGGAAACATGGATTTTCCTATCTGTTACGCCAGTCGACAGCTCAACAATGCAGAGAAGAATTACACCACAATAGAGCGAGAGGGATTAGGAATGATATATGCTGTGAAGAAATTTCGGCATTATCTTCTAGCCAACAAGTTTGTGTTTTTTACGGATCACCAAGCCTTGCTCTACCTAGTGAATAAACCATGCAATACCGGGAGAATAGTGAGATGGTTCATTATCTTACTGGAATTTGACTTCACGGTAGTAGTAAAGAAAGGAAAAACACATCTTAGAGCTGATCATCTTTCGCGATTGACGAATGGGGAAGACCCTATAGGAGTAGATGACGACATGCCAGACGCGTACTTGTTCAACATAGAAATGATACCGAAGTGGTCTCAAAATGTCGTTAGCTTATTAACCTATGGAGGAGAGTTGATAGAAGAGAATACAACCAGAAACATATTGCTATTCAGCAATCCAAGAATCTTCAATTGGTTGCAGGAAGGTTGTATCAATTGGGAAATGATCATGTTTTACGACTATGCATCAATCCTGAGGAATATAATATATATCTGCGCGAAGCACATGTTCAGGAATGTGCATTTCATTGTTCAAGAAGGAACACATATAGGAATTTGTTACAATTGGGAGTCTATTGGCCAGGAATGAAAGAAAGCGTACATGAATATGTCACTGTATGTATTGTATGTTCATCAAAACCGCCAGCAGAGTATTCGACATTATATCAGATAATGATCGCTCCGGAATGGAGTCAGTATATTGTTGAATATCTCACAAATAGAACTTTCCCAGAAGGAACGTCAAAAGCTCGTCAGAAATCTGTAGAGACAGAAGCTAGAGATTACGCTTTAATAGGAGATCAACTCTATAAGAGAGGTAAAGACAACCAGCTTAGGATTTGCGCATCAGAGTCTGAGTATGTGATAATCCTGGAGCAAGCTCATGGAGGAGTAGGTGGAGGCCATTTCTCAGGTGATAAGACAGCAAAACTTGTCTTAGCCGCAGGAATATGGTGGCCAACATTACATATGGACGCTGAGGAATACGTTAAACGGTGTGATGACTGTCAGCGGACCAAAGTACCACTTAAAAGAGATGATATGCCGCTTAGACCAATGATGGGGGCAAGAGCTTTTGCAAAATGGGGGATTGATTATGTCGGACCCATTTCACCTCCTGCATATAAGACTCATGCACAATACATTGTTGTGGCTACAGACTATCTAACAAAGTGGGTCGAAGCAAAGGCAACTCAAAAAGCAGATGCCAGGACCACGGCACAATTTCTATATGAATACGTCTTTGTACGATATGGATTGCCAATAGAAATTGTGAGTGATCGAGTCACACATTTTATAAATGAAGTGATAGAGATCCTTCTAGATGAATTCATGGTAATCCATAGGAAATCACCCCCGTATCATCCACAAGCAAACGAACAAGCTGAAGCAACAAACAAAACCATATGCACGGTCCTTACGAAGATTATATCTAAGTCGAGAACTGACTGGGACCAGAAGTTGCATTCAACATTATGGGCATATAGGGTAGCATATAAAACATCAATAGGAACGACCCCATATAACATGGTTTTTGGGCTAAATGCTATCTTACCAATAGAATTCTTGATTTCAACCTTAAGGGTGGCTAAGGATCTAGAGTGGACAGGGCACGAGCTTTCTGATAGAATAGATGACCTGGAAAAGCTAGATGAGCTTCGCCTAAAAGCAGTAGCTTCTATCTACGTTCAAAAAAGGCGACAAAAGGAATTTTTTGATAAGCATGTGCGGACTAAAGAGTTTAAGGTTGGGGACTATGTCCTAGTTTACACTCTATAACATTATGCTAAGAATCTTAAAAAGCGAGGGATGGGACCTCTGGTGATTAAAGATCTATCAACAAGTGGAGCCGTCAAGCTTGCTACATTAGACGGAGAAGAAATGCCCAATTGGATTAGTGGATGCAGAGTGAAAAAGTATCTTTTGCCGCTAACCCAAGACATGCTTCTCAAAATACATCAAGAAAAGTTGCGTGTCCAGAAAAAGAAAAAGATTGTGGAGGAAGCGCAAGCCGAGGCGAAGGAAAGAATGGAGAAAAGAAGACTACTACGTCAGAAACAGTGCAATGAAAGAGCAATACGAATAAACGCAGTTAGTATAACAGAAATGGATAATGACAAAGAAGAACCCATCATTGAATGCAAAGTAGGAACCAACCAAATCAAAGCCAGAGCACTATTGGATTCTGGAGCTCAAACTAACCTACTTTCACTAAGTTTGTATAGACAATTGACAAATGACACTAAATTACAAACTGACAAGCAAGAGTTAAAGAGTTACTCTGAGAATTCAATCAAAACTGTCGGATGCACAGTTTTACATATACAGATTAACCAGTATGTGTATCCTCATATGTTTTACGTGGTTGAAGACCAAGCTACACAACATCCATTATTGCTAGGACAACCATGGCAGAAGCAATACAATGCAATGATTGACTAGAGTTCTAAATCAGTGCTTATCAAATACGAAGGTGAAAGTCAATCAGTTAAGTTCACCAAAGGAGCAGAGCCAACTCCAAAGGAAGAATCCAAGAACAAAGGTAAACAACAACCAGAGAAAAATAAGAAGCAATGGAAACCAAAAGTTTCTATACAACTGGATTGCTCTTCGACGAGGAACTCTCAACATTGGATAAGGAAGAGAAGCAATAATATAACAGCTCAACCTTGGGAAAAAACGGAGTCAACGTTGGTATGGAGACCAAAAAAGGTTGTGCCAGAGAACACAAAGGTGGAAAACAGAGTCTTCAATACCAGGCAACAGAGTGATTCCAGACAATCAAGGACAGTGAAACAGATATGGATTCCAAAGAAGTTCATGACGGCACAAAGCTATAGCAAGAAAATTTGGATCCCAAGAATTTGTAAACAGGAACTCCCTTCAGTACAATCCACGGAAACTCCTAGGTATTTCAAGGCGAGGAAATCAACACAAAGAACAAAGCAGGTTTGGGTCGCAAAGAGTTTGTGGCAAGCACAAGGGAAGCGGAAGCAGATTTGGATTGTGAAAAAGAACAACAAGGTAAAGAAGAATCCATCTACTGATTCTACTACCGAAGTGCCAAAACCCGACCACCAATCCTTCAATCAAACAAAGAGCAGCTTTATTGGAAAGACTGTTGTATCATCGCTCTGCAATTGCATTGGGAACTTATGACCAAAACAACTACAATGCTTCGCCCACAGACACTTCATAGTCGTCCAGGAGGACTCAGACTAGGAAGGGGGGAGGTATACAGGTATACAGGAGCTACAAAGCAGCTACAAGCGACAAAAAACAAAGAAAAACAAAAAATTATATTACAAGGGCAGTGTCTTACATGATTTTGCAATTTTTATGTTTGATTGCGGATATTGATAATATTTATGCCCTTATATACCTTGTTTTGCAACAAGAAGAGATCAAATGATGAATTTGGGTCTCTAGACGTGTAAATATCACTAAATAAGAGTGTTTTTGGAGCTACAAAGTCGAAAAAAGTGGTAATCCAAGTCCAAAAATCACAAATAAGTGTATATTCATATACACAAGGTTACCAGCTATTTATTGTGTATGTTTGGAATTTTTTTGGCTTCAATTTGCTATTTTCCTTTATTTTTTATGATTTTCTTGATAAAAGTAAAAGAAAAATAAAAAAGCAGGTGAAACGAGATCAGAAAAAAGAAAAGAATAGATGGTGATGATCCTAATGACAAGGGCAACCCATGGTAAAAATTGAGTACAATTCGGGAAAAGTTGCGGAAAGCCCGAAATGACAGAATTTTGGCAAAGTGGACAGATTTCTTAGAAACAGGTCAAACGGAGTCCAAATTGAGAAATTTCAAATCCTAAAGTGCATTTCACGATGAGATAGGAGCACATGTCAAATTTGGTAACAAGTGATCCGGGAAGTCCGAAGTTAAGTATTTTTCACATCACTTTCAAGCTCATTTCCACTATTACCTTCTTGGAGAGAGCAAAGAGCACACAGGAGCATCCAACCTTCTACAGCCTTCTACGACTGCTATGAGATCTCAAAGGACACCAGACATGAGAGGTAGACTCGTTGCCATAAGCTTTTGATGCTTATCATTAACTTTTGTCGCGAAAACTGACCAAAACCAAGAAACAAGAGCAGACGGGGAATGCGGTAGAATGCTAGGTAGTGGCACAACCGCCTAACCAAACCTTGCAAGAACTTATAGGTGGGTTACCCTAGTATAGAAGATGGGTTTCTAACACTCAAAGCTCGAGAAAGAACGACTAGAAAAACCCTAGGTCAATAGAGCCTGCAAGAGGCAAACAGGAAAAAGTTGTCGAAACGACACAAAACTTCTCAGGTAGCTTAACAACATCGAGGGCAATGCAACCATGGAGTATCTCCAGGTTTGTACCACCAAAAGTAGGTCGGAACAACCGATTCGGCTGCAGACACACAAAGCGTCATTTTGGCATAACGGCTGAAATTGACGACCGAATGAAATGAAACTTCACAAGCAGCTTCAAATATACATGGATGACTTAGGTTTGCAAGCAAAACCCAAAAGAAAGCTGATTCACTTACCGATGGTGAAAAAGACGCTTTCGGGCAACCAAAAGGAGAAAGATGGAGAACGGGGAGCCAAAGTCAAGTTCAACCAAATAGATGGCTTCACAACACATCCAATGAGCTGGAAATGCAACTCTCGAGAAGAAAAGTTGAAGAAATTCAACTCCAAGGCAAAAAGACGACTTCGGAGACTGAAATGCCTATAAGGGGGATTTTTAGCTAAACTGATGACTTTTTAAGTTGAAAACTAGTTAGCAGGGCTTAAGGCACTAGCACAAAGCATTCTTTGCACAAAAAGATCAACATTTCAAGAAAAGACATCATACACGTATGATGTCTCACAGCATGAATTTCACATCCATTTCAACATTTGAGTGCATAGCCTCATTCCACATGTTAATCACATCCTATGAACCAAGTATCATGAGAATTGGAGTTAGAAAACCCAAGGAAAACCAAAAAGACGCAAAGTAGGCCATAAAATTGATTTTTGGTCCTAATTTTGTCAAAATAACTCCAAACTCATTGAAACTTTGTAGGATTGTTGATTAACACATCTACAAGCTATCTGGAACCAAAAAGCACCATTTTAACACAAAAGACATCATACGCGTATAATGTCTATTTGCACTTACAGAGCCAAAACTGCTGATTTGTCATCATACATCCATTATATATATCTAATACATGCTACATATGAAATTTGGAACCATTTGGTCAAGAGGATCACCCCATTAGCCCAATTGAGGAAAAATCCTTCACTTAAAGCCTATTTTTGGCCCAAATCCAACATACTCAAGTCCAAACCAAGATTTGAGTAGGAACAGTCCTTCACTAGTACATGGGGAGTCCACAGAACCAATCCCATGCAAAATTGATGAAAAAGACATCATACGCCTATCTAAAGCCAAATCCAAGCTTATAGAGAAATTTGGTCCAAAAATACACTAAAACACATCAAACGCGTATGATGTCTCACTATGTGATTTTGGCACCTCAGGGCTTCAACCACCAAACATAAGTGATCTACATGCCATTTGAAAGTGAACCACCAAGTTTTATCCAATTTGGATCCTAAAATCCAAGTCCCTTTCAAAATTTTGCCAAGAGCCGGAACTGGACTAAACTGGCCAAAACTTGACCAAATGGTATCCAAACTCAAATCCAAGCATATGATAATCATGTATACACTATCAGCTACAAGCACAACCAATATGAAGTCATTCTGACACAAAAGACATCATACGCATGATTTTGAGCCCATTTTGCATATTTTTTCACCTACCTTGCATCCTTAGGCTCTGAATAGCTCATGTTTCAATTTTCAAGTCATTTGAATAGTTAAAAACTTCATTTCGGCTTTCAGAACTAAAAAGACGCTAACTTTTGAAATTGGAGTTACAGGATCCATGGATTCTGCCAAGTCATCGGCAACGAAGAGAAAAAGACCAACAATCAAAGATTCTCTTGCAGAAGCGGAACCCTTTAACATTCCAGCAGAAACCCTCAAGCCAACCAAAACTTGGGTGGAGGAAGCAGTATTAGAGAAAGAGGGAATAAAGATCTACCAGGGGACTTTCAGAGA
Source organism: Adiantum capillus-veneris (assembly GCF_014529385.1). Lineage (NCBI taxonomy): Eukaryota > Viridiplantae > Streptophyta > Polypodiopsida > Polypodiales > Pteridaceae > Adiantum > Adiantum capillus-veneris. Next base: position 56,783,659 of record NC_140947.1, read on the forward strand.
TCCTCAAGGGCAAGCGGTGGATGTACCGATGATCCCACAAGAATTGGTAGATTATAGCAGGTCAGAAGACATCAGCAGGTACCTAGAAAGGGCAGACTTGCACAGTTTCTTCACCTCGAGACCATCAGGTGTGGATACAAGAAGAGTGTACGAGTTGGCAACATCCATTCAGAAGGATGGAAAAGCCACATTGACAGCCATGGATGGAGAGAAAGTAGAAGTACAGATCACTCCACAGCTCATTGCAGACGCATTGAAGCTACACAACAAAGGGAGCTCGGTCAGGGAAAGAAGGGAGGCCATAGAGGTCTATGGTCCCAAGAAGCAAAATGCAACCTATGGAGATATGGCGGACCCAAGAGCGGAAACCCTTTGCCGACTGTACAACCAATTTCTTCATGTTTGCAGTAAAAGACTGCAAAAGTATATGACACCACCCCATGCCATTGCGACCACCATCACATGGGCATTAAAGAGCAATATGCCAAAAGAGGTGAATTACGCTCAACACATCCACGAGCAAGTAATTGCCATGCACAACGAGAAGCCAAAGTACATAGGAGGAGCAGAAATTCTGACAAGAATAGCTTATGAAGCTATTGGAGCTAGAGATCAGTGGCCAAAGTTCCCTCCCAGAATGAGTGTCTTAGAGAAGCCGACAAGGAGGAAGAACGGCCCGAAGTATCCAAGAGGGCATCCATAAGAGCACGCCGGAAACTAGAAGTAGTTTCAGAACCTGCAGAGGATGTGGACGAGCCGCTTAAGAAGAAAGTAAAGAAGAAGGTTGCTCCCAAGCAAACCAAAAGTCAGAAAGCGGCAAGAATGGAAAGACTAGTGGAGCAGTTTAGAGCGGAAAGAGCTCTAAAGGGTGACTTTGAAGAAAAGTGGGTGCCAGACCCCACTAAAGTCGGAACTAGCTCAACCAGGCCACATACTGATCAATACGATCAATATATTAAAGCTTATGAGGAGTCAGAGGCTATTCTGGAGCAGCAACCTGTCGAGCCATACACTGAAGAGGAGGTACAACAATTAAAAGCTGAGCTGAAAAAAAACGACAAGGGGAAAAGGAAAGTAGATGAGTCTACTAAGCCTCAAGAGAAAGATGGGCAAGCCGACAAAGGGAAAGCCAAGGAAGCTGAGGACAGATATCCCTCTATGACTGATGTACCAAGCCCTAAGAAGACGGAAACAATTGTGGAGGGGACCACAGTAGAGGTGGACATAGATGATTTGGAAAAGCCAGAGGCCGAGACCAAAGAAAAGAAGATAGATCCAGTTCAGCAAAAGAGAAATGATTATGAAGATCTGGTAGAGATAGGATACACCAAAGAAGAGGCCCTTGAGGCAGTTTATGGGATCACCCTACAAAAACAAGATGAACGGAGAGGAACGGAGGAAAAAACAAAGAGTAAAAAAGAAAGTGAAGAGAAATTGGACGAACCGAAAATACTAGAAGAGCCAAAGCAAGTGGAGGTGGTGGCGGAAAGAGCTTTAGAGTTGACAGATGATGATGAAAAAGACATGCACATGGTGCATGAACTGCTCAACAAGATAAAAGAAAGGTCCAAGGCAAAGGAAGTAGAGATTGAGACAGCCAAACAAAGGGAAGCGGAGTTGCAGAGAAAATTAGAGAATGCTATGACTGAATCTGAAAGTCATAAAGCATCACTCTATGACGCGGAAAACGAGAGAGACGGCTTGATACTCCAGCTAGCCGAGGCTTCAAGAGAAGTAACAAGTGCACAGGAAGCAAGGGAGCGGATAGAGGATGAGTTGGAGGCGGCCAAGGATGAGCTCATTGAGCTAAGGGAGAGAGTCGAGCTCCAAGAAAGAACAATCACTAGACTCGGGACTACCCCTAGAGCTAGCAGAGCAGGAACCGAACAAGAGGGAGCTATCATACCAGCTTTGGAAGACCAGGTTCGAAGCTTACAGAGAGAGCTGAGATTAGAGCAAGTGCAAAGGTTGCACATTGCGGAGGGATCATTGGCCGCAGAGGAGAGGCTCACATTAGAAAATCAAACACTACGGACAGAGAATGAGGCCCTCCGCAAACAGCTCCAAGATCTACAAGAGCAACAAAGAAGAGAGACAGAGACACCACAAGAAGAATCAGGTGGAGCAGCCATAGAGCTACCAGAAACTGGAGAGGCAACCACAATTGAAGATCCAGCCCCAGCTCAAGAGGTAGCCTCGACTTCAAGAATCTCTTAAGAAGAAGAACAAAGGCTCCATGACCAAATAGAAAAGTCAGCAGAGGAGAGTGCCAAGGCGGAAATGGAATGGGAGAGGAGACTCCTAATCTCCATTAGACTTCAGGGACTAGACACAAAAGTGCTCCATGAACAGTGGATGCAACCCAGCCTGCCTTTCCCTTTGATGAAATTTGAAGTGCTAAAGACGAAAAAGAGAATATAGGAGGAGCAGTATGTCGCTCTTTACGAAGGCGACATCACAAAGGAGGAACAATCAAAGAAGATAGTAGATTCACAACCTAGATGGAGGAAAGGTTGGTTGAACAAATACCCAGCCTACCTCATCTACTTGGTGGAGGCACCAAAGGAGATTCGAGAGGATGCAACCTTCTGCCCGGTGCCAAGAGTCAGAAACTGGAAAGAGCATGGTAGGATTGCAAAAAAGAAGCCAAATTGGCTTAATTATCCCAGGATGCAAGGACCAAAGGCAGGAGAGATAATAGGTAAAGCCTACATGGTGGAAACCCTAACGGGCACCATTAAGCTCCTTACTGGCTCTCCTGACCTTTCATGTCAGATGCTCAAGAAAATCTGCAGGACTCTCTTAGCTTGCATTGAAGTGTTCGCGCCAGATAAAGCCACGACCTCGAGTCTACTATCGACGGCCGACACAGTGACTGATATGATGTACGATCTTTCATTGCAGCCTTCTCCAAAGGTGTTACACCTCCTATACCAAAGGATTATGTTTTTGCCTAGCTTCCACATGCAAACATTCGAAGAAGCTTTCTACACCGGCTTTTTCACCCACGAAAGCAAAATATTCGGCCCAACCTTGACCATCGGCAACCTACAATACGAATCACATTTGCAGATGCTCAAGACGACAGGACTTTATTGACCAAGCATAAAAATTCATGTCAGGGACGACATGAACGCGGAAGGGGGGAGTGTTGAGCCAGCAGAGGATCACGCCCACATTTTTGCTCACACTCATCATTTTGTAACCATTGATTGTAATAAATGTCTTTCCGATATTAATTTTGATTTGAGCCATTCATTAAGTAACGGGACTCAATTGAGTTTCCAGCTTGTAATCCCGAAGTAATTTCACTTGCTGATGTAATTAGTTAGAGATGTTCTCACCTCCAAGGCTGAGGTATATAAGCCAAAGTTTTTGTAACCTAAGGGGATTCAGATTATTAATCAAAGTGAGTTTTTGAGCGCCGTGACTGTGTCTGAGAGAGAGAGAGAGAGAGAGAGAGAGAGAGAGAGAGAGAGAGAGAGTGAGAGTCTTATCTACTTGCTACGCGAGCTACGGAGCCGCCATTGGAGAAGCGACACCGCCATTGTGTTAGCAACGGCGAGAGCTACGCACAGATACCAAGAGTGCGCGCTATCGGCTTCTATATGTGGTAAGTTCCTACGAGCTTCGGTGTGAGTTTTCTTCCAACTCGTGTGTCGGAATGGAGCGTGCAGCATATCTATAGAACCACAACGAGTAGAGTTACACTTTAGTACCATCGGGGTCAAGTTTCGATCACCTGTATTTTTCGGCCTGTCTTCATACGCGTTTACCGCACGGAGTGGTTATAGGTTGATTTTGCAGTTCAAGTCTTTAGGGTGTTGTTCTTACCTAGTGTATAGACTTCCCCTTGAGTTTGAGATCGATTCAATGATTCTAGATCTTGTTTCGTATAGCATTCGTTCGTAGTACGGATTTCAGTCACTTGCGTATTTTAGAACTTAGATTTGATTTCCTTAGTAGTGATTGTCATTAGAAGGTCGAGTAGGTGATTTGACACCCACCTAGTTGTTTCCATGCACCTGCGGGTCAAGCTCCATCCTCGTTTGACAAATTCTGTTGTTGGTTGAGTTCTCGCTATTTAGCTTTTGCTACCGGCGTAACCGCCTTAACAGAAGTTGTGCCTACATCTTTTGGTCTCGAAAAATAGCTCAAAGAAAATTGTGTGTACTATTGCAAAACTCGATACCTTGTTCTTTGTAAATACCTAATTGGTACTTTTTCTCCTAAAACAATAAAGTTACACTCAGTTAAGTATGTTTTTGGGATTCATGAAGGTTGTGCTATCCACTTTTTTAAAATTGAGTATATAAAATAGGAGCATTGGAACACAGGATATAAGTTGGCCTCGGGTATGAGGATATGGTGGGCTGCAAAGTAATTGATTATGTCTTGCCGCAAGGGTTTTTACTGCTTGACCTTAATCCTCTTGTGAGGGTCTCTCCGTGAGATGGCATAAATTTTTGGTTTTTTTTGAAATTTTATCCATTTTACAAAAGATATGCTGTGAAAATTTTACAAATCTAAGTAACATATAAACTAAGTGTGTTAACTACTAAGACAAATGTCTAGCTAACATATGAGTAGATGATTGATGTTTTAGGAGAGTTCTCATATTTGGGTCTACCTGACAAGCTCATTCTTTTGAAAAATTCATTCGTCACTTTAATATTGTTTGAGAAGTTTCTACTTCATGAATAGCTTAGATAATGATCTATTCATCAAAGGAAGCCTTGTGTGTGTGTGTGTTTGTCTTTGCTTCATTGGATGGTACCGGGAATGATTCTTCTTGACATATAATGAATATTGGTATATGGAATACCTACTTGTTGTATTAGTGAAGCATGAAACCAAATAAGTTCTGTGACAAAAAGTTTTTTGCTTAACTACAATGAAGGGTAATAGTATTGAGGTTTCTTTCTTTTCTTTTTTGACACAGCTAAGTTTAAGACTTGAAGTAGATATGCTCCATGCTATGGAAGCATCAAACCTCCTGGGGAGGGTCTCAGTTAGAGATGGCATATACGGTTATTTTTGAAAAATTGGCAAGACTTGAAGTAGTTATGGTCTATTCTATAGAAGCATCAAGCCTCCTGTGGAGGGTCTCAGTTAGAGATGGCATATACGATTATTTTTTAAAAATTGGCTAAAGTATAAACAAGACTCTGTCTGATTTTTTTCAGTTTTGCTTAACATACTTTACAGTTTTCAGAATTAATAGACTTTGAAATGTGAGTGAATAGAATATAGGTGATTTGTTGATATAATAAACATCTCATAACATGATACATATGACTCCATAAGCAATGTTTATCTTACTTCAGAGTTTAACTAAATGTTCAATCCTCTGGGTAAGTTGTAAACTAGGTCTATAGGTGTGACATGGATAACAATTGGATCCAATGTCAACACCTGCAACACGCTTAAACATAGCAAGTTCTAACTGAATGTTTTTGTATGGATGCAAGTAACAGCTGGATCCTTCTCCATGTAGATGTAGTGGAAGCTCATCCCAAAGGGTGGACACACAGAGATGCAACACTAAGATATCAATTTGTAATGATCAAAGATCAATTTTTTGATCGAAATGATTGTATTATCCATTAGATACAGAATGTTGTATTGGTATATATGAAATGTTAATTGAGGGTTATGACATCTTGTTATTTAATATATTATTTAATACAATTGTCTAAGTATGGTTCAATTATGGGGGGATTTTCATACTTACACACACACTCCTTTTCCCTACTAGTCTTTGGTCGGACTAGTGCCATACTTAACAATTGGAATTAGATAATATATTAAATAATAATGTATCTACTCCATTTTATTTTGACTTCAATCAAACGGTTTTTGTCTGGATATGGGTGTTGGCTATCCTAAGAATTGGATTGCCTGCTCTCTAGTATAATTATTCCCTAGGAAATGGAGCACTTAATGTCGGTTATTAATAGCTTGACCCACCTAATCCAAAGGGATGGGTCGGGGCTCTTTAGCTCCTAAATTTGTCAATTTAATACAAGTTACATTATGACTAGCTTGATCCACCCAGTCCAAAGGGATGGGTTGGGGCTCTCAGCTCCTAAATTGGTCAAGCACCTACATGCTTACATATAATCCATTTGCTGTAATTAATGTCCACCCTCGAGCAGGTGTGGAATTTCAAGTGATCTTTATCTTGTAGGATCAGAGTATTGAATATAACCACCATGACGACATAGTTCACAAATCTGGGAGGACACATCAACCAAAATCATGAGGTGCCAGGTATGTAGTTTTCATAGTACTATACTCTCCTCCCTGGAGGACCCCTTTATCACATAACAATTGGATGTTCTTACATCTAAACACATTAAATATGTGTATTCTCCCATCTACACCCTTTTTAACACAGTATAGGTGATTGAGCTATAAACATTGAAATTTTTAGGAAGCATGTACAATTGGTGGGGGATTGGTCCACTTGGTGGACCATCCTCCACCAAGTGGATCTCTCCTCTGGGATCGGGGAGGTCCACACACACACACAACACAGAGTCACTTATCTAGTGGACAATTCCTTGACTAACCCTTGGCTGACTTCTTCCCTCTTTGGTAATTTCGCTCTCGCTATCTTGTTCACACAGACACACATAGTTAAACATGAAAATCCTTCAAAATTTTCCCCACACTACATAAAAGTATCTTCTGGGCGGCTGAGGATTTTGCTCAACTGCTTGGCAATATAACTTTTTTATTATTTGGCCCACATACTTAATACTATCAATACGGTGGTTGTTACACACCTTAAGTATCGTAATACTCATTCAACACTATCTTGGTTTTAGCACTCGTATTCACTTAGTAGAATATGATTTCTCTTTAATAATGGTAGTCGAGTCACCACTAGTTTGTGTGCCTTCAACCAATTGCTACGCAGACCTATATAGGTTCCCGAGCATCAAAATTCTCATTATCCCAACAAACACATTGGCGAGCCTGTGAAATGATGGTGTAATGTGAGATGCCCTCAGAAGAAGACTTATCACACGTAGGGGCTACATGGTTTGCCAACCTGTAGCCAACCTGGCAGTGTACGGAATCACATGGTTTGGGTTTAAAAACTCCTAATTTTGATGAGCTGGAGTCTACCTAACTTGGAATTTATAGAAAATGCAAAGTTGACTCCTTCTGGCTATAACGAGCCTGCATTTCTATTTATACTTCACGTGCTGGCCGGTACCGTGGCTGAGCCTTGCATCTGCTACTCCATGGAGTGACTTACACTCTAGAGCCCCCCTCATGCAACCATCATCGTACCTTTGTGAGTGAAAACTTTCCCAGCTCTCTGGCTTCTATCATCTCTCGCGTATGCTTCTCTGCACAAGCAGTCTCGAAGATCTCCCCCCCCCCCCCCCCCCCCCCCCCCACACACACACACACACGCACACACACATATGTTCTATCCTTCTCTCTCCGCTCACATGCCCATGCTTGGAATCGTCAGTACTACCATACAATCCCTATGGGTTGACTTTGCATTTTTCTCTTGGCAGGGAAAATTTGAGACACACACACACATGAGACTAGCGCCCAGGCCCCCTCATACATAACACATTTGGATACATTCTTCAATACACATTTCGACATGCATACATAGGTCTTGACGCAGAACCTATATGCAAGGTGGACATGATGGTGAAGAAAGCAGGTAAACACAATCAACGGATGGCGGCCCTTAATGAACACTATCTCATCAAATGAAAGAGTGCATGCATGATCATCAAGGAATTATGTCCTTGCTCAGGCTCATTCACCCAAGGATTGGAGTATCATGATGGTCTTCGGCATGACACTCACACAGGGTGTCATGGAGATGCTCTCAGAGGAAGATACATCAGGTGGGTGTTTTCACCTACTTAGAATGGCTGTGATAAATTGTTACTTTGATCATTTTTAAACCAAAAATGGTTTAAGTTGCATACTAATAAAAAGCCAACATACATTAAATGCACTCTTTATGATAATTATGGTTTTTTGATACCTATCAGTAAACACCTTATGGACTTTAAGATTGGTAGTGTACTAGTGACGATAAAACTTTATAAACCATGTCGTAGTTGGAAAGCATTTGCTCATGCACAACAAACATTTGGAATATATGAAGTTGTGCCTACACCTTTTGATCTGGAAAAATAGCTCAGAGAAAATTGTGTGTACTATTGCAAAACTCGATACCTTGTTCTTTGTATAAACCTAAATGGTACTTTTTCTCCTAAAACAATCAAGTTAGACTTAGTTAAGTATGTTTTTGGGATTCATGAAGGTTGTGTTATCCATTTTTTTAAAATTGAGTATATAAAACAGGAGCCTTGGAACACAGGATATAAGTTAACGTTGGGTATGAGGATATGATGGGCTACAAAGTATATGATTATGTCTTGCAAAGGGTTTTTTATGGATTGATCTTAATCCTCTTGTGAGGGTCTCTCTGTGAGATGGCATAAATTTTTGGTTTTTTTGAAATTTTATCCAATTTACAAAGGAGATGCTGCCGAAATTTTACAAATCTAAATAACATATAAACTAAGTGTGCTAACTACTAAGACAAATGTCTAGCTAACATATGAGTAGATGATTGCTAGAAAGTATGTTTTCGGAGACTTCTCATATTGGGTCTACCTGACAAGCTCATACTTTTGAAAAATTCATTCGTCACATTACTATTGTTTTAGAAGTTTCTACTTCATGAATAGCTTAGATAATGATCTATTCATCAAAGGAAGCCTTGTGTATGTGTTGTTGTCTTTGCTTCATTGGATGGTACAGGGAATGATTCTTCTTGACAAATAATGAATATTGGTATATGGAATATCTACTTGTTGTATCATTGAAGCATGAAACCAAATAAGTTCTGTGACAAAAAGGTTTTTGCTTAACTTCAATGAACGGTAATAGTATTGAGGTTTCTTTTCTTTTCTTTTTTGACACAGCTAAGTTTGAGACTTGAAGTAGTTATGCTCTATGCTATGGAAGCATCAAACCTCATGTGGAGGGTCTCAGTTAGAGATGGCATATACGGTTATTTTTGAAAAATTGGCTAAAGTATAAACAAGACTCTGTCCGATTTTTTTTAGTTATGCTTAACGCACTTTACAGTTTTCAGAATTAATAGATTTTGAAATGTGAGTGAATAGAATATAGGTGACTTGTTGATATAATAAACATCTCATAACATGATACATATGACTCCATAAGCAATGTTTATCTTACTTAACAGTTTAACTAAATGTTCAATCCTTGAGGTAAGTTGTAAACTAGGTCTACAGGTGTGACATGGATAACAACCGGATCCAATGTCGACACCTGCAACACGCACAAGCATAGCAAGTTTTAACTGAATGTTTTTGTATGGATGCAGGTAACAACTGGATCTTTCTCCATGTAGATGTAGTGGAAGCTCATCCCAAAGGGTGGACACACAAAGATACAACACTAAGATATCAATTCGTAATGATCAAAGATCAAATTTTTGATCTAAATTACTGTATTATCCATTAGATATAGAATGTTGTATTGGTGTATATGAAATGTTATTTGAGGGTTATGACATCTTGTTTTAAAATATTGTTATTTAATACAATTGTCTAAGTATGGTTCCATTATGAGGGGATTTTCATACTTAAACACACACACATGCACAATCTCTCTCTACTCTTTTTCTGGTTGATCGTCGGTGCCTCTCTAATCTCTCTCTCTCTCTCTCTCTCTCTCTCTCTCTCACACACACACACACACACATGTTGACAATGGCCTATCTACCATCCTAGAAGGTATTTAACCCAAGCAGATTGCTCCTTCCAAATTTGACAATGGAATATCCACGAATCCCCTCTCTTTGCTCTCTCTCTCGTCCTTGTGACATACTTGAGCTACATCTAGAGCTAGCCCATGGAAGGCCCAATAGGCAAACCCCCTCTCTCCATAAAAACGTACTTAATGTTTAAGTTTTCATTAGTGTCTCTAGCATGTGCTCGCATGTATATACACACTTTACACACGCTCAATGAAGTAATCGATGAAGGGGGCGGGTGGGGGCGGGTGGGGGGGACAGTAACACAGGTGCTTAATGTTCAACAATTTTTCAAGCACTTTAAGAAAGGGTATAAAACGTCTCTTTATAGCTATTTTGAAAATATAAACTTGCACATTTTTTAAACAAAAATATCAATACTGGTCTCAAAAAAATCCCCTTAAAAGACATAGCTAAATATATGTTCAAAAATCAGATTTTCATTAAATGATAAAATCTCCACCAAAAATTGCCCATTTTTTGTTATATCCAATTAAGTTGGTGCATTTACTTTATGTAAAGTAGTTTCTAGTGTCAAGTCTTCATTTCGTGCCATTTTGGATCTCCTTTAAGGCCTTTACTTTTGCATTTTAGATTGAAGTTTTTGTAAGGTTTTCTTTTAAGTCAATCAATTGTGACAACTGGATGTCCTCTCCTTCCTTGAAAATTTTAAGCTCCATTATATATATGAGTACGGCCCGGCCGTCGAAGGCGGCCCTCTCTATCTTTCTTTCCCCCTCTTTATTGCATGCACATGAGCTTCTCTCACTTTTGGCATTTAACATTCATCTCGCAAACTTTGACACGTATAAAGGAAACTCCCCTCCGCCATATTATGTTAAATAGATAGTACTAGTATCTGACACACGCATTGCTGCGGTCAAGAAAAGCATGGTTATTGGATCTCTCTCTCTCTCTCTCTCTCTCTCTCTCTCTCTCTCTCACACACACACACACACACACACACACACACACACGTGCGGTCATATATAGGTAGGTATGTGTGTGTGTGTGTGTGTGTATCTGCATGCCCATCTGTGAAGAGAATGAAATTGTAGTCCTTGGAATCACATACACACTATAGATAGGTGTGTGTGTGTGTGTGTGTGTATTTGCATGCCCATCTGTGAAGAGAATGAAATTGTAGTCCTTGGAATCACTCTAGGAAGATAACAATCTCTATCTCTCTCTCTCTCTCTCTCTCTCTCTCTCTCTCTCTCTCTCTCTCTCTCTCTCTCACACACACACACACACACACACACAAACACCAATGTCCCTTTTGGGATTGTTTCTATGTTGTTGAAAATTATGCTCTCTCTCTCTCTCTCTCTCTCTCTCTCTCTCTCTCTCTCTCTCTCATATGTGCGCACACACACACACTCACCCGCACACACATGCCTTACGATAGATGCTGTCATAAAAACTAATATCTAACTCATATTAAACTGATCACTTAATGTGGGATAATAAACGGGAACAACGGTTAAGATATAGACATGTGCTTATAGATCTATCTCAACACGAGGCCAATGGTAAAGGAGCCCAAATGAGAGATGATCTATCAAAGAGCAAGGCTAACCAATGGAGCATAGGAACTTAGGGTTAGATTCATTGAAGACCTCCAATAATATATGTAAAAGTCCTTTGACCTTAGGTAAGCTAGGGCTGAGCTTGAGGCGCGGGAACCCGACCCAGCTCGAGGTGCTTGTCTTGCTTGTCATGCTTGATGACTAAGGTGCTTGATGATTGAGGTGCTTGAGATGCTTGAGGTGCTTAATGATTGAGATGCTTAATGATTGAGATGCTTGAGGTGCTTGACATGCTTGAGATCTTAGGGTTGCACTTGAGGTGAGAACCCAGCTCAAGCTTAAAGTGCTTAAGGGCCAAGCTTATGGTGGGAACTGGGCCTATGCATGAGGGGTTGAGGTGTATAAAAGTCAAAGTTTCAATCCCTACAAGGAGGGGGCGAGCCCTACATGACGGGGGATGAGAGAGAACACCCACACACTCACACAAGGCATGCATGGTACAAAGAAAGCAAAAGGGACACTTGTCAAGTTCCTCCTCATGTTGCCCTCATTGTATGCCTCAAGCCTATTGGTTGGCCACCCAAGGGGTCTAATGATAATTTAGGAGATTTAATTAATTGATTTTGCATTTATCTAGCCCTCTCTCTCAAAGGGGAAAGGGGGACACTTGTCTCAAGGCTACCCTTGCTGCTTGTAATGCCTCGTGCTTATGATTGGCTAGGCCTGGAGGGGTCCAATGAGCTTCAAGCATGAGCTACAAGGGGGGGTCGACCCAAGCAAGCTAGGGGGTTGCTTAGGGGGTATGCTCACCCACACAAACTCACAAACACTCTCATTGTGTGCTAGGCAAGAGTTCCATCTCCTTCTCCAAGCTCCTTGAGAAGTTGAGAGCCTACACCAACACTCTTGGCTATGGAATGCAAATCCAACCAAGAGATATGCTTCAATGCTTAAGCTTTCCATCTTCTCCATCTTCATTACTAATGCTATTATGTATGCTAAGCAAGAAGAGTGATGATAAGTGAGGAATTATTTCTTTCTCCTATGGAATACTTCTTCTTCCTCTTCCCTACCCTCATTCGCTGCTAGCTCTCTCCACCTTCGAAGGTGTTTGAGGTCTTGGGACTGAGGCTTGGGATAGTTAATGCTTTCTACAAAGTGCATGTTATGCTTATTGCAAGAAGGATAATGGTTTATTGCAAGTAGATTAGTTACTTAATGCAAGTAGATTAATTGTATTGCAAGGTAGATTAATTGCTGCTTTAGGCACAAGTTGATGCAGAAAAGTATATATCTTCATACACTCAAATGATTTAGGGAACACAAAGACTAATGATGTTCACGAGTTCTTGATTGTTTTCAAGCTAAGATTGATTGTTGATATTATGCAAAAGCTTGGTATATGAAGCTTCCATATCCATAATGCCAAAGAGGTCTCAAGGAACACAAAGATTGTATTGTACCAAGTCTCTCCTAATGAGAGAATCTATAATACAAATGCCTTTTGGAGGGAGGACCGGCTCCACATAAATCCGGTCCTCAACTGTTGTCATATTCTCTAAACTCTCTCTCTCTCTCTCTCTCTCTCTCTCTCTCTCAAAAGTATTGCTCATGCCTAGTTAATTAAGTGTTATGAATAAGTTGCTACTACCAATTAAGTTCACCCTCTATGCTCTCAAAGTTGCTCACTCTAATTCTCTTAATTCCGCTATTCTCTAAATTCATAGGCCATTTCCATTACATATGCAATACATCTACAGCTTCTCCAAATATGTGAAGCTAAAGTAGTCGGCAGAAATGGCTCCTAGAAGCTAAAACAACATTGCTAGCCATAGAAGAAGCCCAAATGCATCCAATGCTAAGATGCTCTACATTCTTGCATCCCCAATTAAGGTCTTTTGTTATTCACCATTTCAAGAAAAGGATCCATTGTAACTTTTTATTTCAATTACTACATCACCATCATAGCTTGCATATAAATATCCCTCAATATGTGAGCCCCCACTGAGGGCTCTAATATACAGGGAAGTGTCATTGTTGCTAATGGGGGGAAGAGAGAGAGCATGGAGAAGAATCCGCTCCCTATGTTTGGACAATGGAATGGGCTCCTCTCTTTCTCTCTCTCTCTCTCTCTCTCTCTCTCTCTCTCTCTCTCTCTCTCTCACACACACACACACACACACACACACACACACAGTCTGGGCTACAACTGCTCCCACCTAAGCCATTAGCTCTTTACTTTCTTGCTACCATACCAAAATATTAGTGGCTCAAGCAAACCCATGCACACCTATTGCCTTGAGCACCCATCTTCTACTACCAAGCACTCCCCACCAATGGACAGTGCTTGTCTTATGTTCGCCTCTACATCATCATTAGTAGCTATCTTGATCAAGGTCTTGGTCTTGGTCCCGAATGACCACCTAACTCTTTCTCTTTCTCTGTCTACTTGCTAGTGGAAGCTCTCTCTCTCTCTCTCTCTCTCTCTCTCTCTCTCTCTCTCTCTCTCTCTCTCTCTCTCTCTCTCTCTCTCACACACACACACACACACACACATACACACACACCCACCCACACACACATACGCACACACACGGGCTGACAGATGGTTTTCGGACGTACAATTTTGACTCGGGGTAAGTTAATTATATTAGGGTAAGTGGAACTGGGATTTATTATCGGTTTTGTTGAGCCCTCTATGTGGGATATGGTGCACACCTCAGGAGCTTTGGACTTAAATGGAGTCTTTGTAGACTTGCCTACAACTTTACCATTATTGAGCCATAAGAAGTCCGAAAGGAGCTAACCCTCGGCAAGTGTGCTATGTTAGACCTACTCCTCTACTCTCTATAATTAACCACTTTGAGCCATGGGTGTAGATACTGAAGAGCCAATTTCCAAAGGCTAAGAGGAGTGGCAACTATGGTTTTGAATTGCCAAAGCATACATTAACTACATACATAAATTTTGTTAACATGGCTAACAATAATCAAGAGAGTAGAACGAACATTTATAACTTTGATTTTGCACATGAAGGTGCTAATGATGATGATCTTATGTTTATCAAGTGTCTTGTTTCTAAGCTGCAACAAGCTATGGGAAACCCACCCTACAAGGTGAAGTTTTCCAACAACTTCATAGTTATGGGATTCTCCAAACTCCCCCAAAAGAGAGAGCGCCTGATAAGTCTCTTCAAGAGATTTCCAAGAGAGGGCTCTCTACGGTGAGAGAAGAGGAGAACCCATATGAAGCGCTTAACCGATTACTAGCGGGCTTACCTCCATCCAAGAAGAGAGGTGAAGTCTCTACTATAGATCCTTCACCAAGAGAAGGAGAAAGAAGTGAGTCTCCCAATAATTCTGAAGATGTGGCTCCAAGAAGACGGCAGCCTCAACGATCTCCAACTCCCCCCAAGAGAGAAAGATTGCCGGAAAGTCCTCCTCCTTGTTATCACAAAAAGGAAGAGAGGTACCAAAACAAGGAAAAGGAGAGTAAGGGGTCACCCTCTTCTCCATCTTCATCACCTTCCTCATATTCCAATGAAGGTAGCAGATCTTCTCCCAAAGAGCCCAAAAGGAAAGGCCATCGCAAGTCCTATCTGGTATGGAGAAGGTCCAAGAAGCTGAAGAAGTTCAAGGAGGGAGGAAAGGACACCACTTTTCTTACCTATGATGGCAGCTTTGGTGCTACGGACAAGATCATGGCCTTCATCCAACAGTTTGATGTGGCCTTTGGTGAGGAGGACTTCATGGAGTCCTCTAAACTGCGTCAGGTATCTATGCATTTTCAGAGCTCCGCTTGTGACTGGTTGGCTAGCCTATGAGCCCAAAGAATAGATCCAAGGACATGGAAGGCTTTAAGAGCCTCCATCATGAAACAATGCAACACTAAAGACAATGTCCTTATAGAATGGCAAAGCTTGAAACTCTCTCCCTACGAGTCTATCCAGAAGTATGTAGATAAGTTTTGGGATTTACTTCTCAAAGCCAGTGTCTACAAAAAGATAGGCTTTGAGGAGCAAAAGCAACAATTTTGTATGGGACTTTCTAAAGAGATGGCCAAGTATATTAACTCACAAAGGCCTAATACCATATCGGCGGTCGTACACCATACTATGGTCACCTCTCAAATCAATCTCCAACAAGGGGTTAAGAGAAAATCTAAGCCCATGGAAGTGAAGGATCAAAATGAGCCTAGAGGGAGGAATAATGCTCAAACTTCCTCCAAAGGCAACTCTAGCAACACCGATAACAAAGCTAAGGAGAAAGGAGTCTACAAAGGTAAGAATAGACTCTCTCCAACAGAGCTAGAGTGTTATCGTAAGGATAAAAAATGCTACAAGTGTGGACAGCAAGGGCATGTCTATCGTGCTTGTCCCCAAAGAAATGCACACAACAACCCGCCTTGAGTTTCTATGCTAGAAACTCCAAAAGAGGATGCTCATAGCAAAAGGCTTTTGTTTTTCCTAAGCTAGGAGATATGTACATACATGTTTATGAGTCGGGTAGCATCCTATCCCACGTAAATATGCATGCTTTTCGCAAGTTAATGAAAATCTATATATTCATATACATGAATTTTGTTAGAAAGTCTGTAAATGAATTCAATGTTTCAACCAATAACAATAAAAAAAAAGACGGGAATCAACAGGAATTAGAATTGTCTACATTCCTAAATGAATTCCAAAATGTTTTTATTGATGATACCCCCATGAGCTATCTCCACAATGAGGGGACAATGACCATACAATGGAGCTTTTACCACAAAGCTCACTGCCTAATAAGCCTCCTTATTGAGCTTTATAAGCTCCACAAGAGGAGTTCAAAAGGCAATAGCATGAACTGGTAAGTTTTGAGAGAGGTTAGGCTTTCCTCTAACCAAAAGAAAAGTGGATTTTTTAAAAAGAGATTCAATAATTAGGTCACATTATCTCTAAAGGTGGTATTTGTATGGATCCACAAAAGGTAGAGGTAATAAAAAGATGGCCTAATCCAAGGAGTCTACATGAGTTGTGAAACTCTAAAGGTATGAGTGCATACTAGAGATGCTTCATAGGAAAAATTCATGCTTATAGCAGGTCCAATAGATGACTTAAAAAAAAAGAACGTTAAGTGTACATGGACTACAAAGAGAGAAAAATATTTTTGAAAAGTTCAAAGAGAAACTTATCTCTCAACTTATGCTTACACTATTGGATCTCTCAAAGCTATTTGAGGTCCAATGTAATGTCTGGATGCATGCCTTCAAGCAAAAATTTTCTTTAAGAAGGGAATACCATAGAATACAAGATTCAAAGACTCAAATCCAATGAGCGAATGTTGGACATATACAAAAGAAACTAGGAGCTGCTTCACATGCCATTGACACATGGAAGTACTTCTTGCGGACACCATCCATGATACGAACCAAGCTCTTCGACAATCAAATGAGGTGGGCAAATTTCTTTCTGCAATTTAAATTTTACATTGCTCACATTGCTGGCAAGCACAACATGTAGCCGATGCACTTTCCCGATGGCCAAGGGTAGATAGGGTATCGATAGCAACTTACAATGAACTATGTTTTATGATAGTTAAAAATGCTTCTAACCCAGGCTCTAGAGATATGAAAATAGCCTTTACAAATGGAAGAAAAAGAACCACTCACGTTAGAGGATGGTTATCTTTCATACCTCAATAGGCTATATCTTCCTCACTTCCCATGCTCCTCCCATATGCGGGGCAAAGAGGAATTCAAATTTATTCTTTTAGGAATAAAAGCATACTTGTATTGGCTTACCAAGAAATAAGAACATACAAGAGTATGTTTCAAAATGTATGGTATACCAAAAGATGAAGTATGATAGAAGGACCATGGCTTGCCAATATCTAATTGTGTCGGATAGAAATCCTACCATGACCACTAATTTCTGATAGAGTCTCTATCAATACTAGAGTAACCCTCTTATGTTGGCCTACTATTCCAACGGATGGCCAAAAGGAAAATCACAAAACTAATGATCCTTGATCTACTAAAAGCTTCTTATTCGAGGTAGATCAATGCTCAAAATGGGAGAAGTACTTACCCTAACAACAATATGTCTCTAATAACATGAACATACTTCTATGCGGAAAGTAGCTTTCGAGGCTAAAGACAGAAGATCCAAACATCCCTTGTAGCTTAAGGTACCTGGGAAGATCTTCATTGAAAAGGAGTATAGCCGAGATCAAAACAAATCTTTTTAGAAGATTAAATAGGCTATATCCATCCTTTAACTAGGCAAAAGAGGCTCCTGCCATTAGGCATAAAAGAGCCTTATCCTTTAAAGAAAAAGAAATCTTTCTTTGGGTCTTACTAAACAATTAAAGTTGCCCAACTATTGGCTCATATATATCATTTTTCATGAGAGTCTATTCGAGCCTTATTAAGGAGAGCCACCAATAGAGGCTATAAATGTAGACCCATTAGAGATCAAGGATGAAGCAAACGAGATCCAACCCAAGTTCATCCTTCGACAGGAACACAAGGTATTAAGAAATGGTAAGATTACTGACAGTATCTTATTTAAGTTAAGAATTATCCTTTCAAAGATGCTAAATGCATGCAAAGAACATAGCTTAAGAGTAATATGAACCTTGTTAATGATGCTTACAATGACACAAAAGAGTAAGCAAATGTAAAAGAAATGCATTTTAAATGATCCATGTTTTTGTCTTATAAGACTCTCTTTTTATGTTTTGTGCACAAATTTTAAGAAGTATGCATACTTAGGATCATGTTTGTGGTGACTACGTCTCCCAAACACCAACTAGAACTTGTCACTCTACTTTGGAAGTATGATATGGACTAAAAAGAGCAGACATGCTTGCCGCAGACAATGTCTCTCAAGCACCAAGTGGATTAGTCATCCACTCTGGAATGATGTCGTAGGGTAAAAATGGATCCTCTACCCGCTAAGACCAATGGACTAACGGGTGAGACTTTACCATCTCTACCTCATAGTCGAGGACGACTATGATTTCAAGAGAGAGGTAATGTCATAAAAACTAATATCTAACCAACCCAAATGATTTTCTCATATTAAACTGATCACTTAATGTGGGAGAATAAACGGGAACAACGGTTAAGATATAGACATGTGCTTATAGATCTATCTCAACACGGGGCCAATGGTAAAGGAGCTCAAATGAGAGATGATCTATCAAAGAGCAAGGCTAACCAATGGAGCATAAGACCTTAGGGTTAGCTTCATTGAATACCTCCAATAATATGTGTAAAAGTCCTTTGACCTTAGGTAAGCTAGGGCTACGCTTGAGGCGCGAGACCCAGCTCAAGGTGCTTGTCCTGCTTGTCATGCTTGATGACTAAGGTGCTTGAGGTGCTTGATGATTGAGGTGCTTGAGATGCTTTAGGTGCTTAATGATTGAGATGCTTGAGGTTCTTGACATGCTTGAGATGTTAGGGTTTCAATTGAGGTGAGAACCCATCCCAAGCTTAAAGTGCTTAAGGGCCAAGTTTGTGGTGGGAACTGGGCCTATGCATGAGGGGTTGAGGTGTCAAAAAGTCAAAGATTCAATCCCTACAAGGAGGGGGCAAGCCCTACATGAGGGGGGATGAGTGAGAACACCCACACTCTCACACAAGGCATGCATGGTACAAAGAAAGCAAAAGGGACACTTGTCAAGTTCCTCCTCATGTTGCCCTCATTGTGTGCCTGAAGCCTATTGGTTGGCCACCCAAGGGGTCTAATGATAATTTAGGAGATTTAATTAATTGATTTTTCATTTATCTAGCCCTCTCTCTCAAAGGGGAAAGGGGGACACTTGTCTCAAGGCTACCCTTGCTGCTTGTAATGCCTCCTGCTTATGATTGGCTAGGCCTGGAGGGGTCCAATGAGCTTCAAGCATGAGCTACAAGGGGGGGTCGACCCAAGCAAGCTAGGGGGTTTCTTAGGGGGTATTCTCACCCACACACACTCACAAACACTCTCATTGTGTGCTAGGCAAGAGGTACATCTCCTTCTCCAAGCTCCTTGAGAAGTTGAGAGCCTACACCAACACTCTTCGCTATGGAATGCAAATTCAACCAAGAGATATGCTTTAATGCTTAGCATACATAATAGCATTAGCAATGAAGATGGAGAAGATGGAAATCATGCTTTCTCAAAAGTGCATGTTATGCTTATTGCAAGAAGGATAATGGTTTATTGCAAAATGATTAGTTACTTAATGCAAGTAGGTTAATTGTATTGCAAGGTAGATTAATTGTTGCTTTAGGCACAAGTTGATGCATAAAAGTATACATCTTCATGCACTCAAATGATTTAGGGAACACAAAGACTAATGATGTTCACGAGTTCTTGATTGTTTTCAAGCTAAGATTGATTGTTGATATTATGCAAAAACTTGGTATATGAAGCTTCCATATCCATAATGCCAAAGAGGTCTCAAAGAACACAAAGATTGTATTGTACCAAGTCTCTCTTAATGAGAGAATCTATAATACAAATGCCTTTTGGAGGGGGGACCGGATCCACATAAATCCAATCCTCAACTGTTGTCATATTCTCTAAACTCTCTCTCTCTCTCTCTCTCTCTCTCTCTCT
This sequence comes from Adiantum capillus-veneris, assembly GCF_014529385.1. NCBI lineage: Eukaryota > Viridiplantae > Streptophyta > Polypodiopsida > Polypodiales > Pteridaceae > Adiantum > Adiantum capillus-veneris. The sequence continues at coordinate 56,803,610 of NC_140947.1, forward strand.
CTCTCTATCTCTCTCTCTCTCTCTCTCTCTCTCTCTCTCTCTCTCTCTCTCTCTCTCTCTCTCTCGCAAAAGTATTGCTCATGCCTAGTTAATTAAGTATTATGAATAAGTTGCTACTACCAATTAAGTTCACCCTCTATGCTCTCAAAGTTGCTCACTCTAATTCTCTTAATTCAGCTTTTCTCTAAATTCATAGGTCATTTCCATTACAGATGCAATACATCTACAGATTCTCCAAATATGTGAAGCTAAAGTAGTCGGCAGAAATGGCTCCTAGAAGCTAAAACAACATTGCTAGCCATAGAAGAAGCCCAAATGCATCCAATGCTAAGATGCTCTACATTCTTGCATCCCCAATTAAGGTCTTTTGTTATTCACCATTTCAAGAAAAGGATCGATTGTAACTTTTTTACTACATCACCATCATAGCTTCCATATAAATATCCCTAAATATGTGAGCCCCCACAGAGGGCTCTAATATACAGGGAAGTGTCATTGTTGCTCATGGGGGGGTGAGAGAGAGCATGGAGAAGAATGCGCTCCCTAAGTTTGGACAATGGAATGGGATCCTCTCTCTCTCTCTCTCTCTCTCTCTCTCTCTCTCTCTCTCTCTCTCTCTCACACACACACACACACACACACACACACACACACACAGTCTGGGCTACAACTGCTCCCACCTAAGCCATTAGCTCTTTACTTTCTTGCTACCATACCAAAATATTAGTGGCTCAAGCAAACCCATGCACACCTATTGCCTTGAGCACCCATCTTCTACTACCAAGCACTCCCCACCAATGGACAGTGCTTGTCTTATGTTCGCCTCTACATCATCATTAGTAGCTATCTTGATCAAGGTCTTGGTCTTGGTCCCGAATGACCACCTAACTCTTTCTCTTTCTCTGTCTACTTGCTAGTGGAAGCTCTCTATCTCTCTCTCTCTCTCTCTCTCTCTCTCTCTCTCTCTCTCTCTCTCTCTCTCTCTCTCTCTCTCTCTCTCTCACACACACACACACACACACACACACACACACCCACCCACACACACATACGCACACACACGGGCTGAAATATGGTTTTCGGACGTACAATTTTGACTCGGGGTAAGTTAATTATATTAGGGTAAGTGGAACTGGGATTTATTATCGGTTTTGTTGAGCCCTCTATGTGGGATATGGTGCACACCTCAGGAGCTTTGGACTTAAATGGAGTCTTGGTAGACTTGCCTACAACTTTACCATTATTGAGCCATAAGAAGTCCGAAAGGAGCTAACCCTTGGCAAGTGTGCTATGTTAGACCTACTCCTCTACTCTCTATAATTAACCACTTTGAGCCATGGGTGTAGATACTGAAGAGCCAATTTCCAAAGGCTAAGAGGAGTGGCAACTATGGTTTTGAATTGCCAAAGCATACATTAACTACATACATAAATTTTGTTAACATGGCTAACAATAATCAAGAGAGTAGAACGAACATTGATAACTTTGATTTTGCACATGAAGGTGCTAATGATGATGGTCTTATGTTTATCAAGTGTCTTGTTTCTAAGCTGCAACAAGCTATGGGAAACCCACCCTACAAGGTGAAGTTTTCCAACAACTTCATAGTTATGGGATTCTCCAAACTCCCCCAAAAGAGAGAGCGCCTGATAAGTCTCTTCAAGAGATTTCCAAGAGAGGGCTCTCTACGGTGAGAGAAGAGGAGAACCCATATGAAGCGCTTAACCGATTACTAGCGGGCTTACCTCCATCCAAGAAGAGAGGTGAAGTCTCTACTATAGATCCTTCACCAAGAGAAGGAGAAAGAAGTGAGTCTCCCAATAATTCTGAAGATGTGGCTCCAAGAAGACGGCAGCCTCAACGATCTCCAACTCCCCCCAAGAGAGAAAGATTGCCGGAAAGTCCTCCTCCTTGTTATCACAAAAAGGAAGAGAGGTACCAAAACAAGGAAAAGGAGAGTAAGGGGTCACCCTCTTCTCCATCTTCATCACCTTCCTCATATTCCAATGAAGGTAGCAGATCTTCTCCCAAAGAGCCCAAAAGGAAAGGCCATCGCAAGTCCTATCTGGTATGGAGAAGGTCCAAGAAGCTGAAGAAGTTCAAGGAGGGAGGAAAGGACACCACTTTTCTTACCTATGATGGCAGCTTTGGTGCTACGGACAAGATCATGGCCTTCATCCAACAGTTTGATGTGGCCTTTGGTGAGGAGGACTTCATGGAGTCCTCTAAACTGCGTCAGGTATCTATGCATTTTCAGAGCTCCGCTTGTGACTGGTTGGCTAGCCTATGAGCCCAAAGAATAGATCCAAGGACATGGAAGGCTTTAAGAGCCTCCATCATGAAACAATGCAACACTAAAGACAATGTCCTTATAGAATGGCAAAGCTTGAAACTCTCTCCCTACGAGTCTATCCAGAAGTATGTAGATAAGTTTTGGGATTTACTTCTCAAAGCCAGTGTCTACAAAAAGATAGGCTTTGAGGAGCAAAAGCAACAATTTTATCTGGGACTTTCTGAAGAGATGGCCAAGTATATTAACTCACAAAGGCCTAATACCATATCGGCGGTCGTACACCATACTATGGTTGCCTCTCAAATCAATTTCCAACAAGGGGTTAAGAGAAAATCTAAGCCCATGGAAGTGAAGGATCAAAATGAGCCTAGAGGGAGAAATAATGCTCAAACTTCCTCCAAAGGCAACTCTAGCAACACCGATAACAAAGCTAAGGAGAAAGGAGTCTACAAAGGTAAGAATAGACTCTCTCCAACAGAGCTAGAGTGTTATCGTAAGGATAAAAAATGCTACAAGTGTGGACAGCAAGGGCATGTCTATCGTGCTTGTCCCCAAAGAAATGCACACAACAACCCGCCTTGAGTTTCTATGCTAGAAACTCCAAAAGAGGATGCTCATAGCAAAAGGCTTTTGTTTTTCCTAAGCTAGGAGATATGTACATACATGTTTATGAGTCGGGTAGCATCCTATCCCACGTAAATATGCATGCTTTTCGCAAGTTAATGAAAATCTATATATTCATATACATGAATTTTGTTCGAAAGTCTGTAAATGAATTCAATGTTTCAACCAATAACAATTAAAAAATAGACGGGAATCAATAGGAATTAGAATTGTCTACATTCCTAAATGGATTCCAAAATGTTTTTATTGATGATACCCCCATGAGCTATCTCCACAAAGACGGGACAATGACCATGCAATGGAGCTTTTACCACAAAGCTCACTGCCTAATAAGCCTCCTTATTGAGCTTTATAAGCTCCACAAGAGGAGTTCAAAAGGCAATAGCATGAACTGGTAAGTTTTGAGAGAGGTTAGGCTTTCCTCTAACCAAAAGAAAAGTGGATTTTTTAAAAAGAGATTCAATAATTAGGTCACATTATCTCTAAAGGTGGTATTTGTATGGATCCACAAAAGGTAGAAGTAATAAAAAGATGGCCTAATCCAAGGAGTCTACATGAGTTGTGAAACTCTAAAGGTATGAGTGCATACTAGAGATGCTTCATAGGAAAAATTCATGCTTATAGCAGGTCCAATAGATGACTTAACAAAAAAGAACGTTAAGTGTACATGGACTACAAAGAGAGAAAAATATTTTTGAAAAGGTCAAAGAGAAACTTATCTCTCAACTTATGCTTACACTACGGGATCTCTCAAAGCTATTTGAGGTCCAATGTAATGCCTGGATGCATGCCTTCAAGCAAAAATTTGCTTTAAGAAGGGAATACCATAGAATACAAGATTCAAAGACTCAAATCCCATGAGCGAATGTTGGACATATACAAAAGAAACTACGAGCTGTTTTACGTGCCGTTGACACATGGAAGTAGTTTTTGCAGACTCCATCCATGATACGAACCAAGCTCTTCGACAATCAAATGAGGTGGGAAAATTTCGTTTTGCAATTTAAATTTTACATTGCTCACATTGCTGGCAAGCACAACATGTAGCCGATGCAGTTTCCCGATGGCCAAGGGTAGATAGCGTATCAATAGCAACTTACAATGAACTATGTTTTATGATAGTTAAAAATGCTTCTAACCCAGGCTTTAGGGATATGAAAATAGCGTTTACAAATGGAAGAAAAAGAACCACTCACGTTAGAGGATGGTTATCTTCCATACCTCAATAGGCTATATCTTCCTCACTTCCCATGCTCCTCCCATATGTGGGGCAAAGAGGAATTCGAATTTATTCTTTTAGTAATAAAAGCATACTTGTATTGTCTTACCAAGAAACAAGAACATACAAGAGTATGTTTCAAAATGTATGGTATACCAAAAGATGAAGTATGATAGAAGGACCATGGCTTTCCAACATCTAATTGTGTCGGATAGAAATCCTACCATGACCACTAATTTCTGATAGAGTCTCTATCAGAAAAAGAGTAACCCTCTTATGTTGGCCTACTATTCCAACGGATGGCCAAAAGGAAAATCACAAAACTAATGATCCTTGATCTACTAACAGCTTGTGATTCGAGGTAGATCAATGCTCAAAATGAGAGAAGTACTTACCCTAACAACAGTATGTCTCTAATAACGTGAACATACTTCTAAAGGGAAAGTAGCTTTCGAGGCTAAAGACAGAAGATCCAAACGTCCCTTTGTAGCTTAAGGTACCTAGGAAGATCTTCATTGAAAAGGAGTATAGCCGAGATCAAAACAAATCTTTTTAGAAGATTAAATAGGCTATATCCATCTATTAAATAGGTATTAAGAAATGGTAAGATTACTGACAGTATCTTATTTAAGTTAAGAATTATCCTTTCAAAGATGCTAAATGCATGCAAAGAACATAGCTTAAGGATAATATGAACCTTGTTAATGATGCTTACAATGACACAAAAGAGTAAGCAAATGTAAAAGAAATGCATTTTAAATGATCCATGTTTTTGTCTTATAAGACTCTCTTTTTATGTTTCATGCACAAATTTTAAGAAGTATGCATACTTAGGATCATGTTTGTGGTGACTACGTCTCCCAAACACCAACTAGAACTTGTCACTCTACTTTGGAAGTATGATATGGACTAAAAAGAGCAGACATGCTTGCCGCAGACAATGTCTCTCAAGCACCAAGTGGATTAGTCATCCACTCTGGAATGATGTCGTAGGGTAAAAATGGATCCTCTACCCGCTAAGACCAATGGACTAACGGGTGAGACTTTACCATCTCTACCTCATAGTCGAGGACGACTATGATTTCAAGAGAGAGGTAATGTCATAAAAACTAATATCTAACCAACCCAAATGATTTTCTCATATTAAATTGATCACTTAATGTGGGAGAATAAACGGGAACAACGGTTAAGATATAGACATGTGCTTATAGATCTATCTCAACAAGGGGACAATGGTAAAGGAGCCCAAATGAGAGATGATCTATCAAAGAGCAAGGCTAACCAATGGAGCATAAGACCTTAGGGTTAGCTTCATTGAATACCTCCAATAATATGTGTAAAAGTCCTTTGACCTTAGGTAAGCTAGGACTGAGCTTGAGGTGCGGGAACCCGACCCAGCTCGAGGTGCTTGTCATGCTTGTCATGCTTGATGACTAACGTGCTTGAGGTGCTTGATGATTGAGGTGCTTGAGATGCTTGAGGTGCTTAATTATTGAGATGCTTGAGGTGCTTGACATGCTTGAGATGTTAGGGTTGCACATGAGGTGAGAACCCATCCCAAGCTTAAAGTGCTTAAGGGACAAGCTTGTGGTGGAAACTGGGCCTATGCATGAGGGGTTGAGGTGTCAAAAAGTCAAAGATTCAATCCCTACAAGGAGGGGGCGAGCCCTACATGAGGGGGGATGAGAGAGAACACCCACACACTCACACAAGGCATGCATGGTACAAAGAAAGCAAAAGGGACACTTGTCAAGTTCCTCCTCATGTTGCTCTCATTGTGTGCCTGAAGCCTATTGGTTGGCCACCCAAGGGGTCCAATGATAATTTAGGAGATTTAATTAATTGATTTTGCATTTATCTAGCCCTCTCTCTCAAAGGGTAAAGGGGGACACTTGTCTCAAGGCTACCCTTGCTGCTTGTAATGCCTCGTGCTTATGATTGGCTAGGCCTGGAGGGGTCCAATGAGCTTCAAGCATGAGCTACAAGGGGGGGTCGACCCAAGCAAGCTAGGGGGTTGCTTAGGGGGTATGCTCACCCACACAAACTCACAAACACTCTCATTGTGTGCTAGGCAAGAGTTCCATCTCCTTCTCCAAGCTCCTTGAGAAGTTGAGAGCCTACACCAACACTCTTGGCTATGGAATGCAAATCCAACCAAAAGATATGCTTCAATGCTTAAGCTTTGCATCTTCTCCATCTTCATTGCTAATGCTATTATGTATGCTAAGTAAGAAGAGTGATGATAAGTGAGGAATTATTTCTTTCTCCTATGGAATACTTCTTCTTCCTCTTCCCTACCCTCATTCGTTGCTAGCTCTCTCCACCTTCGAAGGTGTTTGAAGTCTTGGGACTGAGGCTTGGGATAGTTAATGCTTTCTACAAAGTGCATGTTATGCTTAGTGCAAGAAGGCTAATGGTTTATTGCAAATAGATTAGTTACTTAATGCAAGTAGATTAATTGTATTGCAAGGTAGAGTAATTGCTGCTTTAGGCACAAGTTGATGCATAAAAGTATACATCTTCATGCACTCAAATGATTTAGGGAACACAAAGACTAATGATGTTTACGAGTTCTTGATTGTTTTCAAGATAAGATTGATTGTTGATATTATGCAAAAGCTTGGTATATGAAGCTTCCATATCCATAATGCCAAAGAGGTCTCAAGGAACACAAAGATTGTATTGTACCAAGTCTCTCTTAATGAGAGAATCTATAATACAAATGCCTTTTGGAGGGGGAACCGGCTCCACATAAATATGGTCCTCAACTGTTGTCATATTCTCTAAACTCTCTCTCTCTCTCTCTCTTGCAAAAGTATTGCTCATGCCTAGTTAATTAAGTGTTATGATTAAGTTGCTACTACCAATTAAGTTCACCCTCTATGCTCTCAAAGTTGCTCACTCTAATTCTCTTAATTTCGCTTTTCTCTAAATTCATAGGCCATTTCCATTACAGATGCAATACATCTACAGATTCTCCAAATATGTGAAGCTAAAGTAGTCGGCGGAAATGGCTCCTAGAAGCTAAAACAACATTGCTAGCCATAGAAGAAGCCCAAATGCATCCAATGCTAAGATGCTCTACATTCTTACATCCCCAATTAAGGTCTTTTGTTATTCACCATTTCAAGAAAAGGATCCATTGTAACTTTTTATTTCAATTACTACATCACCATCATAGCTTGCATATAAATATCCCTCAATATGTGAGCCTCCACAGAGGGATCTAATATACAGGGAAGTGTCATTGTTGCTAATGGGGGTGTGAGAGAGAGCATGGAGAAGAATGCGCTCCCTAAGTTTGGACAATGGAATGGGCTCCTCTCTCTCTCTCTCTCTCTCTCTCTCTCTCTCTCTCTCTCTCACACACACACACACACACACACACACACACACACACACAGTCTGGGCTACAACTGCTCCCACCTAAGCCATTAGCTCTTTACTTTCTTGCTACCATACCAAAATATTAGTGGCTCAAGCAAACCCTTGCACACCTATTGCCTTGAGCACCCATCTTCTACTACTAAGCACTCCTCACCAATGGACAGTGCTTGTCTTATGTTCGCCTCTACATCATCATTAGTAGCTATCTTGATCAAGGTCTTGGTCTTGGTCCCGAATGACCACCTAACTCTTTCTCTTTCTCTGTCTACTTGCTAGTGGAAGCTCTCTCTCTCTCTCTCTCTCTCTCTCTCTCTCTCTCTCTCTCTCTCTCTCTCTCTCTCTCTCTCTCTCTCTCTCTCACACACACACACACACACACCCATACCCACACACACACACACATGCGCACACACAGGCTGACAGCTGGTTGTCGGACGTACAATTTTGACTCTTGCAAGTCATTGAAAAAGGATGGAATCGCATAAAATCTTAACTACTTCACTCAATTGTAAAAGGCTCTTTAATGCGTATATGGTAAGAAGGACGACCCAAAAGGGACTCGACAACTCAAGTTTGGCATTGATCCAACATGCCATGCAAATCAACCAAAAAACAACGTGTGGAGGCCCTCTCCTTCCTCTGATTTTTCAAACTCCATTATAAAGAGTATAGATAATGGACTGTTGAATAATAGCAAAAATCTATTGTGTACCCCAATGCTCAAGAAAAACATAGGTTTAGTATAATTCCATCTACAAATTTTCTCGACTATATCTAATGCACCTTGGAGAGCCTTGCCACGTGACATAAGGAAAGGGCTTGGCGAGGGGGGGGGGGGACCAAGGCAAATAAAGAAAGAGATTGGATTGGGTGCCAAGAAAAGGGTCTCTCTCTCTCTCTCTCTCTCTCTCTCTCTCTCTCTCTCCATAGGAAGGGTCATACACTCGTAACTTATTAGGAGAAACTTGGACTCAATTTTGGGCCTTGTAAGAAACGCCAACTCAGCATAGAGAGAGGTAATTATGAAAAATGCAAAAGTTTTTTTTTGGAATTCTATTTCTCATAGTACATACGTAAAAGTTTGTTCAATCACTTAAACGCATGCTCGTACAAAATGCTTTTCGAGAGCCCAACTTCAGTGTACACAAAATTCCATGTCTGTGAATCTTAATGAGTGATGTGATGTGCGATGAGAGAAAACACATAAGAGTTGTTTTGAAAATACAAAAATAATGCCACGGAATGGAGGCACAAGTATCAATCGCCTTTTTATGAAGTACTCGCAATTTAAATTCGAACAGACTGTACTTGATAGTGATTGATAGGTACTATTTAAGACTATGAAGGAGTCAGAACCAAGCGAATAGGGATGCTTGAGGGGTCTCTGGGACCTCTATTCGCTTGGTTCTGACCTTATGAGTCCCTAGGATTAAGATATAGCACTTTTTAAGCCCACGGATGCATCCGGAACGTCCCAAAACCATAGGATAGCTCTTTAAAACACTGAAATCTGACGTCTATAGCTCAAGATATAGCATTTTTAAGCCAAGGGCCTCATGAGGTCAGTACCAAGCGAATAGAGGCCCTTGAGATCTTGATTGATTACTGATTGTAAAACCAATGCTTATTCTCCCTTCCCTCTCTCTCTACTGTCGGTGTGAGAGCTCTCTCTCTCTCTCTCTCTCTCTCTCTCTCTCTCTCTCTCTCTCTCTCTCTCTCGTGCGCGTGCGTGTGCACACACACACACACACAATACGTACATGACATCCATAAAATCTTATTGGACTCATATCAATGAATTGTTGAGCTCAATGTAGTTCATCAATGCAATGCAGATGTGGAAAGCCTTCATGTAATGCACCCACACCTTGGAAAATAGCACGTCGAGTTTGTCTCTTATATTCACATACATCGAGAGAATGAGTCTCTCTCTCTCTCTCTCTCTCTCTCTCTCTCTCTCTCTCTCTCTCTCTCTCTCTCTCTCACACACACACACACACACACACACACACACACACACATGAATACATGCATCTAGCTTTTGAACTTCAAGTATCGAGGTCAAAGATCATTTACATCATACAAAGTCCATACGAACCTCCGAAAGGAGGTTTATTGAGCAAGACATGGAGAAAAACTCTTTATGGCCTTCAAAATGTAAAGGAAAGCCACCCTTCCAATGATTTTCAAAAATATAAAGTTAGTGGTCAGCCTTGAAATTGATTGAAATTGAGGGCTGGAGTCTCCAATAAACTATAGGCTTAAGTATTATAAGTTTAGATAGAGTGGTAAGGTTTTTTTGACTTTCCACTTTCATTTTCTACCATCCTAGTACTCACCTTTCATTTTTACATTTTTAATTAAATGTTTTTAAAAGTTTTCTTTGAAATAAAGCAGAATCCACATGGAGGGTCTCTCCTTCCTTGAAAATTTTAAACTACTTCATATATAGTGTAGATAAATAGATAGATATAGATAAAGTACTAAGCTTTTTGACCTTTTTTTTAGAAGACGAGAACTCAAAACTCAAAACTACATCTTTTCATTTTCTACCATCATAGTTATTAGTACTTACCACCTATCCTTAGCTTTTTGCGTTTCAAACCAAAAAAATTTTAAGGCTTTCTTTGAAATGAACCAAAGTGTGAGTGTGACGTGTGGATGCCCTCTCCTTCCTAGAAAAGTTTAAGCTGCATTATATATGTCAAACCAGAAGTTTTTTAAGGCTTTCTTTGAAATGAACCAGAGTGTGACATGTAGATGCCCTCTCCTTCCTAGAAAATTTTAAGTTGCATTATATATAGTATAGATAGATGCTTACATATTGCTTCACTTTTGAGTTTTAATGATGCAAAATGATAAATTTTCATTCATGCTTCCATTTCCAGAGTTAAAGTGTATTAGACAAATCTTATTTTATTTTTGTAAGTTGACTCGACGAAGCACAAGGTTCGCTCAAGTTGACATTGATGCTAACATGCTTTTGTCATCGTTTGCCAACCCAAGAAAATTTCACCTCTTCGTCATAGTCTTTTGTGGTTGTACGATAATTGAATTCTTCTTCTTCTCTCTTTTTCTCTCTCTCTCTCTCTCTCTCTCTCTCTCTCTCTCTCTCTCTCTCTCTCTCAATTCTCTCTCTAATTCTTGCAACTAACACACACTCTTAAAATTATAGTCTTTTTTTCTCACACTCACTCTCAGACTCCAAGTTCTCCTCTCTCTCTCTCTCTCTCTCTCTCTCTCTCTCTCTCTCTCTCTCTCAAACAGGCCATACAAACTCACACCCATAGTGTCGCAAACACACACAAAGTCCTACACCTTGCAATAAACCTCTCTCTCCTTCTACTCACATGAAAAAACTTGGCAACCCTCTCTTCTCTCTCCTCACGTCGTTCCACTCCAAAACATGGACAAAACTAGAAACGTTCAGTTTTTTGTTTGTTGGTTTGCTAAAATATGGTTCCCACACTTCTTATAAACAAGTGAAAGAATCATGGTGGCTTCTAAAACAATTAGTACGTGATAAAATCACTAGGTTGAGTTTAAGTAGAATCAATGTTCAAGAAAGGATTGCCTCAGCTCAGCCTTGAGCCGGTTGAAAATGGAGACTAGCTGGTTGGAAACCATGGTAAAGGAAAGAAAAAATGGTGAAATATGTAAAAAAATAGTTCAAAAATCTTACAAATGTTAAATTTATGCTATTTTTCTCGGTTCGCTTCTTTGTGGTAAGGAAACTCAACCGACGGTCGCTTAATAAAAGAGACTTTCCTGAATATTGACTAGAATTAAGTTATAGAATGCAAGAAAAGTCAAGCCATGTGAAGCTATGAAATGAAGTGTGAAATAAAAAAATTCATTAATATATATGTGTGTGTTTGTGTATATCCATAGGATTTACTAGAATTCTACAAGTGAAGTTTCACTTTAACATTCTAAAACAAGAAAAGTAAAGACATGTCAGGATATAAAATGAAAGTGAAATAAAAAGATCCCTTTACAATTTTAAAATTGAAATAACATTTAATGTAGGTCTCAATCATCATTGAAAACATTGAAAGTATGCTTAACCCAACTCAACTCTAAGGCTTCTTTTAGAAAGAAAAAAAAGAGAAATTTTAGCGTTCTACTAATAAACTCTCAAAACTTCAAAGATCTATTCCAACAAGTCTTCAGCTTTACACCTCTTGCTAAAGATGAGCTACATACCAAAACTGAGATATTCAACCGGTACTATAGCCACGAGTTTAGGCTTACGATCACAAATAATGTTTCCAAATGGGAGTGAACAATATTATCAAAGTAGAATTAAAACTGACAAAATAGTCATAAACACATCACTAATGCAACTAATAATATATATATGCTCCTAAATTGTCCGTGCATATCACCAAAATAACCCGAGTTTAATACAATTTTTAAAAATAATTAGGGGTTGGCATTCCTCCCCCACTTTAAATCGAAGTCGTTCTCGACGAAGCAAACATGTATGCTTCATAAACAAGCATGTTCTCTGTAAAATACTGCAAACTCCCTAGCTGTGTAGCTACATTTGATCGCATTTTTGAAAAATAACTTCCTCCTCTCCTCAAATGAGAATGTCCTCGTGAGCAACTTGTCCTGAAAATCATTTCATACCAATAACAAATGTAGTCTTGCCGTTCTAACCCGTTTCAACTTGCTATAAAACATATAAGGGATTCTTTTCTTTAGCAATTCATTAAGTCACTTAGTCAGTTAGGCAATCAATGAGTCAGTCAATGATAAATTAATAAGCAAACTCCAACCATACCAATTTGTACTATATATAACTAATGCAACAGGCAGCCTCTAGCCGCCTCTCTATCTCTTTCTTTGTGTATCTGTGTGTGTGTGTGTGTGTGTGTGTGGCCTAGCTGTAGAAGACACCTCCCGGACAAAGGAGGTGCTGACGTGTAGCAGGGAGGGGGGAGCGGGATCCCTCCCCCATTATAGTAGTATAGATGCAGCTTAAAATTAAAATTTTCAAGGAAGGAGGACCCTCCAGGTGTCACTCACTAATTCAATTCAATGAAGACTTTACAAAATGTCTCATTTCTATAAAGCGTGGAATCTTGGAGCTTCTGAAGCTTTTCGGCCTTCAATTTTTTACCTTTCAAAGTCAAAAAGAAAAAGGCTTGACTCTACTTTTCAATACTTTTTTTATTTTTTGTTTTAGCAAAACACACAATAGGTGGGTGGAAAGATTATATTAAGAAAACAAAAAAAAACATCACAGGACCTGCTCAACCCAAGACAAGAAGGGTTTTCTGCTGCTAGGCTACCAACTAACCAAGACATACCAAAACAAAGACCCAAGGTACATCGGCTAACAAGGGGAGCCACCCCATCGCATCACAACAAAACTGACTATCAAGCAAAGGGCGAAGAGAAGAGCTTACAGCCGCAGAAGGGCGGAGTCCTAGCCTCCATCACCAAAGGCCGGTAGGGGTTGCCACCATGACACTCCCACTACCCCGGAAGACACCATGACCCCGATTGCTAGACCAGCATATGTCAAACCCCAAAAAGATGCCATTAAGTCGCAACCACCAGATCGAACCCTCACGAGCCCACTGGATCAAGGCTCACAACCACAACTCCCACATCTGAAAAGCCACACAATCCATGCATTGAGTGTGCCATCCCGAGCCATAGCACGACCATAACCAACCTGCCAGTGTCGTCGAAAAGAATCCAGGTGAACAGCACCAAGCCATGAACCCATACAACATCACTACAAAACCTCCCCAACCAAACCTTGCGAACGATTAGCCCCTGCAAGAGGGGCGGACAGCCGCACAGCCCGGGTATAAAAATATGAGCTTCATCTGAGCCACCCCATCCTACGAGGCCGGGTAGAAGCAGTCGAAGCCTCCATCTTCCTGCTCCCAAATCCAAGGAACCCCAACCCAGCAGACCCTGAACCTACAGGTCATTCAGCACTTTGCAAGCATGCATCGACAATCCCCCAGAAAACCCACCTAAGGGCCCCCCAACCCACGCGGCATTGCTGGAGCGCTCGATGCGGCACACAAGCAAAATAGGGGAGGCATCCAAACCCTAGCTTGTCGGGCAAGCAATTATAGTGTTGCACTTCTCAATACTTTACTTTTCCTTTAATTGAAGGGTGGCTCAACTTTGCTTTTGCAAAACCAATGGCCATAAAATTCAGAACTTCAGAAATTGTCTAGCTAAGATTTTTCAATTAATACACTAAAACCCAATTTTGATCAAACCTCAAATAGCCCCAAAATGGAAAGGCATGTGTGTGTTTGTGTGTGTGTGTGTGTGTGTGTGTGTGTGTGTGTGTGTGTGTGTGTGTGTGTGTGTGTGTGTGTGTGTGTGAGAGAGAGAGAGAGAGTGAGTGAGTGAGAGAGAGAGAGAGAGAGAGAGAGAGAGAGAGAAGAGAGGGAGCGAGAGAGGGGTCTGAAAGAGAGTGCTAAAAAAATTTCTTGATTGAAATAATTATAAATTAAATCTATATATTAATTATGGAGCTTAAATTTTCCAAGCAGGGAAAGGCCTTCCATGTGTCATCCACTACAGCTTGCGCAAATGTCCATGTTTGAAACTCCATGGATAAACTGTAGTTCTATGACCTCGATGCTTGAAGGTCTCAGTCCAATCTCGACCTACAACAATTGCTCATGCGTGTGTTCGCATCCATGATGTGTGTATAGTTGTTTCAACTTTTTATAATAAGACATAACTGAACTTTTACATTCAAAAGACAGCTAGCTTTAGAGAAAAGGCAATAATTAGTACAAAAACAACTCAATCCTAGAATTATCTTTGTACATGGTTTATGAGAATGAAGGCTCATTATCAATACAATGATAGTGACCCAATAAAGAAGTACTTCCCAAGTAGTAGGAGCAAGTGTAATATCGGACAGATAATAGCTTTAAGCCAAAAACTTTCCAAAAAAAGATAGAGTCCTCACAGGCATCCATCCAAACAAGACAACATATACGTTATCCTTGGATGTGTTTTACAGGTGTCAATGGATTGTATAATTGTTATCCATGTCCATCTTACAACTTTCTAGAACTTAAACTTGATGCCCAAAGTGTTAATGTGATCCAGAAATTATTTTTAAAAGTTTTAGTGTCTCCATCATGGAAGCTTTGGGCTTTGGGCCTCGGCTATGTCGGTTGGTGCGTGTACTAGGGGCTAGAAGCCAGTCAGAGATCCCATTCAACCATAGAATTGTGGGCTCTTTTGAGGTCAAAAGGTCTATTAAGCAGGGATTCCCTCTGGCCCCTTGCTTTTCGCCATAGAATCACATTCTTTAATCACGACGCTCGAAGCTAGTGCAGAACGAGGGGAGTTGCAAGGACTTGCTTTACCAAGAAATAGCCAACTCCTAGCAAAACTTTTTGCAGATGATTCTCTCCTCTTCTCAAAGGCGTGCCCCCAGGTCATCAGAAAAGCTCTGGAGATTGTACAAATATTCTTTGTAGCTTGAGGGTCCCAGTGTAAGATAGAGAAGTCAAGGCCGATCTCCTAATCGAAAAATGACTTATTTGACCCTTCTGTCTGGCCGAGGGAGATTGTCACAAAAGGGAATATCTTCAAACATCTGGGAGCCCCCTTGGGGGTGGATGTAACTCACAAGAAAAGGTTTAAGTGGGTGCTTGAAAAAATCAAGACAAAAATGAGTAGATGGGAGTATACTCTTCTCCCATTCCCAAGTCGGATAAAAGTGACGAATGCCTTTATGATTCCTTATATTTCCTTCACTAGCCCGCTTCTCAAGCTGGCTAATTGTCACTGGAAAGAGTTCTTAAAACCAATTAAAAGTTTTTTATGGAAAAACAACACGAAATCCTCCAAGCCATGGCAATGGGCCCGTTGGGAATCAGTTGCTCGGCTTGTGAATCAAGGAGACCTCGGAATTCTCAACCCTGTGGCCCATGCAGAAGCTTGTTGCACCAAATTTTTTGTTTCCTTGGCTAGACAAGAACAAGTTTGGGCTGTCATGATCAGAGATATGATAGAAGCAGCTAAACTTGGCTCGAATGGTGGAAAGTGGAGAGGGGTGGAGATTCATGAGAAACTGTTAGCCCCGGCGTGGTCTACCCTAGGACTGGGGGGCAACTCATGAGAATTGGTAAGAAAATGCAATAGAGCAGTAGGAGTCTTAAAGTGGGGGGGGGGGGGGAGCCAGATACTTCAAGAACTCCATTTTGCATTGGTCCCCCTGGCTTTCCAAAGTGTAGATCCGCTACAAACTCCCTATTGGATTGAGACAGCCAGGAAGCTGAATACCAAGGATCTAAAGCAACTTGGGTACTTCTGGGACAGTGACAACAAGAGTTGGAAAACCATTGACCTTCTGGTTACCCAGTACCAACTTAATATCTTGGAGGTCTTACTTGTCCACAAAGTCATGAAAGAGCTTGACAATTTAGTGATGCCAATCTGTGATTCGGAGTTTGACTGGAATTCCTAGAAATGGCCCGGAAGCAGACTCTTATGGAAACCCCATCCTAAAAGCATTTGTCAAACAATGATGCATAAGAAGAATTGGTTTAGCCCCCTTAACAAGCTATGGAAAAAGCAATGGCCGGAGGAAAGGTGGGAGCAAGTAATGGAGAACATATGGAAGCCAAAGGTTCCACAACACATGAAGGTTTTTTTATGGAAGGTAATTTGGGGTGCTCTACCGACGGGGGTGAAGATTCAGGAGAGAGGGATTGGGTCAGATCAATGCTTGGGGTGCAGGTTGGCTAGTGAAGATCTGGGCCACCTATTCATGGACTGCCAACTATCAAAGGCCTCGCAGGAAAAATATGCAAGTGGGTCCAAAGAACATGGAAAATTAGTTTTTTCAAGACTGACCTATTCCTTGGAGGTAAGAATTCAGGTAGTCCTGCCCTCCTCATCAACACTCAAATCGTCAGGTACTTCTTCTTACATAATGTATGACAGACAAGGAATCCTCGTGTGTTTGAAGGAGGTTTTGAGGTGGCAAGCTTCAAAGAAACTATACAAGAAAGCAAAGTGCTAATATGGATGCTTGGGCGCAAGCAACACTCGAAGGATTGGATTATGACTACTTGTGCCTTGTTGTCAGCAAATGGAATGCCTAGGACGAGGGAAAATCTTGGCCATCGATAAATAAAAGATCTCAAAAGGACAAGATTATGGACCTTGTGTATCAAGGATGAGGGGGCAGGTTGGTAGGGGTGGATGTAATTATGGTCCCTGGATGATGTCATGGCTCAACAAGAGCATGACAAGACCTTGTAATTTTCTGGGTTGTTTAATATAATTCACTCACAATTATGAGTTTTGCCTTTTTTTTTTTAAATTTTAGTGTCCAGATATACTTATAAGTAAGGTTTCTAACAAACCTTGATAGATAATAACATTTATTTTGATAATAAGATATCCACCCTGTCCGAACTAAGTATCTTAGTCCTTAGAACTTCTCATCATTCATTACAATACTAGTTTGCCTGATTTGTCAAGCCTCAATTCTTCTTGCCTTTCTTAAGTACCACAAATCCACAAAGCAACCTAAATTAAAAAAGGCTTTAGATACCACTTTGAAAAAAAAAATCCAATAGTCCGTTTAAGGGTGCAAAAATTGGTTAAGTTTTTGAGCAAAACTAAATTATACACGTCCCATTGCCTTATTGAATCTATCTTTCCTGAGTTTGCATATCAAATGAGAAGAAAACTACATCCAATTAACTTGGTTTTAACAAAGTTTAAATACTTGTTGTGTCTCAATGCTTAGCCTAAAAGATGACACCCTTTACTTATGTCGACACCTGTCAGAGCGAAGGTTACTCCAAGGTAGTAATCAATTTAAAATGTATAACGACCAGTCACACCTTGGGACTAAACTTATACAATAAACCATTTTTTAAATTGTGAGTGCTAGGAGTGTAATGTAACATCCCATCATTTCTCAAAAAACTATATATATGCAATTTTTAATGCTTTCGGCAGAGTTTTATAAAAAATATGGAAATAACTAGTAAGAAAAAATGCCACAATTGCTGTCAGAGTATAGGTTTTTGTTGTATCCTGTATGCGCAGAGGTCTCATAATACACCAATCCAAGGGGCAATATATTTTTACCAAAAAGAACCCTATTTTACTAACCATAGTATAGACTTCCAAAATAGGGTGATCAATTTTGGTTGAGCCAGATCTCTACGCTATCTGTATCAAGTTATAGAAAAACTCCCACCATGCAGATATAATTAGTTTCTATTAGCACCATTAACCCAAACTCCTATGCAAAGTACACAATCGCGGTAGGATACCTACCCCCTTTTTTTGTTTAACCCAGATCAAGCCAGGTGGTAGTTGCTTTCTATGTAAGGGTTTTTTTTTAAATTAATCCAATAACTTTCCAAAATGTAATGTAATGTTTATACAACATTAAAAACTTAACCAGTCACAGTAACAAGATGATTTCTCTCATGCATTATGTACAAATCTTCACAGTACGTCATCAAGGTTCCATTAAAAGGAGAACACTGACTTGAGACATTAGTTCAAGCACCTAATGATTGCACAGTGTCAAAGCCTCACACCTAAATTTAAAAAACACATGCAAAGAGAAAAAAACCGCAGACTAAGTGAGGGGTCAAAGCTCCCTCACCTTTTATATGCTCCAGTTCATCCAGCTTGTTCAAGGTGAGAAAACGTCCCTTGATCATGATACTCAGTAGCAACAGGTTCCCAAGCAGCAGCTACGGCCACCCCTGCTTGCATAGTGGGGGTTGATATGGAGAGAGAGTGTGAAAGAATTAGCGCTTGGTTGCCTTGAGTACGCGGTGAGCTGTAGTACACACACACACACACACAGGAAGAGAGAGAGAGAGAGAGAAAGAGAGAGAGAGAGAGAGAGAGAGAGAGAGAGAGAGAGAGAGAGAGAGAAGGGTAGGGTAGATATCAGAGAAATGAATGCCACGATCTATACACATTACTTTGGGGGTGGGTTCCCATGAGAAGAAAAGGAGAAGGGTTTCCCTCCCTTTTTTTAAAAAAAACGGGCCATAGATGGTTTAAGGTAAACCTAGGTGTTTTGATCAAGGTAAAAAGGTATCCTCGAGAAAAAATCACTTTTATTTACATGGTTTAATTGCTGGATAAATAAGTACTCATGTGTGTGTGTGTGTGTGTGTGTGTGTGTGTGTGTGTGTGTGTGTGTGTGTGAGAGAGAGAGAGAGAGAGAGAGAGGGACACACACAGAAAGAGAAGGAACAAGATTGGCCACTGGCTTTGGTGGATGAGGCTCAAATCTCAACCTATAGTGCGGCTCGGCATTGGTGGTGTGTCTGAGAGAGAGTCCAATCTAGCTAAGCGAGCCCGTGCACACACCAAAGGCTCTGTGTGTGTGTGTGTGTGAGAAAGAGAGAGAGAGAGAGAGAGAGAGAGAGAGAGAGAGAGAGAGAGATGATTGACTGCTGGCAATGTGTGTGCATGAGACTCAAATATCAACCTACAATGAGACTAGGCATTGGTTGTGTGTGTGTGTGTGTGTGTGTGTGTGTGTGTGTGTGTGTGTGTGTGTGTGTGAGAGAGAGAGAGAGAGAGAGAGAGAGAGAGAGAGAAAGAGTCCAATCTACTTGAGCGAGCTTGTGTGCGCACCCAAGGCTCTATGTGTGTGTGCGTGCGTGTGTGTTCGTGTGTGTGTGTGTGTGTGTGTGTGTTGGAGAGAGAGAGAGAGAGAGAGAGAGAGAGAGAGAGAGAGAGAGAGAGAGAGTGCAACTAGCTACGGTGTTTTCTCTATGTGTGTGTTGTGTTGTGTTTGTGTGTGTGTGTGTGTATGAGAGAGAGAGAGAGAGAGGACAGAAGAGGAAGAGGATCAGGAGGATGGAGAAGAGGGTGACCTCTTTATTGGCTTTTTCTTCCCTTGTTCCTCCTTTTATGCACCATCACTTTCTTCTAAAGAGGAAGAGGATGAGGAAGATGGAGAAGAGGGTGACCTCTTTCTCACCTTTTTCTTTTCTTTTTTCCTCTCTTCCCTCTTTGAATTATGGTGAAGAGGAGTATGCGATGTTCTTCTCCATTTAGGGGGTGTTGAGAGTGTTTTGCTTGCCGTCTTTGTGGAGCCATCTCCATCAAGGTGGCAGGAGACTCGCTTCTTTCTCGTTCCTTTGATGGGGGTTCTACCATTGAAACTTGAGGTCTCCTTTGAGAGAGAGATACCTCATCGAGTAGTAAGTTTTTGAGCCCTTTGTATGGATCCTCCTCTTCTTCCCTTATTGGAGAGAGTCCTCTTTTGGAAGTCTCACCAAGAGCTTTCCGAGGTACTCTCTCTTCTTGGTGGGGAGTTTGGATAATACCATGGGTGCGCAATTGCTATAGCACTTCACCTTGGAAGGATGGATTGCTCAGGGCTTGTTGAAGCCTAGAAACAAGATAGATTGCAAGCGTAGGGGCATCATTAATTGCTCTGTCATTAGAAAAATCAAAGCTATCAACATTCATTTCAATCTCTTTACCCTTGTCAGTCATACTAGCAAATTTTAGGTGTAAATTTTTACTTGTACTTTGGTACTTCAAGCCCTAGTTGCTACTCCTCTTTACCTTCAAAGATAAGCACCCAAGCATCTATATCTCGTGGCTCAAATATTATTAATTGCAAGGAATAGAAGAGAGGGTTTTACAAAACCCCATAGGACTCCATTATTAAGACCATAGCTCTCAGCGGTATCTCCTTTAACTACATAAAGGAAGCGTGCTTCAAGGATGAAAAATCCCTATTCTACTTACTGTTCTGCAATTAATAACACCAACCATTTGTAGCAAGCTTGGGGACCTCTCTTCTTGAGCAAGAAAAGAGAAACCAATAGCTTTGATACCAATGTAACATTTAATGCACTAGTAACGTGTGTGTAGCGGAAAATGATAACATAGTGAGCATTTCATTAAGAATACACTATAAAAGGTCGCGCAAAAGTTGGCGCAGGTACTGACGAAATAGCGTTGAAATAAGCTTCGAAAGAGACACCGGTATCATAGCGTTGGTATGACCATCGATATAGCAGGAGTCAGAATAGGCCTATGAATAGGCATCGGAATATGCAACGTAATAAGCACCGGAATTAATATATTAAATTTCGATGCTCATTCCGTTGCCACTACCGACGGTGATACCGTCACCTGTACCGATGACCAAAATCTCCAAAAAAAATTTGGGCAGAGAGGACTGGGAACTAATGCTGCATGTATTGCAGCAAAAGAAAACAACCCTCTCTGCCCAAAGGAAGAGTGCACAAGCAACCACACTCCACCTACAAGCTGATGTTAAAGAGCGAGTGTATGGCAATTAGCAAAATTGTAAGGATAACATAACTTGTTAACATGATTAAAACATGAGTCGAAAACTGTAAAACCATAAACATAACCTGTGTGCCATACCATAACCATTACCATTACCATAACTTGTTTGTTATACCATAACCATAACCATCACACAATTTCTATACCATCATAGCAAAACCATAACCATAGCACAATTGCTATACCATCATAGCAAAACCATAACCATCACCTGAACCAAAACCATAACCATAACCTTGCACAACCATAACCATAACCATAAATATAAGTTGATTGTCAAATCTTAACCATACCATAAACATAACCATAAACCATAAACATAAGTACTCCTCCAGCATAACAGCTGGGTCAAAAGGGACACAAGTCCATGCTTGTACCCATACTTCTCCTCTTGGCATGTCGGAAGGCGCTTCATGGCAAATTCCTTCAAAATTATGGTTTAATCATTAGATAAATCTTCAAATAACATATATACTATCAATAATTTAAAGCATACGTATAATACTTACAAACTCATGTCGAAGCGTATCGTAACCTCCACTCCCAAGATGTGACGCTCCAGCAGACTCCAAACGTGCGCTAGCTGCATCTCTTTGCTGCTGAAATCTATTGGGATTGTCTTGTGTCTCTTGTGCAATCCCAATCCACTCCTCTGCGTTCAACCATGCCGGCTTGGGATCGCCGTCATCGAACGTGTCTCTGGACTCTGACCGACGGTGTGACATTGTGGACCTCGCCACGCTCAAAATCCAGGTGTTCCAGACCTGGTCATACCCCTCTGCCGGCCTGTACTCTCTCTGAATCGCATTGGCAATGTAATTCTTTCTCTCAAGATCGAGAATTTTCCAAATCTCCATCACAGTAGGACCAAACTGAATCATACAGAGCTGTCGAATTCTTTGTCGCATTTCCTTTTCCACCCTATCTGCCACAACAGCCACATCTGTGCTCTTGTACACCTTGCTAGGATCATGCTCATGTGATCCCCAAGGTATACGTGGTGTGCCCATCGGTGAACTATCTACTAAAGAGAGTGGTGGGCACTCTCTCGCTGGTGTGGACGCATCAGTAGAACCGCTACCACAACAACCACCACCTCTAGAACGACGATGACATCGTCTCGAGGATGAACCACCCATCGATGTAGAGGGCACATGAGTCCTAGGCGTAGGGGGCACATTAGACTGAGGTGTGGGGTCACTCAGTGTAGGGACCACACTAGTCCCGGGCGTAGGGTCGGACGTAGTAGGTCTAGAGGTACCTGCACCTGCACCCCAAAGGTGTTGTGCCATGGCAATCTTCTCAAGTGTGAACTAAGACAAAAATGAGCCCCTCTACTCAGGTGACATGCCTGTCGGAGTGACTGGAAAACTAAAACTAGGAGTGTAGGTCTCATCATCATCGGCCATGGCTAATCATACACAAACAACACCCACAAAATACGTTAGTTTACGTAAGAAATGTATAATCAAGACAAACAACAAATCAACGAAACTGCTACACAAATGAAACAAATCAACAAAACTGCTACATAAATGACCAAAATCTAAAGTGTATTGTAGACTAATAAAAAGAACCATGAAAAAGGTTTCCTAGCAAAAGTCATTAGTTAATCTCTCATCCTCTATGAGATCTGATGTACCAAAGATGTCTATCTCAATCTGTACTTCTACATCTTTGTCATCGAACTCTACTTCTTCGTCGCTCTCTGCATCAGCTTCACTATTTGACACCTCATCTCTAGGTTCAGACAATTTCTCAATGCTGACATCCACCTTGAAATCTAAACTTAAAGTTGGAGTCGGTCTTGCTCTTTGTTCATGAATCACCTCTTCAAGCTCAACATCCAATCCTTCACACACTTGCTTGCTACGTGGAGCAACTTGAACGACATAGAGCCAGCAGGGTTTAGATAGATCATTCTCATCATTTTCTGTCCATAGTGGATCGTGTATGAACACAACTTGTTCACAATGCTACGGAAGTACGACTATATCCCGCACATTTGTCCACATCCGCCTAGAGTTCAGTTGAATCAATCCACTCTTGTCTTTGTGCACAGTTACAGTAGGGCCGCTGGTAATAACTTTGAACCACTTGACATCAAAGATAAATATATCAAACTTTCTAAAGCTAATCTTCAAGATGTCTTGGATGCAGCCAAAGTATTCAAGCTGGCCAGTCTCTGTATTCTCATCCCTAGCACTACTGTACTTTCTTGGATGAAGCTTGCCCTAACACCACTGTCGAAAGTGACCCTTTGTTCGTCGATCCGTTGCACTCTGAAGTGCTTCCCATGCGACCACAAAGCTCCATATTTGTGATACTGCAGCCACAAAATTGAAACAGACTAAAAGTTATTAAAGCAAGATAATGTTCATGTACAGCTCGAAAAGGAAGTTGTGAAATGTACATGCCAATCACAACCCCTTGACATCTCCTCTTCCTCTTCAGTAATCAACACTCCACTCCTCTTTGCCTCTAAGAGTGTCGCATCTAACCACCGCCCAGTTGGAAAGTCAGGCAATTTTTGAAGATGGTCTGGAAAAGGAAGATTTGTAGTTGCATGGTTGCGCTTGAATTGAAGGCGATCTGTCAAACATTGCTACTTTTCCCCTTCGTACCTCTCTAGTCACTTTTGCATGATGTCTGAGTTGAGAAGGCAAAATCTCATAACCTTTTCTTGCATTGTGATGTCCATCTTCCTAACGATGCCTTGTCCCTGCAGCTCGTCCCCTGTCACCTTGACATTGACCTCAGTAGTCCACATTTGGGGCATCTTTGGATCAATTGAGACAAAAATTCATTGATGAGCACAAGAGACTCTTGTACAAGCCATCCTTTGGCCATGCTACCCTCGGCACAAGCCCTTTGACAAACAAACCCCTTTAAAGTCGTCATAAATCTCTCCAAGAAGAACATCCACCTGCTAACTGCAACTTCATTGACCACATGCACAAGTACATGCGTTTGAATGGTAAGAATGTTTGTTGGAAAGTACTTCTCCACCATGCACACTACTTCAATAGCATTTAATTGTGTTGCATCGATGTTGTCTTCTCTTGTCTCTTTTGAACTAATCCAGTGTACCAACTCATTGATATTGTAGATTGTTCTTGTAATGTCATCTGTCAAACAACCCTTTATTGCAATTGGTAAGATGAACTGTAAAAATTTGTGCCAATCGTGGGACTTAAGACCACTGAGATTTTCATCTCTCGTAAAAGCCGTTTTCAAACATCGCATGCACCCTGTGGGAGTCTTGAATAAGGATATAGTCGTCTTCACTTATTGCTCTTCTGCGCAACTCATAACCCATGGACCTTTTGGTATAGACCACTTTCCATTGGGTTTAAGTCGAGGCCACATCTCTGGCATTCGACCCACATCCTGCAGGTCATCTCTTTGGGCCGTGCTCTCCCTTTTTCTAGTGATGGTCTTCTAGATGATCTCCCCCACATTCTTGAAGATGTGCATTGGGTCGAGCAAATGATTAATCAACACGTCACTCCAGTACGGGAGATCATGGAAAATAGGAAATCTTTTCATTCCAGGTGGCATCCAATCTCCCCTCTCCAGCCACATGTTTTTCCAAACGCTTGCTTTCAGTGGATGCATATCATGTTTGCATATGTTTGGTCCACATAGCTCATGTCCTTCGGGAAAAAATCTACCATGCTCCTCGTAAACTGTCTTGCTCAAATGCTCAGAGCGATGGAAGCCAAGTCAAGGACCACATTTTGGACATGCATGATTGTCCAAGTAACTCAATCCTGAAACATCACATATTAATATTTAAAAGCGTTGACATAGCCATGAATCACATGTGTGTGAGGGTTTAAAGGTACTTATCTGAGCACTCATCGAACCCTGGCCAATCGTGCATGGTCCACATGAGAATGCCTCGCACATGTACATTCCATCGTTCAATTGGTTGGGACATATCAACCACATCGATTCATGTCCACAAGATTTGGAGCTCTTCTATAAGTGGTGCCAGATAGACGTCCATGTTCTTTGCTTTGTACTTTCCTGGGATGATCAATGACAACAACAGATGGCCCTTCTTAATAGCGAGCCACGATCGAAGATTATAATTAACCAGAAAAATAGGCCACGTGCTCCATGACAAACTCCGTAATCTGAATGGTTTTACTCCATACATTGCCAGACCAAAGCGGATACATCCAGGCTCATTCTTAAATGTAGGCCAACTTTCCTCTATGTGCTTCCATGCACGAGAGTCAGCAACAGCAGCAGGTACCCGCATAACATCATCTGTCGATCTAGTATTTGTCATCAAAGCGGCTACGGACTTGCACCTGAACATGCTCTTTATTCTTGGAATGATAGGAAAGTGTTGAAGGACCTTTGCTGGGATAAATTTTCCTTGTGTGTCCTCCTTGTACCTGTTTGATCCACAATTGGGACATTGTTCCAGGTTTGCATAC
The DNA here is from genome assembly GCF_014529385.1 of Adiantum capillus-veneris. Lineage (NCBI taxonomy): Eukaryota > Viridiplantae > Streptophyta > Polypodiopsida > Polypodiales > Pteridaceae > Adiantum > Adiantum capillus-veneris. The sequence continues at coordinate 56,828,916 of NC_140947.1, forward strand.
TCATTGAGAAAAAGTATACAATCATTACTACATGCATGTATTTCTGATAATCCAAGCCCAAATCAGTAAGAAGCTGGACGGATAGGGGGCATGTGATTCCCTTCTGGCAAGATTTTCTCATTCAGCAACCTGACGTTCCATGAACAAGTCAGCCCTTTGATCACTTTATATGAATTGTAATTTGCACTTTACCATGCTTAGGATAAATATGTTTACCTGAAAAGCTCTGTGAGACTGAGGCGTCAAACCAACCATAGACAGACTGCAAATTAAGCATTGCCAAAGCGGTACGGAGAACTGAGATTTTTGCACCAGTGTAGAGCGGCATGAGTGCAAGACTTTGCATCATCTGGCCCTCCTCATCGTTTCTATCATGCCGTCGATATGAATGGGATGGCTGAGGTTGGTCCACAGTACTGCGTTCAATGTTGTCACCTTCTATGTTGGAATCCATGTCAAAGAACGCGTCCAACATCTGCTCCATCTCTACTTCTTGAAATTCCGCTTCAGGTATTGGTTGGGAGGACTCAGTCGATGGCTGCTTGTTTGAAAATCATCTTCTCTGGAATGAAGCTGGAGCAATATCTACTTGCGGACTTTGACCTTCAATCTCTAGACCATGAGATCGATAATGCAGGTCTTGTACTTGCTCTATCAGAAAGAGACCGTGATTGCATATGTGTTGTTCGCAGATTTTTCGTTTTCGAAAGATCTGATTCTTGCAATGCGCACAAGGACACGCCATCCTATCATCCATACTTTATCTACCAATGATGCAACAAATAATTAAAACACTCTAGTTGTTATAACTATAAGCTTTAACAACCTCACATTCTCTAGCTAGGCTCGATCCCCACACACCTCGATCTAGAGGTGCACGGAGATTAGGAGCACAGGGTAATAATCTCGTCTTTATTGTTCAATGACTATATATTAAAGTTCTTGAAGTCTGTGTGCACTTTTGAAGTCCGATTGTGTTTTTTCTACTATTAATTTGACGCTAGCTCTAACCTAACCTATAATCTAACCTAACCTATAACATAACCCTAATGTAACTTAATGTAACCTAACTTATAACCTAAACCTAACCTAACAGAAGTCCGTTTGCGTTTTTAGAAGTACACAAGTCATCTTTGAAGTTCGATTGCGTTTTTTCTACTATATTTAATTTGACGATAGCTCTAACCTAACCTATAATCGTTATGCCTAACCTATAATCTAACTTAACGTAAAACCTATACCTAACTTAACTTAATGTATACCCGGGGGATTCACTCTATATACAAAACAGGACGCCACCTGCGAGCGGATAACTTTGATAAAACCCCTATATACGACTCATATTAGGAAATATGACCCCCCTTTTTAAGCTTATACAAAAATCAATGAAGAAAACTATTATACCCCTATTTTACATATAAAATTTAGGTCTCACATGATCTAATTGAGTAAAATTAGTTAAAGAGTGTGTAGCATAGTGATTTGCAACGTACTAAGAAACCACTTCTATTAATAACTAGATGTACCCCCAATGTGTCTTAGTTTGCCTTTCAATCTATGTGCTCAATCAACCTGCACCCATCCAAAGCTGGTGTAAATCAACTTTTGACTTGCTCCAAATCAGCCCTTATCTATGATTGACTTGATGTGAAATTTGATGTGTAACCTGAAAAAAACTTTCCCTAAATTTATCTGAGTTCTAGGGCACGCTGGTGACCCATCATTATAAGTAATCAACCCGGGCCAATCCCCTCCCCTAAATATGATACCTCTCTCCCATATTTTTAAGCTTGAGAGATACATTATTGGGGGCCTGCCCCTAACTTATACGCTTATGTAACTTGTTAAAAAAAACCCTCCCCTACACTTACGTAGTGCAATAAGTTTTCCATGGTGAATCCCTCGGGAATGTATATAACCTAACTTATAACATCTACCTAACCTATAACCTAACCTAACCAAAGTCTGTTTGCGATTTTAGAAGTACAGGAGCCATCTTCGAAGTTCGATTGCGTTTTTACTACTATTAATTTGACGGTAGCTTTAACCTAACCTATATTCATTATGCCTAACCTATAATATAATCTAACCTAATGTAAAACCTATACCTAACCTATCTTATAACATCTACCTAACCTATAACCTAACCTAACCGAAGTCCGTCTGCGTTTTTAGAAGTACACAGTCACTTCAAAGTCCGATTGCATTTTTAGAAGTACACGCGTCATATTCGAAGTCGTTTGTATTTTCTCTACTATTATGACGTTGATAGCTCTAACCTAACCTATAATCTCACCTAACTTATAACCTAAACCTAACATAACTTAACCTAACATAAAAACAACACAATAGTGAGGCGTTTAGCAAAATGACAAGCCGTAGATCTTGCCCACAATGCATATGCGATGTGCACAAGCTCTATGGCTTGCCAATTTGGCAAATGGCTCACCATTGTGTTGTTTTTAGAGTTGCAAAGCGATTTCATGGCCTGAAAACCGCTCGCAGACATATAGACAACACCATGGCAAGCCGTTGGCAATATGGAAAGCCATAGAGCTTGCCCACAATGATACGCCTTGTGGGCAAGATTTATGGCTTGCCGTATTGCCAAACGGATCACCATTGTGTTGTTTTTAGAGGCATGAGGTAATTTTAGCGCTTGAAAATCGCTCACAAACATATAGACAACACCATGGTGAGCCGTTTGGCAATACGGCAAGCCATAAAGCTTTCCCACAATGCATATGCATTGAAGCAAGATCTAGGGCTTGCCGTATTGTCAAACGGCTCGCCATGGTGCTATTTTAGGACTTGAAATCAGCTCGCGGACATATAAACAACACAATGGCGAGACGTTGGCAATACGGAAAGCCATAGAGCTTGCCCACAATGCATATGTGTTGTGGGTAAGCTTTATGGCTTGCCATATTGACGAACGGATCGCCATTGTGTTGTTTTAAATATGTGCTGTGGGTAAGCTCTATAGCTTGCCGTATTGTCGAACGTAGCTTAACCTAATGTAGCTTTACCTAACCTAACGTAACATAACCTAACATAACTTAACCTAACCTAATATATAAAATAACCTAACTTAAGTTAACGTAGCTTAACCTAACCTAACCTAATATAGCTTAACCTAACGTAGCTTAACTTAATCTAACCTAACGTATAAGATAACCTAACCTAACGTATAACCTAAGATAACAATGTAGCTTAACTTAACATAACCTAACCTAATCTAACTTAATTTATAACTTAAACTTAACCTAAAACATAAACCCCATCAACTACATAATTTGGAAAACTTCATAATTCAATAAAAAATTTCTTCAAAACAAGATTTTTTCATAAACGTAAACAAAATTTTTTCATAATTTAAAATGAAATTTCACATAACAAATCCTAATTTCTTTTAAAACATTGAAAGTTTAAAGCATGAAATTTTCTTTTTTTAATATGCAAAGTAATTTAAATAAACTTAATATGCATTCAAAGGTTTGAGCACTCACATTAGTCCTATTTGAGCAATGAAAGTTGTCGCCTAAGTCCTAGAACCTGCAAAAACGCACACACAAACACAGAGTTAAACCCTAAACCCTAAATCTACAAGTAAACATGAAAACAATCTTACCTTAGTGTTATGCACTAACCCACAAGCAAGATTAGCACCTCCGACGGCGTGTATCATAGCAGATCTGTGAGAGAGGGTGAAGAGGAGAGCTTGAGATGTGGCGCAAGAATTAGGAGAAATACGCAGAGAAAGCCCGTGGTTTTTGTTTTTGCAGATACCGACGGTACAACTATCGATACAAGCGTCGGAATAGTCAACGGAAGGGACGTCGAAATACGCATTCGCGCTAGTATCAGAAGACCTGCCATAGACGTCGGAATTTTGAAAATAAAATCTTAAAAAAAATCTTAGCTCCCTCCATAAATACACACACATATATCGACGCCCGCCAATGACGCGGGTAATGTGGTGCCAGAATTCAAGTGACCTCTTGTAGTGATAAGTTCCTAATGAGCATAGAGAGTACTTGGATGGATAAAGCAACATATCAATTACACGTTGCTAGTTTGACATAGACAATACTTGAAAAGAGAGAGAAATAGAAGAATTGACAACAATTGAGGACCGGATTTACATGGAGCCGGTCCCCCCTCCAAAAAGGCTTAGTATTATAGCTTCTCCCATCAAAAGAGACTTTTGTACAATACAATCTTTGTGTCCCTTTACAAAAATCCTTGGTGCAATGAATATGGAAGCTTCATGCAGCAAATTATGCTTGAAAAACACACCTAGTGGGCCTAGCCTCATTCCCAAGACCTCACACACCTTCAAAGATGGTGAGAGCTAGCAGGGAATGAGGAAAGATTGAGAGGAAGAAGATGTATCTTATGAGAAAGAATTATTCAACATAATCACTCTAATAGCATAGATTAGCTTAGTAATTAGCATGGTAGAGGAGATGAGCATGCCATTGAAGCTTGTCTCTTGGTTGGATTTTCATTCCATAGCCAAGAGTTGATGGTGTAGGCCTCTACTTCTCAATGCTTAGAGAAGGAGATGGAGTTCTTGCTCAACACATGAGTTGTGTGTGTGTAGCAAAGTTGGTTTTGTAAAAAAATGCCAACCTCCTCTCTCTTCTTGGTTGATCCCTCTTCCCAAGAGCTCTTGCTAGCTTCCCATTGGCTCTTACAAAGCTTAGCCAAGAGCAATTAAGAAGCATAGTTGGTATCCTTGAAAAGTGTCCCCCTTTCCCCTCTGGTGAGAGCTTTAGGTAATTAAAATAATTTATTTAAACTCTCATTGGACCTTTTAGTCTTCTGGCCAATAGGAATCAGGCAAGCCATTGGGCTGTTGGATGCTCATTGGACCCCATGGTAGATTGTCCAATAGTCTTCTAGGGAGATTAATGTATATTGATTCTTTTATCAAGCATTTTAAAATTGATAAGACTAATTTTACTCTAGCCTAATTCTCATTGGTCCACCTCTATGGCCATCCAATAGGATTTGAGGGGAGATTGAGGGCATTTGGGCTAGGAGCTTGCCATGTGTCCATTATTCCCTTTGTGTACAGGGGGATCTTGGGAGTGTGTGTGTGAGTTTCTCTCTCTTCCCCTACCTTTGGGGCTCCCCCTTCCTTCCTAGGGATGTGGGAAGACTTTTTAGTCTTCCCATGACCATCCAATTTTCCCCCCTATTTGGCCATTGGACTTTTTAATTAAATTTAGGAACCTTAGCTTATGGAAGTCTTAATGGAACTGAATCTTAGGTCTTTTAAGCTCCAATGATTCACATTGCCCTTTTGCACAATGTCCCCCTATTGGATCCCTATTTTCCCACCTTTGGATCCCTACTGGGACCGGTCTAGCAGCCTTACCAATATTCTAGCTTTTACTCCCATGGTACCTTCCTATATTAAATGATCAGTTTAACATGAGAAAATCATTTGGGAGAGTTAGATATTAGTTTTTATGATAATCCACTTGCGAATGGACAAGTAGAAGTTACGAACAAAATTTTGAGCACTGTTCTAACAAAAATGGTGATTGATAATCTCTAAGACTAGGATGCTCTTACATGAATCGTTATGGGCTTATTGCACCACTTTTAAAGTGAAAACTCGGAATAAAAATTTTACATTATTATATGGTACTGAGGCCATCTTTCCAATAGAAAAAGAGATCCCAACATTACAAGTGGCTTTCTCATCTCAATTGGATGACACGAAATCTTCAAAGATCATCTATTATCCTTGATCAAATTAGATGGAATGTGATTATTTGCCCTATAGATTGAAGCTATGCAACACCAACGTAAGGCTTGGCATGATCGACATATCAAGGTCCCAAAGTTCCAAAAAGACAATAAGGTTTTAATCTACGATAGTCGATATTATAAATTCCTAGAAGGGGAGGGGACTCAAGGAGTCGCACAAACCCCTACGGTGGCTTGAACCCTTTATCTATGGATTCCCAGCACCAGAACTCGCGGAAGGAGAACGACAAGCATCTCAAGCCTCCTGTTTATAGTGTGAAGAGCGTGAACATAATAAGGATGCTGTGAATATTTTTCTCCACAAGTGGAGTGGTATTCATTGTATCCTTAAGACTTCGGATGATATCCAACCACTGGAAACAAGTCTCACACTTCAAGGCCACGCCTACAAGTGGTGGATGAGTCTCCAGGAAAAGGGAATTCCCCCACCTCTTGGAAAGCATTTGAAGTCTCCTCTCGTAAGGAGTTTCTCCCTCAGAATGAGAATGAGAAGGATTGGCATTCTTGGGACATCTGTACGATGGGAACTCTCCCATTAGCACAATATATTTCCAAATATAGAGCTATTGTCCTCAAGTTGGATGATCTCAATGATTTTCAAAAACTGAGAGGTTTCTAATGAGGACTCTCACTTGATTATCAAAATGAAGTAAAAGCTCGTCATCCTACAAACATAGATGATGATATTCAACATGCACAAATCTATGATGATGCATTGCATGAAGATGATGCTAATAAACCACCTCTAAACCACGCACTGTCTCACATCCTCAACCACAAGCATCTACATCTGCATTTAGGAAGAGGAAATTCACAGCACAAGGAACATTAGATGCTTCTAACAAGGTTAAGGGACCTAAGGGGCCGCTTTCAAATGAGGAATTTGAAAAGGCCAAGAAGGAGCACCTCTACTTTCAATGCATGGGAAAACATGAGACGAAGGATTGCCCATTGAATAGAAACCGCAATGGTGGTAAAAGCAAGGAGGTTGACAATAGCAAAGCTATGCACATGGTGCAAGTGTTACCTCTCACCTTGGCTCCCAAGTACACATAAGTGGAATTTTCTCACATGGAGAACTCTCATGAGTGTTGCTTGACTGCCTCAATGTGGCAACCTACTTCTGGACCTCATGAGTAAGTGCGCATGCATGAACTATTCATGGAAACAAAGTACGAGTGCTAGTTGATGACGACGCTGCGCATAACTTCCTTAATTATTAGCTAGTTGAGCGGCTCAAGTTACCCAGATCACCAAGTACCCATCAATATGTTGTCTCCCTTATGAATGGGGCAGAAATAGAAGTATGGGACACAGAGGTCAAAGATATCCCATTGGAAATACAAGGGCATAGGATGCATATAAAATTCAAGGTCATGAATATGTCTCGTGCTGCTGTGGTCCTAAGTAGAGCATGGTTGCATAGTTTGGGACCGACTCTTGCTCGAACTTATGAACATAATACTATCCAGTTCTTTGCTGATGGACATCATGTGTTGTTACTGTGAGAGTGGGATGTGCCGCAATCTCCACTTATATGTTCAATAGCGCTCCAAACTATGCATGCAACTGAAAATAAAGAAAGCTTTCTTGTGTTATACCTTGCCTCAAGTTCTTTTGGATTTTAATGTTTCTCAGTTACCAATAATTATGAATCATTCTCTCATGCTTTCTTGTGTTATACCTTGCCTCAAGTTCTTTTGGATTTTAATGTTTCTCAGTTACCAATAATTATGAATCATTCTCTCATGCTTTCTTGTGTTATACCTTGCCTCATGTTCTTTTGGATTTTAATGTTTCTCATGCTACCAATGATTATGAATCATTCTCTCATGCTAATGAACATTCATCAATGCCGCATGCTCTCTCTCTCTCTCTCTCTCTCTCTCTCTCTCTCTCTCTCTCTCTCTCTCTCTCTCTCTCTCTCTCTCTCTCTCTCTCTCTCTCTCTCTCTCTCTCTCTCTCTCTCTCTCTCTCTAAATGACACAACTCCAGTAAGTGTTAAAGAAGCTGATGAAATGTCTAAGCAACTCAAGGAGCTCTTGGATCACTAGTAGGATGATTTTCAAGGGATCTACCTCCTGGTCTACCACCGGAAAGGTCAATACAACGTGCTATTGACACCATCCATGGTAGTAAGCCTATAAACCTCCTTATCGTTAACCCATAAGGAAGCCACGCAAGTAGAATGGCACCTTGCATACTACTTAAGTCGTGGATTTATACAACCAAGTTCTTCACCATGGGTTGCTCCCATTTTATTGGGGAAGAAAAAGGATGGTTCTATGCACATGTGTGTAGACTATCGCAGACTAAATGTGGTAACTATCAAGAACAAATATCCTCTTCCAAGTGTTGATGAGTTATTTGACCAACTAAGTGGAGCCTGCTATTTTACAAAAAATAGACTTGCGCTCTGGTTACCATCAAGTAAAAATACGATTAGCAGATATACCAAAGGTTGCCTTTCCACTTGTTTTGGCAACTATGAGTTTTTAGTCATGCCTTTTGGGTTGACTAATGCTTCAGCCACTTTTATGACCATTATGGACAATACGTTACGTCCATATCTTGGTAAGTTTGTCATAGTCTTTCTCGATGACATTCTCGTCTTTAGTAAGACTAAAGAAAATCACTTCATGCATCTCAAGCAAGTATTTGAGTTATTGCGCGAACATAAGCTATATGCTAAGGAAACCAAATGTGATTTCCTCAAGATAGAAATCAGTTACCTCTGCACAAGGGATCAAAATGCATCCAGCTAAGACTGACACAATTGTCAGTTGGCCCACACCTAAGAATTTGGAGGAACTTCAAATCTTCTTAGGGTTAGCAGGGTTCTATCGAAAATTTGTTCGAGATTACACTAAGATTGTTGTTCCCATGACTCACCAATTGAAAGCTCAAGGTAAAGCTTTATTTTGGGGAGACAAATAACAACGTAGTTTTGACGAGCTCTCTAGCTACAGCTCCTATCTTAACTATTGTCAATCCGCACAAATCTTTTGTAGTGAAAATTGATGCAAGTGACAAAGCTATAGGTGCAGTTCTTCTGTAAGATGGAAGACCTATCACCTTCGAGAGTAAAAATCTTGACAAGGCACAACAAAACTATTCTGCTTATGAGCGTGAAATATTGCCATTGTCCATGCTTTGAAGAAATGGTGAAAATATCTTTATGGTGCAAGTTTTGAGATCGTGTTTGACCATGAAAGTATTAGATGGTTTCTTCAACAAATAGATCTCAAAGGAATTAAATCTAGATGGGTTGAGATGTTACACAAATATGACTGTGAGTTATAGTATTGCAAGAGTCAGTACAATGTGGTAGATGATGCCTTAAGTCGCATGCTTGAGATCAATGCTCTTGCATTTATAGAAATTCAAATTGATTTTCGTGAATCTCTTGAAGGTCGTTGGTACAAACATGATCAGCTTACTAATGTATGGAGTCATGTTATTAAGCCAAATCTCACCCACTCACATGCAAGTGGTTCTTCAAACTCCTTTCCTAGTTCCACTTTTTCAAGTGATGAACTGCCTCGTTGAAAACACTTATTCACCAAGAATGGGTACCTACTCCACAAGGGGAGAGTATGTGTACCGACGGACTCTGACAGCCGATGCCAAAAATTTTATAAGTGTCATGATAGTCCAAGCGCAGGTCACCCTGGGATATGTAAGACCTATGATCTCATCCGTAGATAGTCCTACTAGCCACGTCTACATAAGGATTTTCAAGAGTATGTAATCAACTGCCAAAAGTGCTAGGTCAATAAGGCAGAACGATTAAGGACAGGTGGATTGTTACGTCCTTTAGAGATCCCCGAAGGTAAATGGGAAAGTATCTTTATAAATTTCATTGTAGGGTTGCCTACTATTAACCGTGGACATGATCCCATATGGGTTGTAGTCGACCATCTTACTAAGATGTGCAAGTTTATACCTACAAAGAGTATGGTAAAGACTTTAAAACTAGCAAGGCTGTTTATGGAGAATGTCTAGAAGCTATATGGTTTACCCAGTAATATTGTAAGTGATCGCGATCGCAAATTTAATAATCATTCTTGGCGTGCAGTATTCCAAAGGCTTGGGTACTCACTCAAGTCTAAGTATGGATGATCATCCACAGACCGATGGTCAAACCGAAAGGGTGAATGAAGTCTTGGAAGACATGCTACGCAACTATGTAAACAAGAAGCAATCTAATTGGGATAAATATTACCCATATTAAATTTTGCTTACAATAGTGCAAAACAGGTTTCTTCAGGATTTAGTCCTTTTATGTTCATGTATGGTTATCAACCTTGATCTCTGATCTTGGTTGGATTAGCCACTGAAAAGATCCAGCAAGTCAAGGACTTCCTGGAAAACCCTATGTCCATGTTAAGACAAGCTCGTTTAAATGTTAAACAAGCTCAAGACAGGTATCACAAGTACGCGAATGAAAAATGACGTCAAGTTTCTTTTGAGAAAGACGATTTAGTTTTTCTTCGAGTCCCAGAACACTTGGACCCTATGTCTACAGGGCCAGTTCCTAAGCTTTCACCCAAGCTTTTGCCCAGGTACTGTGGTCCCTTCAAGATACTTAACCACATTGGAACACTAGCCTATAAGTTAGAGCTACCGGCTTCCTCTAAGGTACATCCAGTGTTTCATGTATTCATCTGAAGAAGTGGCTAGGAACTAAAGATAATATAGTCACTCCAAAAACATTGGTGGAATATGTTGAACCTCCAAGCATTCCACATGAACCAAAATGCATTCTAGATTCTCATGTGTTGAGAAAACGTCACAATGAAAGACGCCAAGTTTTGATCAAGTGGAAAGAAGACCTCCACTTGGAAAAACATTATTGGATTCCGTAAGCGCTTTCCACAGTTTTTTTTTGGGGATGAAAACTCTTCCAAAAGGAAGGAGTAGTGTTAGGACAAGTGTCCTAAGGTCTAAACAAGGGTCTGATATGAAAAAGGGCCAAGGGCACGGGTGGTCTACCTAGCTCGGGGGGATCTATATAATGAGCACAGTTGGGTGGAGAGATAGGGATTCATCACTTGTGTCCTTAGTGCTCTCTCTCTCACACACACACACAGACAAGAGGAAGAGAGACAAAGAGAAAGAGAGGGGGGAAGATAGAGAGAGAGAGAGAGAGAGAGAGAGAGAGAGATCGATTGTGTGTAGAGTAAGAGAGACACACAGAAAGAGAGAGAGAGTAACAAAATCTCTTTTGGAATCGGGAATCTGCTTGCCCGATTCCAAAACATGCTCACCAAACATAGCGAGCCTAAAGTCTTGAAATAGAATCTCCTTTCACACACATACATATATAGAAAAAATGTACCATGCCTTTTCCCTTTGAGAACCATGACTGCCCTTCTAATCATCCAAGAGCCGTTCCCACAAATGGTTGTGTAACCTGTCATCCAATTATGTTGGCGGGTACACCGTGACCGGACACTATAGCACAACAAGAACTCAAACCAACAATTGTCAATCCGAGGATGTAGCTGACTCGACTAGGCATGAAGGCAATCTCTTGGTTGTCAACCCTGAGCAAGACACTAACATCACTAAACAGGCACAGATCCTATCACATCACTACCATAACACAACAAAAAGGCATACGCATCCTATGCCTCACAACAAGCTCGAAACCGGTCCAAATCAACTATGAATGCAATGAAACGGGCCCAAATCAACTCTAAATGCACGAAACAAGAGGGCACAACCCACACAGGCATAACCTACATAAGCATACTAAATCTTGGAAACGATAGTCAGACGCAATCGCGATATAAGACTAACAGCCATTTTCAAAATATCCAAAACCGAACCTAGGGGACATCAACATCCGACCAATGTGTGTGCAAGTAGCATTTCACCCGTAGATGATCTAGTTTTCCATGAAAGCTTTGCATGCATGGTTCTCCTCTTTAAGACATGCACAACTTCTCCACCTTAGAATAGAACTCACTTTACTTGTCCACCTCTCCTTCTCTCTTCCTTAAGAAAGATGAGAGAGAAAGCCTTGCTCTATTCCCAATGTGAGGACACAGGTGATGAACCCCTATCTCTCCACCCAACCGTGCTCATTATATAAAGCCCCCTAAGCTAGGTAGATCACGCGGGCCATTGGAACTTGATTATATCGGACTCTCGTCTAGATCTAAAGACCCTTGTCCTCTCTCTCTCTCTCTCTCTCTCTCTCTCTCTCTCTCTCTCTCTCTCTCTCTCTCTCTTCTCTCTCTCTCTCTCTCTCTCTCTCTCTCTCTCTCTCTCTCTCTCTCTCTCTCTGTGCACACAAAAAAATAGGTGCCAATTTAGTCTCCATTTATCTCTCTCCCTCTCACTCCTCTCTCTCTCTCTCTCTCTCTCTCTCTCTCTCTCTCTCTCTCTCTCTCTCTCTCTCTCTCTCTCTCTCTCTCTCTCTCTCTCTCTCTCTCTATCCTTCTAAAGGACATGAGACTCTTCATCCATGGTGATTTCCTGGGGTTTGCTTTCACCCTTGGAAATCATTGAATACACAAATATCTCTCCGATTTGGAATGTATCTTGCTCTCAGATAGCATCCAAGGGAAAGACCTCTCCCTCTCTCTCTCTCTAACTCTCTTTCTCTCTACATCCTGATAGAATCTATCAAGTTTTCTATCCTAAATTATCATTCTGCTTCTCTTAGGATGCTTTCAACCCAAATAAAATATATATCATTCTCTCTCTCTTTTGCTCTTTCTCCCTCTCATTGTATCTGGTTATCCCTCTTAAAAAAATCGGACTCTGTATCTACCGTTGCCATAATATATCACTTGGTTTTACTTTAACCCTTGGCAATCATAGGTTGCATGGTTTTCCACCTTTACTGATATATTTTTCTCTCCTTATGCATAGAAACTGTTATCTACTGTTTACCCCAATAAATGGGTCTTTTGCTTGAACTGCCTCATGGCCTGAAAAATGATGTGCTGCCGCGTGGGCATGGGTGCCCAAGGGGTGTGTAAATGGACTTTTGGGCGCCTGTTGGGCTTTAATTAAATTGTTGTTTTAAGGCCATCATTTTGGCTTGACAGAGGTACAAAACGAGCTAGATGCAGATTTTGTTTGCCGTTCGCTCTATTTGGGGGCTCTTGCAAATGGCACCGCCGCATATCCTATGCCTTGGTGGGTAGATATTCAAGAGATGCAGATCCTTCTGCTTCAGATCGGTCTCCACAGCCAGCTAGTCATGTGGGGAGAACATCACCTTATAAGGTGAGATGATGCTCACTTAGCTTCCATTCGATTAAAGGGTTTCTATCTGTATTTTCATTTTGTTGTCTACATTCAATCGGGTGTGTGCTTCAACTCTACAAGCATTTTTGGTGATGGCTCCTAGCAAGAAAACACCTGTCGACACTACAGAGGTACTTATGCGGTCTATTTTGGCATTGGTGAATAACCTCTTTGGTAGGAAAGGATATGGTTTACTGGAATTTGTGAATATTCCACTGTTGTTGATTATATTGTATGGGTTGTGACATGTAGTACGTACTCAATGATTGTATAGATGTATTATTTGATGAGGTATATGCCTTTGAATGGTTTGGTGAACTGGCCATATGGGTGTACAATGGCTGGGTGTACAAATGGCTGGATGCATTGTCTAAATAATGATTTTGAACTTAGTATATTGGCCATGGCTGGATAAATTCTGGATGCTCCATTATGTGTTGACTTTGAAATAATAGATTGGCTCCTTGCCGATCCTTGATGTGTGGTACTCGGAGTTATTCTCTATTGGCCTTAGTAGTTGTCGACTAGCCCTATGTCTAAAATATAGGATGTATGTGTTTCGGATGTTCTATTGAACATTGGTTATGAGGTAGTGTATGCTATCTCGTCCTAACTTCTTGCCAACTGGTTGGTCTTTCTTTCTATGGATTTGTTACACAATCTTAAGTTGTTTGTTTCATTCGGGCTGTAGCACGGCTCATTGTATCCATTATGGTGTTTGGATTGAGAAAGAGAGGAGTCTCGGGCTATGGAACTGATCTTCTCTCTCTGTTTGAGGGGTTAGGGTTAATTTACCTTAACTCTTGGCTTTATCTAGTAGTGTATGTTGGAATGGATGGATCGACCATATGTCTAATCATTGGTTGAACTTTGATGTGATGTTCTTTTGTGTGTGGTTAGTAGAATAGATAATCGGGTCCTTACTGATGTTTGGTATTGAGGCGGTCCGGGGCGGGCAACAAGAAGAGCGGCCTCTAAACACCCTTCGAGGCTCCCGTGCTGCTCAATTGGGGCTGGGGCAAGCACAATCAGAGACAACAACAACCCACAGCCAGAAACCAAACAAGAAAAGGGTCACCACCTAGTTATAGATGCGAACTAGGACGCACGTGATATCTCCTTGTACTCAAACGCACAAAGAGAGGGGAATGCAAGATAGCCACACACACCAAACACAAACATTCACCATGCCAGAGAGAGGTAAGAGCACGAATCAACTTGAGCAACTCAATCTTAGCCTTAAAGACTAGATGCACACAAAGCTTGATGAGAAATAGAGAGACAACACAAAACTTGAGCTTGTTGCCAATACACAAATTGTCTTAGGGTCACGGGAGCCCTCTCACCGAGCACCCTCTTACAATTGACTTTTTAGGCAAACAATTCAACAAGCCCTCAAAGCACCAAGCATGAAATGGCACAACAAACTTCAAGGACAATATACCTTCAACCACCTGATGAGCCAACTTATCAAGTCAATTTGGAGAGAAGAGTCGTAGTTGCAGCATACAATTGCACCCAAAACCATAAATCTTATTTATGTACAAGAGTAGGCTACAAGAGTGATGCAGAATATAGCATCACTCCACTCTTCTAGATAGCATACTTAACTTCAAGCTTCTCCATGCACCTATGTGTAGTGATGGAATAGAGCACTCACAATGCACACACTCTACACAACTAGGCTTGAAGAGTGATGTGTTATGTGTTGAGAATGGTGTGGTGTAGTGTGATCATGTGATTTACAAGGGAGAGAAGGGCTCTATTTATAGGTTTTAGAAGCCCCGATTAGGATTACGCCTAATCAAGTTTATTTGAAGGAATAAAAGATTATGCATATTTTTAATTTTTTTTAATGAGGGTGGGTCTCTCTTGTCCTTTGGATCACATGGATGTGGGCTCAAGGGAAGAGAATTATTGAGGATGAAAGGAGAGAGGATTGAGTGAATAATTTGGGAGTGCCTACTCTAGTAGAGGGTGCATTTTACAATAAGGTTAGTGGTTAGTAGAGAGGGTGGGTCTCTCTTGTCCTTTGAATCACATGGATGTGGGCTCAAGGGAAGAGAATTATTGAGGATGAAAGGAGAGAGGATTGAGTGAATAATTTGGGAGTGCCTACTCTAGTAGAGGGTGCATTTTACAATAAGGTTAGTGGTTAGTAGTTAGTAATTATCACTAAAAAATATTTTCAAAATCATTCACTAAATGGTGAGATATATGATGAGCAAGGTTAGAGAAGGGATGAGCTTGTAAAGAGAGGTTGAAGCTTTGGAGAAGTTGACATTCACCTCTTTACAGCACCGGAAGAAGAAGCAGTCAGCATAGCGAAGCAGCGCGTATCGATGAAGCTATGTTATTTCAAACCTTGGAAAATTCATAATAAAAGCCTTCATTTGCAGAGGTTATCTTTGGATTTTTGCTGATTTTTTGAAGTTCTTTACAAAGTTGAAGAGAGTATGGTAATATGGACATATATGTAGAGAGAAAGGGGGACACATAGGGTGTAGAAATGGAGGATGAAGGCTATGGAGGTGTGAGAGATGTGGCAATGGTGAAGAGGGTGAATTAGGACATGGGAGTTGCAAGTTTGGGAGTCGGAAGGAGAGGGAGGAGTGTGTGTGAAAGAGGAAAATGATAAAGTGGAAGAGGGAGTGTGGCTGCATAGCATGGGCAAACTGGGGTCCACCAATAAAATCATAGCTCACAGCTCGTAGCTCAAAAAAATATGAAAACATTTGAGATGAAATTTCAGCTTACGAGCTACAACTTTTGTTTCTATCATCTTTCCAAATTCGGGGAGCATATGATCTTTAAAAATTCAGCAAAACCGACTGTTTTTTCCACTGCACAAAGTCCTTGTGAGGTCTTTCTTTGGATGATTCTTTTGAATACCTCCAAGAGTGAGCTCCCCATGGTGCATGCATGCATTCCACATACCCTTGACCTTATTTGGTAGGTCTATAATTGAAGATATTGTTGAGATCATGATATAAATGAATAGTACAACTAAGAAAATCAAATATTGAGGGGTCTAAAAAATATGTACATGTCAAATATAAATAATATAGGTGGAAAAAATATAAAGGGGTCAAAATAAATCTCTCTCATTATAAGTCTACCATAAAAAGATGAATATTTTTGGTGGTCTAATTTATGAGAGTAATAGAGAATAGATGTAGGAAGGAAAAATGACAATAGTGAAAAAATATACACATAAATAAACTAGTTTTTTTGGATTTTTGTTGGGATGGAGTTACACCAAAAATAAGAGAAGCTTGCATGAAATTATTTTTATATGGAATAAAGAGTATGCAAAATGGTAAGAAAAAATATGGTAATGGTGAGTCAATGTACATAGCATAAATAACACACCATAGGTAGAAATATTTAAATAAATACCAAAATAATTATGAAAAATCCTTTTATTTAGGCCCTATATACAATAAAATATTTACACACAAATGGGCCATAATATACTTATATATATTTATTTATTTATTTATTTATTTATTTATTTATTTATTTTTTGGCTCAACTAGCCCAGTGACTAGTTAATTGAGGGTTTTTAAGAAAATATGGAGAAAGTCCCCTAACTCACACACGCCTATGTACAGTGAAATGGTAGGGATAACCAAAATGTTTGAGTGATTTGATAGGGTGGGGTAGATTACTATGGCAATTATGGAAAGCCGAAAAAAGGCTATCAGTATAAGGGAGGATATGCTAGCCTTTGCTGGTCCTGGCTGTTTTTTGCTGACTGGTTTGCTGGTTATTCTACTGCTGCTGACTCGTGGGGTTGATTTACCTTGACTCTTGGCATTATCTTGTTTTAGTGTTGGAAAGGATGGACTAGCCATGTGTCTAATCATTGGTTGGACTTTGATGAGTTTCTCTACTATGTGTGGTTATTGAAATAAGTTGATCGGGTCCTTGCCGATGTTTGCTATAAGGTAGGAGTTGGTGATAGGTTCCAAGATGACCTTTGGGAAGGGGTAATGGTTGTTGTACATTCCTAGCCCTGGGTATTGCGGTTAATCCCCTCTCTATCTCTTTTCTATGTCTCTCACCAGCTATTGTATACAGAAAACATATGGATGGTGTGAAGGACTAGGTGTTATCTAGCCGGTTGGCTGGACTGGTTGGTCGAGTGTATGGCTTGGTTGGTTGGGTTATCCTCGATTGACTCTTGTGTTGTTGCTGGCTGGGTACAACACTAATGGAATTACTGACTGGTTGGCCGACTATATGGCTTTGTTGGTTGGTTTACCCTCGACTAACTCTTGTTTTACTGGTTAGTTGGATGCAGCAATAATGTTTTTGCTAAACTATTAGGTATTCTTATGATGGGAAGGGGTAATGTTTACTGGACATTACTGGCCCTGGCTATTGCAATTAATCCTCTCTCTCTCTCTCTCTCTCTCTCTCTCTCTCTCTCTCTCTCTCTCTCTCTCTCTCTCTCTCTCTCTCTCTCTCTCTCTCTCTTATGTCTCTCACTAGCTATTGTGTACAGAAAACATATGGATTGTGTGAAGGACTTGGTGCTATCTGGCCGGTTGGCTGGACTGGTTGGCCGATTATATGGCTTGGTTGGTTAGTTTATCCTTGACTGACTCTTGTATTGTTGCTAGTTGGGTGCAGAACTAATAGAATTACTGACTGGTTGGCTGATTATATGGTTTGGTTGGTTGGTTTATCCTCGACTAACTCTTGTTTTACTGGTTGGTTGGTTGCAGCAATAATTTTTTTGCTAAACTGTTTGTTAAGCCGAGGGAATTTTGGATGTTTTACCTTAGTGCAATTTGGAATATCAACTTTTGTACTTTTGGGATTCCAAGGGGTGTTCTTGGGAAAGAGCGTTGCCCATTAGTATTCTCAAACTATGTAACTGTCGATTAGTGTCTTTTGGGAATGTGAAGGCGGAAGTTATGGCAAAATTTAGTTTGTTTCTGTGTTCTGTTCCAGTTCCATTTTGATTCCTGTGTTTGTCTGTTCTGAATGTGTGTAACACTTGGCAATCACGGTGTAGGTGTGATGTAGCATGGACAAATTCAAGTTTCTCTTGTAGGAGCGAGTGCTAAGCGGTGAAAGGTTTAGTTGAATGGAAGGAAGACGTTCAAAATAGTGCGAGTTGGTATGGGTGTTTGGCTGCACTCTGGAGGAAGCAAAAGAGGATACATTCCCGTATTGGACAAGGTCAGTTGCTAGGAGGTTTCGAAAGTTTTATGGGGGAGATGGTCAGAGTTCGAAATTGCAGGGAAGTTTGGATTATAGTGGGATGCACCGAGTTTCTATAGGAGAGGATTCTGATGATACTATGGAAGATTTGGATGGCGCAAAGGATTATTTGAGTGATAGGTGGGAAGAAGAAGTAGAGAACGAAGAACCGGATATATTTCCGCGGCTGTTGGCGGTTGCAATTTTTCAGCATACATAAGTGGCAAGAAGGATAATTATTTTTGATCCGTTGGGAAGTACCAATGCAGGAAATCTTGTACAACCAGGTGGACCTACAAATATGGCGGTAGCTAGGCAGGATATGCGCGTCAAATTCCGGACCTTTTCGGGAAAGTCGAAGGAAGACCCCGATTGCCACATATCTCAATACGAGACAAGATAGCAGGCCAGATCATTTGCCGGAGTGTACGATGCCCAGGCTAAGATGCGCCAGTTTGAGGCTACATTGGATGGGAAGGCTATGCAATGGTTTAGTAATCTTTTCGGGAAAGTCGAAGGAAGACCCCGATTGCCACATATCTCAATACGAGACAAGATAGCAGGCCAGATCATTTGCCGGAGTGTACGATGCCCAGGCTAAGATGCGCCAGTTTGAGGCTACATTGGATGGGAAGGCTATGCAATGGTTTAGTAATTTTCCAGCAGGACATTTTGCTGATTATAATGGCTTGAAAGCAGCATTTTTGAATAGGTTCAGAAGGGAAAAGGCTCCACATGATGTGTTGGCCAAGCTTAGGGAAGTGAAACAAAGGAAAATGTTCGTTGAGGATTATGCACAAAAGTTTAACCAATATGTGAGAAGGCTGACTGCTCAAGAAAGGCCATTTGATGAAATGCTTGCTGGGTATTTTTTGAACGGATTAAGGAAGGAATTGAAAAATGTTGTTGCGGGAGTTGATGTTGCGGGGGTGGATTACAAGCATTAGTGGAAACAACTCAAAGAGCAGAGAAAAGGTTTGGGGTCTCTCATGGGAAAGCAGCCAAGAGGTCATCTAAAGAAAAGAAGAAAAGCAGGTCGAAGAAAAAGAAGAGGTCAGATGATTCGGATTCGGACACTGATTCGGATTTGGAAAACTGATACTAATTCAGATACGGAAACGGATTCTGAAAGTGAAGAGGATTCCAGTGATGATTCAGATTCAGAAGGAGATGAGGATAAGAAGAAGAAAAGCAAGAAGAAGTTGAAGAAAAAGTCTAAGTATAAAGGGAAAGATGATACAGTGGAAAAATTGGTGGAGAAGAAATTGAAGAAGTTGGGAGTGCAGAAAGTTGTGGAATCAAAATCCCCTCATTGTGAAATTTGTGTTAAGGATGGGCATTGGACAAAGGAATGTTGGTTTAATCAGAATTTCAGGGGTGTTGTACCAGAAAGGATTCAGCAGAAGATTTAACAACAAGGACCTCAAACTCATGGGGTGTTTCCAGAGACATTAGGAAGGCAGAGGATGTTTAAAAATCAAGGTTGGCAAAGGCAACAACCGTATTCTGAGTGGAGACCACAGTTTAATCATCATTCAGAGTAAATTTCAATTGTGGAGGAGGACCGAGATATGGAGGATGGCAAAATTCAAGACCCCCATGGGGGTGAAATTGGGATCAGTAGCAGCGTTGGCAGAATTGGCAGCCACAACCACAAGGATGGAATCAGCCAGTTTGGAATTATCAAGGGGGGAATCAACAACAGCCAAGGGGGCAAGTGCCGCATTTGCCAGCACCACCAGCACAATCAGTCAAAGCAAACAAAGAAATGGGAAGTAGTTTGAGTAGTAGAATCATTTCAGGATCAGGAGGTGAATGAAGTGGCTAGGGATTGTCAGTCGGAATGTGACTGTTCTAAATGCTTGCAAGAGGAAGTAGATGTATAAGTGACAACAAGGTCAAAGGCAAGGTTGAAACCTCCACTGGATTGGGAGGAGCAGAAGAAGATTCGAGATGAGGTAGCTGAAGATCTGATGGAAAAGGATCATCAACAGATCAAGCTGAAATCAAAGAAGAAAGGGGTAAAAAAGGAGGACAAGGAAAGAGAAACGACGGATGCCTTGTTTGAAGAGTTAACTAATTCCTCTATACATTTTACCTTGGATTAGTTGTTGTCATTAGTTCCAATTTTCAAGGATAAATTATATACAGTGATGCGGAGGTCAAAGACTGCTCCGAGTATGAATGAGGTGCAACAGACAGTTCAGAGTTGCCAGATTAGCTCAGAGGATGTGGATTTTTCAGTACCGACATTGTCGTTGGAATATAATAACCGCAAATTTTCCAATGTTCTATTGGATGGTGGATCAGGAGTCAACATACTTTCGAAATCGTTATTTCTAAGGATGCAAGATGTCAGGTTGGAACCAGCTCCATTTCAAGTGCGCATGGCTAATCAGAGCAGAGTTCAACCAGTGGGGATGTTAAGGAGGCAGGGTATTATCATTCATGGATTGCAGTTTCTGGTAAACTTTGTAGTCATCAGGATGAAGGATTCAAAAAATACTTATTCTATGTTGTTGGGGAGGCCATGGTTTTGCATGGCTAAGCTAAAACAGGACTGGGGAAAAAATGAAGTGACGGTTAAGAAAGGAAGGAGAGAAGTTACATATCCAATGGGACCGAAGAAGGAATTTTCAGAATCGACAAATCCAATGTTGGCACAAGCAATTAACATGTCTGAAGGATTGGAGGATGATGAAGAGGCATATTTCCTAGCAGCAAATCCAACAATTGTTCCAGTATTTGAGGTTGATGTGGAGCGGATCATTGACAAATATGTAGTGAAAGAGGAAAGTTTGGGAATTGATCAGTTGGAGAAGAATACAGATGGTAAGGAACAAGAAAATTCAAAATTAAAGGGAAGAGAGGAAAATCCAAGAAGAAACTGTGATGGAGGATTCTGAGTTGGATCCAAAGGAGGCAATTCAGAGAGCGGAGGCTCTGTATGATAAGATGATAAAGAAAGTTTCTCGAGTTAAGGAGGATGATTTACAGGATCTGAATTTGGGGACAGAGGATCATCCAAAGATGGTAAGAGTTAGTGTTCATTTGGAGGATGGTTTCAAGAAGGACTTGAAGGAATTACTATTGGAGTATATTGATGTCTTTGCATGGGATTATTTTGATTTGAAAGGCATGGATCCTCAAGTTTACAAACATCATATAAATTTGAGAACGGATGTTGTTGCAGTGATTTAGCAAAGATATAGGATGAATCCAAATTACGCCAAGCAGGTGAAAGAGGAATTAGACAAATTGTTGAATGCAGGATTCATTGTGCCAATGGATCAGGCGGAATGTTGTCACCAATTGCGGTGGTACCTAAGAAGTCTGGGAAGTTAAGGGTTTGTGTGAATTACAGAAAATTGAATGCAGCAACAGTTTCAGATCCATCTCCATTATCTTTTATTGATTTAGTTCTAGATGATGTAGCAGACATGAGATGTACACTTTCCTTGATGGATTTTCAAGTTACAATCAAATACCAATTGCTGAGGAAGATATTGAAAAAACTGCTTTTATCACAGAATGGGGAGCTTTTGCATATACAGTGATGAGCTTTGGGTTGAAGAATGGACCACCATCATTCTCGAAGGCAGCATTTAAAACGTTTGAGCCACATTTGACAGATTTTAAGAGGATTTTTATGGATGATTTTTCGGTTTTTGGGGAAAAAGTCAGACATCTGGAAAATTTGCAGAAGTGTTTTGAAAGATGTAGGATGTTTCAAATGTCACTTAATCCTCAGAAGTGTGCAATAGTAGTGCAGAAGGGAAAGTTGTTGGGACATATCATCTCTCAAGAAGGAATGTTGATTGATGGGGACAAGATTAATGCAATTCAAAAAGCTGTGGCTCCAGACAATTTGAAGGCAGTGATGCGGTTTGTTAGACAGATTAAATGGCATGGTAGGTATTTACGGTATTTAGCGGATGTAAGCACACCACTTGTCATTTGACCAAGAAGGAAGTGGAATTTGTTTGGGGAGAAATGCAGGAAAAGGCTTTTCAAATTATCAGAAAGATGTTGGTGGTTTCACCTATACTTCAACCACCAAATTGGGAATTTCCGTTTCAGGTGTATGTAGATGCTTCTGACATGGCAGTAGAAGCTGTTTTAATGCAGAAGAAGATCAAGGGATGGTTTCGACCAGTTTATTATGCTAGTAGAATGTTGAGAGCACCGGAGAAGAATTACACAGTTACGGAAAGGGAAGCTCTTGGAATGATTTTTGCTTTGGAAAAATTTCGACATTATCTGTTGGAGAATAAGGTGGTTTTCCATGTGGATCATCAGGCTTTATTGTTTCTAGTAAAGAAGCCAAAATTGGAAGGCAGATTAGCAAGGTGGATGCTCATGTTACAAGAATTTGATTATATATTTGTCCATACTCCAGGAACTCGGCATGCAGTGGCTGATTACCTCAACAGATTGGAACATAAGGAGGAATTACCAGGAGTATCGGATAAATTGCCTGATGCGGATTTGTGTCGTGTGGAAGGACAACTTTTTGATAGTTGGTATGTTCAAATGGTTCAATTTCTGGTAAATGGAGTTTTACCTTCGACAATGTCTTCGGGTCAGAGGAAGAAGTTTGCATTGAGGAGAAGACAATTTCTGATTATAGCTAGAGCATTATATAGAAGAGGAGCATATCAGATTATACGACGATGTGTTCCGGATGAAGAGAAGAAAGCAGTGTTGCAGGAGGCACATTGGGGATCAGCTGAATGACATTTCTCAAGGGAAATTACAGGTCAAAAAATTTTACAAGCTGGACTTTGGTGGCCTTTGTTATTGAAAGATGCACATAGTTTTGCTAAGGAATGTGTTCAATGTCAGAAGATGGGGCAGCCTACACAAGGGGATAGGATGCAGGATCATCCTGTTTTGCCATTGGTACCATTTTAGTAGTGGGGAATGGATTTTATAGGTCCAATAAAACCACGGGCAAAGAGGACGGGTTCCAGATACATTCTTGTTGCAACCGATTATGCTACCAAATGGGTGGAAGCAGTGGCTTTGAGAGATAATAAAGCAGCAAGTGTGGCACGGTTTTTATATAAAAACATTATGACAAGATTTGGATGTCCTATAGAGTTGATGTCAGATCAGGGAACACACTTTTTGAATTCTGTGATTCAGGAGTTGACATCCAAACATATGATTTTGCATAAGAAATCTACTCCATATCATCCGCAAGCAAATGGGCAGGCGGAAAGCTCCAATAAAGTGCTGGTGAAAATTTTGAAGAACATTGTGTCGGAAAACAAATCAAATTGGGATGACAAGCTGGATTCAACACTATGGGCTTTTCGGACGGCTTTTAAGGTGGCGACTGGAATGACACCTTTCAGATTGGTATTTGGAATTGAAGCTGTGGTGCCAATGGAATATGTAATTCCAAGCTTGAGGTTGTCAGTTCAGCATAAGTTGAGTCCGGAGGAATCAATTTCTCATAAGACAGAAGGAGCTGCTTAAATTGGAAGAGGATAGAATTCAGAGTGCCTACTTGGTAGAAGTTGGGCAAAAGAGGAGACAAGCATGGATGTCCAGGCAGGTGAAATTCAAAAATTTTCAGGAGGGAGATTGGGTGATGTTATATAATTCTAAGCTGGGACCACATCCGGGTAAGTTGAAGCTGAGATATTTGGGACCTTATCAGACTGAATCATAACAGGGCCAAGGAACATTTTTGCTGAAAGATGTCTTCGGAACCAAGATTTTTAAACCTGTGAATGGGTTCAGATTGAAGAAATTTTATGGAAAGGTTCCTGAGGTTCCCAAGTGGATGGTCAATAAGGCTGAGAATAGTGGCAGTAAATTGTTAACAGTTAGTGTTTTGCGGGTTGCAACGGAATTTTTGGAGGTAGCATTGGCAACTTGTTTTTGCAATTCAAAACCTGTAAAGGGATTTGGAATTTGGAATTCGAATGGCGGATTGGATGTGGGGATTTGGACTGTGGAATTGGAAGTCCAGAAAGAGGAAAGTCGGAAGAATGGAATTGGGCAAAAGGGTCAAGGGGTACTCAATAGTGGGGGTACTCACTTTAAGGCTAAAAACTCGCTTAGTGCTAATGTGACTCATTTAAGGACAAATATTTTCTGGGCGAATCTTGCATGGCATGCCCGAATCGAGGAGAAAATTCATCATTATAAGATTAAGGTGGTGAGAAGTGTTGGAGATCACATCTAAGTATGCGAACGTCCCAGTTCATTGACTGTTAAGTCGGAGAAGAAGGGCGAAATGTTTTCTGAAAATATCAAGGAAAAGCTCATGTCAGGGATGCAAGACGATGCGTCAGAATCAATGCCGAACATCAGGTCGATGAAGATGGCGATGGAGAATCTGTTCAAGGCGAGGCAGCAAGGAAGATCACATCGAGGTGGAGAGTGATGAAGCTGAGTCTACCAGTGATCAAGGGAGTGTGGAGATGGCCGTGGCAGCGTTTGACCTAAATGAGGCGAAAACCTAGGTATGGCCCAAGCACATAGGCCTTTATGAGTTTGCATGTTTACCTTGGGAGGCATGGGAAGAGAACGAGTTCGTTAAGCAACAGTGGAACATGATTAAGGAGAGTGATGGAGTGATTACAGGGGATGTGTGCTTGACACCAAGGTTGGTGTCCAAGGTTTTCAAAGTTTCGTATTTACTTGTGCTAGCTAAGGGGAGGAAGGTGGCTGACTCCCAGATGAAGGGGGAATTTAGAAATCCCGTTGGGACGAAGGCATACTATATGGTGCGGAATGCGGGTGGAATCAGAGCCTCAAATTTGTTTTGGTATCTGGAGAAGGTGTGCATTCTGCATAATATTGCTTACATGTCTAAGGAGGATTTTGCACCATTGTTTCAAGCTGAGAGAGGCATTAAGGTTGATTGGGCAAATATGTTGTATGATCGGATGCAGCTTACAGGCAAGAGAGATCGGTGTTGGACACCGGCAGTGGACAGAGTGGCGCCTTATTTGGCTGCAATCTTTGAGCATGTTCTAAAGGTTTCGTCAGTAGCAACAGGTTTGAAGACACTGGTTGCAGATGTGGTGAAGGAAGAGGGAACATTATGTGGAATGAAGCGGAGGAAGTTGTTTTTGGGGTCTCCAACAATTGGAAAAAGAAAATCACCTTTTAAAGTTTCTTGGAAGGGTTTGGAGGAGTCTGAATCAAAGTTGAACATTTTCACCATGGAGTCAAAGTCTAAGAAGTCGGAGTCCAAAGGTAAGAAGGTCACACTGTTTATGAAAGGAATGGGTGGAGCTGCAGAGAAGAGTGTTCTAGAGAGTGTGAAGGTTAAGGCAGGTAGCAGTGCTAGTTATGAGGCCAAGGGGATTTTCTCTGTGGAGGAGGTTGCTAACTGTTTGGTTGATTTGAATGAGTTTCTGCAGAATCAGGATGCGGCGCTTAGGGTAATGGAAAGTGAGAAGATGGAACATAAGTGTAGTGCTATTCCAGAATGGGAAATGCAGAAAGTCAGGATGCAGTTATTTCAAGAGAGGTCGGATAAGGAAAGATTGCAGGAGGAGGTTTAGAGGATTACAAATGAGGCTATGGCAAGGAATGTTGAAGTTTTGAGTGTAGCTGAGGATTTCACACAGTGGGAAGATGGACTGAAGACTGCAGTGGATGAGCAATTTAAAGAATTGGGGGACAAGGTGGCTGATTTGACCACTGAAAATGTTTTTTAGATTAATAGAATAACTCCATTGGCGGATATGGAGAAGGCGGCATTGCAGAACCAGGAAATGACAGGCATCTTGGTAGCTGATTCGGATGCGGATGTCTTGAAGCAGGAAGTGCTCCCGGGGGATTCACTCTCTATACAAAACAGCACGCCACCTGCGAGTTGATAACTTTAATAAAACCCCTATATACGACTCATATTAGGGAATATGACCCCCCTTTCTACGCTTATACGACAATCAATGAAAAAAACTATCATACCCCTATCTTACATATAAAATTTAGATCTCACATGATCTAACTGAGTAAAACTAGTTAAAGAGTATGTAGCATAGTGATTTGCAACGTACTAAGGAACCACTTCTATTAATAACTAGATGTACCCTCAATGTGTCTTAGTTTGCCTTTCAATCTATGTGCTCAATCAGCCTGCACCCATCCAAAGCTGGTGTAAATCAACCTTTGACTTGCTCCAAATCAACCCTTATCTATGACCAACTTGATGTGAAATTTGATGTGTAACCTGAAAAAAAAATTCCCTAAATTTATATGAGTTCTAGGGCACGCTGGTGAACAATCATTATAAGTAATCAACCTGGGCCAGTCCCCTCCCCTAAATATGATACCTCTCTCCCTTATTTTTAACCTTGAGAGATACATTATTGGGGGCCTGCCCCTAACTTATACGCTTATGTAACTTGTAAAAAAAACCCCTCCCATGCACTTAAGTGGTGCAATAAGTTTTCCATGGTGAATCCCCCGGGGAACTGCTGGAATATGTGCAGGAGATGTGGAATAAAGCAACTAGGCTTTGGAGGGACCATATGGAAGTGTCGATGGATCGCTTCAAGAATTGGTTTCAGCTAGCTGAAAAGGAGAGCATTAGGAGGGGAATGAGGCATTGAAGATGGAGAATGAGAGGTTGGTTGCAGAGATGGAGGAGTTGAAGAACAAAAGCAAGGGAATTGAAGTAAGTGCAGGGGGTCTGAGTAAGTGGATAGCGGAGCAGCGGAGCTGAGCAGTGGCATTTTGGAACCAAATCGGAATTTGGCAGGTGGAGTGGAATCGGAAGTGGAAAAGTAGGCGGAAGCAGAGGTGGAAAAGAAAGTGGATCCGGATTTTGTGGCAGAAAAGGATTTGGAGACAGATGCAGAAGGTGTTGCTGGGGAGCAAGACACTTGATCAAGGGATTGTGGGTCCAGGTCAGCCTATGGCTCTAGCCACCGGGCTGTGCCAGGTGTTAAGCCGAGGGAATTTTGGATGTTTTACCTTAGTGGAATTTAGAATATCAACTTTTGTACTTTTGGGATTCCAAGGGGTGTTCTTGGGAAAGGGCTTTGCCCATTAGTATTCTTGAACTATGTAACTGTCGATCAGTGTCTTTTTGGGAATGTGAAGGTGGAAGTTATGGCAAAATTTAGTCTGTTTCTGTGTTCTGTTCCAGTTCCATTCTCATTCCTGTGTTTTTCTGTTCTGAATATCTGTGCCTATAACACTGTTGGTTATTCTTATGTTGGGAATTGAACTAGCAGCTACTATAGACACATCTTGAGTAACTCCAAAGGTTTGTTTGCGGATTCGAGACTATAATAATATGGTTTATACGGCCCCTTGTCCGGTTTGAGAAAGCTGGTTGAAGCTTATGTTTGTAAATGGTTACACTATTTTTTGGAAGCAGACATACATGGCTTGGTGGATAACGTAATTTGACTTGTTAACTGGCTGGCAGATACATGGTTTTTTATCTGCTGACCATGGATGGTTTCAAAGGGAATGTGACTTTCAGATTGCTTACACTCATGAAAATCTACTTTCTAGGGAAAATTTTTAATAATAGAAGTTTTTTGGCAACAAGCAAGCTGTCCTTGCCAGGAATTAATCCTGTAGGAATGAACCCAATCAGGGCTTGAATTCACAGTAGTTTTTTTATAAAAAATGATTGTTATAACAAGAACTCTGTCTTGACCTGTTAAAACTTCACTTTAAAATTGAAACTTTTGAACTGAAACCTTCAAGTTTTTTTCAAGGAAGTTTCATATATTGTTTGAAACATAAAAAAATTATGGTATATGGAATACAAAAAATTACTTTTCAGTATATTTATTACCAGCATGATTTTTCTTTTTTTGTACCTCGGTGACATGTATGACAAATGGGTCACCCTAGTTACCTACAATGCTGTCTGGAAGCTAACCGAAATTTTGTTTTCTTACTGTGGATGCAGGTAAGGGCGTCCTTTCCTTGGCTGCTATTTGAGAAGATCAAATGTTGTACACTTATACTGTAACATTAATCAGGACCTTCTTTCCCTAATATGGTCTGATACTAAGATGTATTTTTTTTGGATATTCAGTTGAAAGGAATACATGATTTTGAACTTTGGACTGTAGACATTGGTCTTTGTAGTTAGTCTCATGTGTTATGTATATTGTAAATAGATTAAACTCTCTCTCCTTAAGCACATGGGTGCTTTGGGTCTTAGGACCTAGTCTACAGAATTTTTTCCTTAGGAGATACGGCTTGAAACTGGATTTTCTAGGGTAGGGGGTATCCCACACAACCATTATGACCTAGGTCTTGGTTGCTTTTAGGATGGAATACCTACTAGCTCCTCTCTTTAGATCTTACTAATTTTGATGTTTTTCACTTCAGATTGTCCATGTCTCGGTTGCTCTTGACCTTTCCACCCTTCCCTTCTCTCCGGCATCCCTGCTGGGGATTAAACTTATTCACGACCCTTTGGCGGTTTCTCTACTAAACCAATTCTCAAAGGTTACAAAAACCCATGACTCTATCATGAATCTGTTAACCTTTAATGACTGGGTTCTTATCCTCGTCAATCTGGTGGCTGAGACGCAAGGAGTACTTCACCTTCAAAAGTTGGCTTCTAACCTTGCTACTATGGAAATGAGTCACAAATCTGATCTTCTTCAGTTCTCGGCTAAAGGAGCCGACCTGTCTAACGTTATCAACAAACTTTGTGGCCTTGGTTCTTGTTTTGCCACCACTAAATCTTTTGATCCTGCTAAGGCTCCAAAAGGCCTCTTTTGTAGGGATGATGTTGCTATTGAAGCAGGGAAAAGCTTTCAGCAAGGACTCAGCTCGTCTAGTGAAACTTCTTTACTGGACATGGTCCCTAAAGTCTCGAAGTGTTTTCCCTTCTTACCTCGAGACAGATTGCTATCGAAGGAAAAGAGCTTGACCATCAGATTTGGGAGCTGCAAAACAAAGCTTTTGTGGCACCTATCTCGATCGAGACTTGGGTTTTTCTTGCAGCCTTACTTGCCTCCAATAGTGAAGACTGTCGACTGGAGACCCTCAAGGGAGTTCAGTTCTTGGATAAAGGTGATGTCATCAAAGCACCCTTTAGGATGCATTTCTTAGATTCAAGCAAATGCCCTATCTTATCTGGAATTTATGTCAAAACCAAGGGAACTATGACCTTTTCTAAACAAAGTAGTGAATTCTATTTTGCATCTATCTGGAACATCTACCGCCCCTACATCAAATGTGCTTGCAAAGCTTTGGATGCAAAAGCTGATTGTGAGAGTAACATCCTTTGGTTTGATCATGCAATTTGGCTCCTCCTCAACCATCTGGAAGACCTCTTCCCATCACACACAGAGGAGCATTTTCTCCCTACTATTTGTTCTTAGCTTGGGGATCATGCTAGGGAAGCTGTGCGAGCCCAGATCGCTTACCTTCACTTTAGGAACTTCATGTACGAGGCTCTGAAAGAGCTAAAGTTAGATGCACCAAGTCATTTACTCTCTAATTTAAGTGCTTCTAAGGCATCAAACATATCCTATCCCTTCTCAAACCATCACTAGATGCAAAGGAGTCCCCTAACCTCAAAAGGCCTATGTTAACGAATTCTGCTTCGCACTCGATCACATCTTTTTTATCCCCTTCTTCTACACATGGTCCTCTGAAGGACGGAGTAAAGCTAGAAGCTATGTCAAAGGCAGGGGGAAGAATCTCCCTATCAAGAAAATGTTTAATCTTAATTTTATTGCCCTTTCAGATCAATCGGACTGCTTCTGGAAAGCTGTTTTTATGCAAGGAAGAGAATCAAAAGAAGAAAATTGTTCATTGCCATTTTGCAAATCGTATTCTGGATTTGTTTACTCCAAAAAGTTTGATACAATATGCTTTTTTACATGTGTTTAACAACACTGACAAAGTGGATGAACTAACCTTTGGTTGGACCTTTGATCCTCCCTTGAAAAACTTTATATATTCCACTGAATTTCTCACTTCAGGCAAAAAACCATCTTGTATGTGCTCTATCTTTGAAAATTTTTGTTCTGACTTCCAAGTTTTGGAAAACATGTATGCACTACAAATTTATCTCTTATTAATTTTGGGGAAATCAGGGACCTATTGTGCAAAGGCCTGAATCATATCCCACTCCAACCACTGAATCCACACTTGGCGTTTCCCTCAGTACTTACTTGCTTGACTAACATAGTCAAAATACTGAATTTGGACAGTCTACAACATGCTAGACTTGCTGATTCTCTATCTGCTCGCTTTCAAACGTGTATTGAGTCAATTCCACCTTCATGGATTAGTCAAGAAACAACATGGCTTTCCCCTTCACTATCCTCTCTAATACATAAACTCAAAAAAGATTGGTTTGTGGTAGGACTTGACAAAGTCCCTCATATACCCACTATTGTCTGTAAACACTTAGCCAGGATAATGGCTCAGTCAAGGCTTAATGGATCGGAATTTTTTCTTTCTAAGATGGGTCATGAAGAATCCATTCGGTATCTAGATTCCTCCATGGGATACTTCAAATTAGATACTCAGAGTTCGAAACTACCTATATTTTTTCCCACTTATAAAAGTCACAAGCATAAGTTCAGGTGGATTGCAGATGCCTCCAACTGTATCATGTTACATGCCACCAATGTGATCAGTGCTTGCCTCAATCTTATTCTTACTGACTTTAATAACATTTGTAAAGAAAAGTTTCTAATGGTGAAGACCTTCAATGGACTTATGATTAATAACTTCTGGCTTGTGAGGAACTCTTCTAAGGTATTCATTAATCTACCGCAAAACATTTTTTCAATGTTTTCAGCTGATATCACACAATGTTATGAAAACATATCCCTCTTTGGGCCTTCTGGGCTGCTCTTTGTTCTACAACAGATAGGCAAAATGGTTTTTGCAAGGAGGAATGAGATGGGACACCAAACTATCTCACTAGTTAGAAGCCCGAGATGGGTAAAAAACATGCAAAAAGGACCACCCACCCATTATAATATCTATAATCTAATGGAGATTATTGAATGGCTCTTTCAGAATTGTTTTATTATGCTAGGTGAGCAATGCTTTCAACAGATCCATGGTATCCCGATGGGCTTCTCATGTTCACCAGTAATGTGCAATCTGTACTTGGCTTTTTTTAAGTATAAATGGATACTTAAACGGTGGAGACAACTGACACTACCATTGATCTTATACAATTTCAGCACACTTATAGATATATGGATGATCTATCAAGCTTAAACAATCCCAGCTTTGCACAATGCTTACCGCTAATCTATCCTGATACTCTCAAAATTGAGCCAACCTTTTTGGAGTACCTTAATATTGACAACAAAATTGTTGTTACTAAAACGGTTTTCTTAAATATGGAATTGTCACTCTATTCTCCATTTACGGGGAGGTATATCACTGAGTTCTCTTGGAAGAGAGACAAGCTACACCTCCACCTGATTGAATTTGTCAGGAGAAAGAGTAATTATCCACGAAAGATAGCTATAAAAACTTGTCTGGGCATGATTTATCTCATTATGTATTCATCCTCTGACTCTTTCATTGCGTTTCAGGCAATGTGTCATCTTATGAAGAAATACGTAGCAAATGGGTTTGCTATGAATGAGCTCATTGCCACTATTAGGCATTTTCTTAATAAAAACTCTTGGCCATTATGCTTGGCTAGAAAGAGACAGTTATTGAACTTTTAGAACTTATTCACTAATACACTAGTTGTAGGGGAGGTCTCACCACCTTGTGATGACCCTCCTCACCAGGTGATAGACCTCTCCCTGGGTAAGGGCGGGTCTCTCTCTCTCTCTCTCTCTCTCTCTCTCTCTCTCTCTCTCTCTCTCTCTCTCTCTCTCTATCCTTCTAAAGGACATGAGACTCTTCATCCATGGTGATTTCCTGGGGTTTGCTTTCACCCTTAGAAATCATTGAATACACAAATATCTCTCCCATTTGGAATGTATCTTGCTCTTAGATAGCATCCAAGGGAAAGGCCTTTCCCTCTCTCTCTAACTCTCTTTCTCTCTACATCCTGATAGAATCTATCAGGTTTTCTATCCTGAATTATCATTCTACTTATCTGAGGATGCTTTCAACCCCAATAAAATATATATCATTCTCTCTCTCTTTTGCTCTTTCTCCCTCTCACTATATCTGGTTATCCCTCTAAAAAAAATCGGACTCTATATCTACCGTTGCCATAATATATCACTTGGTTTTACTTTAACCCTTGGCAATCATAGGTTGCATGGTTTTCCACCTTTACTGATATATTTTGCTCTCCTTATGCATAGAAACTCCTATCTAATGTTTACCCCAGTAAATGGGTCTTTTTCTTGAACTACCTCATGGCCTGAAAAACGATGTGTTGTCACGTGGGCATGGGTGCCCAAGGGGTGTGTAAATGGACTTTTGGGCACCTACTGGACTTTAATTAAATTGTTGTTTTTAGGCCATCATTCCCGCGTGACAGAGGTACAGAACAAGCTGGATGCAGATTTTGTTCTCCATTCGCTCTATTTGGGGGCTCTTGCAAATGGCACCGCCGCATATCTTGTGCCTTGGTGGGTAGATATTCAAGAGATGCAGATCCTTGCGCTTCAGATCAGGCTCCACAACCAGCTAGTCATGTGGGAAGAACATCACCTTATAAGGTGAGCTGATGCTCACTTAGCTTCCATTCGGTTAAAGGGTTTCTATTTCTATTTTCATTCTGTTGTGTACATTCAATCAGGTGTGTGCTTCAAGTTTGCAAGCGTTTCTGGTGATGGCTCCTAGCAAGAAAACACCTGTCGACACTACAGAGGTACTTATGAGGTCTATTTTGGCATTGGTGAATAACCTCTTTGGTAGGAAAGGATATGGTTTACTGGAATTTGTTGATTATGTTTTATTGAATATTCCACTGCTGTCGATTATACTGTTGGGGTTGTGATATGCAATACATACTCAATGATCGTATAGATGTATTATTTAATGAGGTATATGCCTTTGAATGGTTTGAACTGGCCATATGGGTGTACAATGGCTGGGTGTACAAATGGTTGGATGCATTCTCTAAATAATGATTTTGAAATTAGTATACTGGCCATGGCTGGATAAATTTTGGATGTTCCATTATGTGTGGACTTTGAAATAATAGATTGGCTCCTTGCCGATCCTTGATATGTGGTACTCGGAGTTGTTCTCTGTTGGCCTTAGCAGTTGTCGATTGGCCCTATGTCTAAATATAGGATGTATGTGTTTCGGATGTTCTATTGAACGTTGGTTATGAGGTAGTGTATGCTATCTGGTCCTAACTTCTTGCCGACTGGTTGGTCTTTCTTTCTATGGCTTTGTTACAAAATCTTAAGCTGTTTGTTTCAGGTTGTAGCACGGCTCATTGTATCCATTATGGTGTTTGGATTGAGAAAGAGAGGAGTCTCGAGCTATGGAACTGATCTTCTCTCTCTGTTTGAGGGGTTTGGGTTGATTTACCTTAACTGTTGGCTTTATCTGGTAGTGGTATGTTGGAATGGATGGACTGACCATATGTCTAATGATTGGTTGAACTTTGATGCGATGTTCTATTGTGTGTGGTTAGTGGAATAGATAATCGGGTCCTTACTGATGTTTGGTATAAGGGAGGATATGCTACCCTTTGCTGGTCCTGGCTGTTTTTTGCCGCGACTGGTTTGCTGGTTATTTCACTGTTGTCTATTCTTGGGGTTGATTTACCTTGATTCTTGGCATTATCTTGTTTGATTGTTGGAAAGGATGGACTAGCCATGTGTCTAATCATTGGTTGGACTTTGATGAGTTGTTCTACTGTGTGTGGTTATTGAAATAAGTTGATCGGGTCCTTGTCAATGTTTGCTATAAGGTAGGATTTGGTGATAGGTTCCAAGCCAACCTTTGGGAAGGGATAATGGTTGCTGTACATTACTGGGTCTGGCTATTGCTGTTAATCCTCTCTCTATCTCTTTTCTATGTCCCTCACTATCTATTGTATATAGAAAACATATGGATGGTGTGAAGGACTAGGTGCTATCTGACCGGTTGGCTGGACTGGTTGGCCGAGTGTATGGCTTGGTTGGTTGGGTTGTCCTCGACTCACTCTTGTGTTGTTGCTAGCTGGGTATAGCACTAATAGAATTACTAACTGGTTGGCCGACTATATGGCTTTGTTGGTTGGTTTACCCTCGACTAACTCTTGTTTTACTGGTCGATTGGATACAGCAATAATGTTTTTGCTAAACTGTTGGGTATTCTTATGATGGGAAGGGTAATGTTTGTTGTACATTACTGGCCCTGGCTATTGCGGTTAATTCTCTCTCTCTCTCTCTCTCTCTCTCTCTCTCTCTCTCTCTCTCTCTCTCTCTCTCTCTCTCTCTCTCTCTCTCTCTCTCTCTCTCTCTCTCTCTCTCATGTCTCTCACCAGCTATTGTATACAGAAAAAATATGGACTGTGTGAAGGATTTAGTGCTATCTGACCGGTTGACTGGACTGGTTGGCCAATTATATGGCTTGGTTGATTAGTTTATCCTCGACTGACTCTTGTATTGTTGTTGGCTAGGTGCAGCACTAATAGAATTACTTACTGGTTGGCCGATTATATGGTTTGGTTGGTTGGTTGCACCAATAATGTTTTTGCTAAGTTGTTGGTTATTCTTATGTTGGGAATTGAACCAGCAGCTACTATAGACACATCTTGAGTAAATCCAAAGGTTTGTTTGGGGATTCGAGACTATAATAATATGGTTTATACGGCCCCTTGTTCGGTTTGAGAAAACTGGTTGAAGCATATGTTTGTAAATGCTTACACTATTTTTTGGAAGCAGACATACATGGCTTGATGGATAACGTAATTTGACTTGTTAACTGGCTGGCGGATATATGGTTTTTTATCTGCTGACCATGGTTGGTTTCAAAGGGAATGTGACTTTCAGATTGCTTATACTCATGAAAATCTACTTTCTAGGGAAACTTTTTAATGTAGAAGTTTGTTGGCAACAAGCAAGCTTTTCTTGCCGGGAGTTATTCCTGTAGGAATGAACCCAATTAGGGCTTGAATTCACATTAGTTTTTTTATGAAAAACGATTGTTATAACAGGAACTCTGTCTTGACCTGTTAAAACTTCACTTTAAAATTGAAATTTTTGAACTAAAACCTTCAAGTTTTTTTCAAGGAAGTTTCATATATTGTTAGAAACATAAAAAAATTATGGTATATGGAATACAAAAAATTACTTTTCAGTATATTTATTAGCAGCATGATTTTTCTTTTTTGGTACCTTGGTGACATGGATGACAAATGTGTCACTCTAGTTAGTTGCAATGTTGTCTGGAAGCTAACCGAAAGTTTGTTTTCTTACTGTGAATGTAGGTAAGGGTGTCCTTTCCTTGGCTGCTATTTAAGAAGATGAAATGCTGTACACTTATACTGTAACATTAATCAGGACCTTCTTTCCCTAATATGGCCTGATACTGAGATGTATTTTTTTTGGATATTCAGTCGAAAGGAATACATGATTTTGTACTTTGGACTGTAGACATTGGTCTTTGTAGTTAGTCTCATGTGTTATGTATATTGTAAATAGATAAAACTCTCTCTCTCTCTCTCCAACATAAAACGCAGCCGTTTTTTGACCTAGTAAGCAACAGTTCACTCTTTTGCTCATAACGTCTTCATCCGAACTCCGATTTGGGTGATCTATAGCCTCAATCAAAGAGAACAAATCCCTCTATGCATTGATGTAAAGACATAAAATTTCAGAGTTATGGAAGGAATTTCTGTAACATCATTTCCGAAGTGAACAGGTTCAGGAAAATTGACTCTCATCTCTTATTTTACATATAATGTCTTCCAGCACTCACAAGGGTTCTTCTTCTTCAACAAGGTCCCCAACCATTGTGGAAAATGATCCAAAATCTCCTAAGTGTGGAGATAGAAACACAACCACCCAGCCGACGACATCGAAAACCATGATCATGACATACTTGGTATCATTACAAGAGACTGTAAACAAACAAGGCGAAGACTTACGAGCACTTGCAATGAGGAATGGAACACTAAGGGTACTTGTGGTTGAGAATGAGAATCTCAAGAGGACACTTGAGATGCAAACAACACGTTTGATGCAACTTGAAGAGGAAGTTAAGGAATGTAAATGCTCTCTTGTGAACTTGAATGCTTTGAAGGAGCGCATGAGCAAAGTAGAGCATGACCATGTATTGAAAGAGGAGAAATTTGACACCATGAGCTGGGATGTATGCGACATGAAAAATGTATGCACAAAACACTCTTGGGCTGATGTATGTGGTAACAATGTGGTTTCTAATTCCTAATTCATGCAAGATATGCTTCAGACAAAGAACGTTGAGAATGTGGATATGGAGGAGTTGAAAGGAATAGGAGCGACATTCCAAGAACATTGTTATTCGTGGAATTCTCCAAGAGAAGCTAGAGACACCTCCTTCTCTTGCCATTGTTATCGAAGATCTCTTCAAAACCCACTTTGGCATGTCGGAAGTTATGGTCTATGGAGCACATAGAGTGGGGAAGCAAGGAGCTCCTCGCTCGGGAGAACGGCCAATTGTATGCACCATGCCGGATGAGACCAAGCAAAAGATTATCCCTGATAATAGTTGGATCTATTTGCGGGATACAAAACATTTTGTATGTGAAGATCGCACTATTAAGCAACAAAATATGCATCACAAGGCATATGAGAAAAAGAATAAGAAAAACAAGGAGATCTCTCATGAAGAAAATGTGCCCAAGGAGGAGGCAAGTCCCTCAAGCA
The DNA here is from genome assembly GCF_014529385.1 of Adiantum capillus-veneris. Taxonomy (NCBI): domain Eukaryota; kingdom Viridiplantae; phylum Streptophyta; class Polypodiopsida; order Polypodiales; family Pteridaceae; genus Adiantum; species Adiantum capillus-veneris. The sequence goes on from NC_140947.1 coordinate 56,865,926, forward strand.
AATAGGGCTACGTGACCTATGAGACCGATTTACAATTGAAAATATGATTTTGGAATTGTAATGTATACCCATGGAATGCGGGGATTGGCATTGATGAACTAACAAGCAAAGCCGATGTACTTCTCGTTGAAACTTGGGAGCATGATACACAAAGGATTAACGGCTTGGAGAATTACAATGTACATTCATTGATATGGTCAAAGAATGTTAAGCAGCGAAGAGGACAAGGAGGGGTGGCATATATGGTTAAGAAAGGATTGGAAGATTTTGTATCAATTGTGAAAGATGACAAGTACAAACTATGTGTTTGGCTGAAAATTATGACACCAAAAAGCGCACCCATTTTTGTAGCCGGTTACTACATTCCTCATCATGATTCCCCCTTTTATGATTGCATGGATAGAGATCAGTCATTTTTTTATTTAGAAGAGGACATTGCTTATTTCAAAGGTGAAGGTGATGTTATTGTATTTGGGGATATGAATGCTCGTACAAAAACATTGCAACATGATAGTCAACAATTTGATATGCCATACATTTCAAGGGAGTTGGAGGAAGTTCACTTGTATGATCGTTCTTCAATGGATGAGAAAGAGACGGATCACTATGGAAAGTTACTTTTACAGATGTGTAATAGCATGGGTATGCTCATTGCCAATGGTGTATCTTTGTGGGGTGAAACCAGTGGATTTACATGTAGGAGACATAATGGGGACAATGTGATTGACTATATGCTACTCTCCGAAGCCATCATGTATCGCATAAAGAGTTTTATGTTTGGCCAATGGACCCTGAAATCCAACCATCACATCTTATGTACTGACCTTTCATGTGGAGAAGAAACTAAGCATGATAATCTCAACCAAAGGAAAGAGAAAATATCACTATGTATGGATTTTTCAAACGGGCACCAATGTGCATTGAAATGGTTGAGCAAAAATTTTGGATGAAGAAGCTTCAATATGATGCACCATTGGAAACAAAATGGGAAGCTTTCAAGAAATTTATTTGTTCTTGTGTCGAAGAATGCTTTGCTATAAAGCATCTCCATGGTATCAACAAAAATAGATCACGCAAGAAGTGGTTTGATAAAGAATGTCAAGATGCTTGAAAGTCCTTGATAAAGCTTGATGCAACTATGGACAAAGACAACTATAAAAGTCATTTGCATACATACAAGGCATTGATTCAAAAGAAGAGAAGAAGATGGGAAGTAAAGCAACAACTTTTTCAAGTCCAAGAAAAGGCACATGCATGTGGAGGGGTAAGCGGGTTGAGAATTTTGGTAACTTGAGTCTTGTGAATATGTACACAGCAATTATATGAGCAAGAAAATGCTGAAAAAATACCATTTTATGATTCACTCCCATGTATGCCTTCTTTTTTTACTATTAAGGATGTATGCGGTGGGCTTGAAAAGTTGGCCACTCGCAAAGCGGGAGATCTTCAAGGTATCAAGCTAGAGATGATCAAATGGACAGGAAATTTTACCCATAAGTTGATGTGTGATATGTTCAACCTTGCACTTCAACATGATATGCCTTATAATTGGAGTACTAATTGGGTTAAGCCGTTGCATAAAGGAGGGGATGTAAAGAATGTAAGCAACTACCGGACTATAATGATTGGATCTCTTATGGCAAAGTTGTTTGGGTGCATAATGGAGATGAAATTGAGTGATTGGGCTGAACATAATGACAAGTGTGCAAAGAGACAAGCGGGTTTTAGTCGATTCCATAGCACCATTGATCATCTTGTCAATCTTCGTGTTCTCATAGAGGAAAGTCGGTTGAAAGGCAAACGATTGTATTGTTGTTTTGTGGACTTTAAGAAATCCTTTGATATGATTCCACGTAACAATTTGTGGAGAAGGATGGAAGAACTCCAAGTGCCAAGTGAGTTTATGCTTGCGGTTTCTCGAATCTATGAGAAGGTGATTTGTCAATTGCGCATGAGAAGAGAAATTTCAAAAAAAATTGTAAGCATTATTGGGGTTAAACAAGAATGTCCGTTGTCACGAACTCTCTTTGGTCTATGCATCAATCAATTGGAACAAATGGTACTTGACTTCATGCAAGAAGAACGTATTGAAGAGGTCACTATTTGCAATGCGGTAATCATGCTTTTGTTGTATGTGAATGATGTAGTGCTTCTAGCACACACTTTAGAAGATGCACAAAAGCTTATGGTTGTCCTTGAGAACTTTTGCTTGCATAGTGGGCTGATTGTGAATGAATCCAAAACAAAGATTATGCTTGTGAAAACCAACCATAAGGAGAAGCCATGCATTGTGTACAACAATGAGACACTTGAAGTTGTTGAGAGCTTTAAGTACCTTGGCCTTGAGGTTCCGTCCAATCACAAGTGGCATGAATGTGCTATGCGTTGTTTGGAAGTGGGAAAGAGAGAATATTATGCATTTGAGAACATGTGTAATGCGGGAAACATCAAGTGTTGGGTTCTCAAGAAGTATCTTTTTGATGCATTGGTGACACCTGTTCTTCTTTATGGAGTTGAAGTGTGGAGCGGGAGCATCTCAAAGTCTACTTGGAAAGAGTTTAAGATGTCCAAAAAGCGTTTTCTTACAAACTTTCTCCAAGTGAAGACACAAACACCATATATGCTCTTACTTCTTGAGTCAGGATGTCTTCCAATTGAGGTTATGGGCATGGAAAGGGTTGTGGAGTACATGATAAAGATGCGTCAAAACCCCTCACATCGACTTCCTACAATTGTATGGGAAGCAAGAAAAGTTCAAAAGACGCATAAATGAGCATGAGATGGATGCAAGACATAAAGAAGTGGTTTGGGAGATGGGATGCATTACACTTGCTACATGATGCTTCAATGACTCCCAAGTGAATGAAGCTTTTCTACAACGCCGATGTATTATGGCTTGAGAGAAATCCGGCGGGTCACGCTTCATACATTACACCACCCATGTTGCCCCCAACTAAAAAACCATGTTCTTCGCTGAAAGAGGAAACCGTACTCACACTTATATGCTTGAGCCTATCCCCTTGTCGACGATATGCACTATCGCAGCCATTCGGCTTAGCTCCCATTTCCTTCGCTGCGAGATAGACCGTTGGGGCAATGGAGAAGAGTCAAATGATTGTGCACATTATGCTCACTGCAACTTCGAGAGTCTGAGTACCACACACTACTAGAGTGCTCAACTTTTGGTCACATCCGAACTTGCTTCTCTCACATTTTCAGCCATAACTTAGACCTAGACACTTTCCTCTCCCAGCCAAAGTATGGGCTCTCCATTACGACTCTCATCACCACAATTTTGGAGCATCGAGAGTCACTCATCATCCATACACATACTACATCACATGTAACTTTGGTCCCATAGGTCATATTTGACCTCCGAGTACGATAATAAAATCTCTCTCTCTCTCTCTCTCTCTCTCTCTCTCTCTCTCTCTCTCTCTACCCTCTCTCTCTCTCTCTCACGTCTCTTTGCACACCAAAATAGTGGTTCCAAATTGATGTCCATTTTCCTTTTTCCTCTGTGTGTGTGTGTGTGTGTGCACACAAAAGGTCACCAAATTGATCTCCATCTCTCTCTCTCTCTCTCTCTCTCTCTCTCTATACAAATAGAGATATGGTCCAAATACAAATTACTTAATCAATAACATAGAAAAAAAGTAACATTTGTCTGGAAAAACAATCTAGATTGTGTCATATGCTTCAAATATACTTTGAATACAAAGTACTGAATCATGCGCCCAAAATGCAGCGCTTAGTAATGTTAAGTATGGAGCCTGATTTACCCTTGTAATTTTCTATGGTAAAAGCGTACATTTGTAAGTCCCCCATTATGAGGAGAAGCCATCGTGCGTACACGAAAATCACTCGCCGAAAACCAAAATTTTCACGGCCAAAAATCAGGGGCAACGTGGCCCTCGCCGGAATATTTCTTTTTGCCGGAATATTATGGCCGGGACGGCGGCCGAAAAGTGGTCGGAAAATAACCGTCGGTTGGCCGGTGGCTGGTAGCCGAATTCAAAAGCGGACTTGTCTTCTCAAGGGCGGCCACACATGGGTGGATTGGAGGGTCCGATTTGGACTTATTCGCACAAGGGCAGCTACACATGGCTGCCTCTCATGAGAGAGGGAAGCCCTTTTGGCCTATAAAAGGAGGCCATTTCTACACACATTTCAGAGTGTGAAGTTGATGCAACAAGGTGAGTGTGAGGTGGTGAGAGTGAAGCAAGGCGGGAGCTCTATTAAGGGTTTAATCCCTTTGTAAACTACTTCTTCTTTTGAAGTACTAAAGCCATTGAGTGGCTGCTTTCCCGTGGACGTAGCCCACATTAAGTGAACCACGTATATCGTGTGTACTCTCTCTCTCTCTCTCTACTCTATAATCTCATGTATGTAAATTTGTCTCTCTCCATTAAGTAATCTACTCAATTATCTATTTAGCTACGTCTTATTTCCTAACAACTGGTATCAGAGCAAGGTTTGCTCGTAGCTAAATTATCTCAAGGAAAGGATTCCTTGAATTAAGTGGGAGTTATGGCGGAGGAAGGGAAGCTCAAGATTGAGAAGTTCAACGGCAAAAACTACCAACATTGGAAGATGCAGATTGAAGACTATCTCTACCAGAAGGACCTCTATTTTCCACTAGGCGGTCTTGCGAAGAAGCCCGCAACAATGGCAGATGAAGCATGGATTGTCCTTGATCGAAAGGCACTGGGAACAATCCGGTTAAGCTTAGCATCAACGGTGGCCTTCAATGTTTCGGAGATGAAGACCACGGAGGACTTGATGAAGTCACTTGACGACTTCTACGAGAAGCCATCGGCATCCAATAAGGTATTTCTTATGAAGCGCTTCTTCAATCTAAAAATGGCAGAGAATGGTTCATTTGCAAAACACCTAAATGACTTTAACACAAACATAAGTCAACTTCGATCGATGAAAATCAATTTCGATGACGAAGTGCGAGCTCTCCTTATACTATCATCTCTACTGGATAGTTGGGACAGCCTTGTGATGGCTGTAAGTAATTCTATTTCTGGCACAAATACTCTTAAGTTTGATGATGTTGTGGGTGTTCTCCTAAGCGAGAAAATACGAAGGAGAAGCACAGGAGAATCATCAAGTGCTGCACTGTCAGTGGAAACAAGAGGAAGGCCTAAGGAAAGGTTCAAAAACCAAAAGGGTCGTGATCGCTCAAGGCAGAGCAAGTCACGCACAAAGTTAGTTCTTGAATGTTGGAACTGCGGCAAGAAGGGCCACGTCAAGAAGGATTGCTCGTCCAAGAAGAAGAAGGAGAGTGAGTCTCAAGACAACAAGCCAACATCGGAGGCCAATGTGGCAGGTAAAGTAGAGCAAGATGCTCTAATTCTCTCATTAGACAATGTGTCTAATTCCTGGATAGTAGATTTCGGGGCTTCATTCCATGCGACACCACACAACCAACATTTCCAAGACTACACCAAAGGTAATTTTGGGTATGTATACTTGGGAGATGACGAAGCGTGTGAGATTGTCGGCAAAGGTACAGTTTCTGTCAAAACTGCTAATGGAAATAAGTGGAAGCTTAAAGATGTTAGGCATGTTCCTTCTCTTCGCAAAAATTTGATCTCTACAAGACAATTGGATGATGAAGGTCACAACATTGCATTCGGAAACAAAAGGTGGAAGATCTCAAAGGGATCTTTGGTGGTTGCCAAGGGAGAAAAAGTCGGTACACTTTACTTGTGTACTGTTAGCACACAACCTTCAGCTTGTGCAGCAACTACAGAAGTTGACAGTGCGGTGTGGCACTACCAACTTGGGCATATGAGTGCCAAAGGAATGCAAATCCTTCAAACAAAGAAGCTTCTACCAGGTTTGAAAGAAGTAGACTTAGAGTTCTGTGAAGATTGTGTTTATGGTAAACAAAAGAGGGTAAAATTTCAAAAATCAGGAAATGAAATAAAAAATTAAAAACTTGAGTTGGTTCATTCTGATGTTTGGGGTCCTGCAAGTACACCATCACTTGGTGGCTCATTGTACTATGTAACATTCATAGACGATGCTACTAGAAAAACATGGGTTTATGTCATGAAGAGTAAATCCGATGTATTTTCCATATTTCAAAGGTGGAAAGCCTTTGTGGAGAATGAAACAAGTACCAAGGTTAAATGCCTCAGATCCGACAATGGAGGCGAATATTGCAGCTAAGCTTTTGAAAGCTTTTGTGCTAGCAATGGCATTCGGAGGCAAAGGACAACCCCAAGGATACCTTAACAAAATGGGATTTCGGAAAGGATAAACAGGACAATCATGGAGCGAGCATGAAGCATGCGGCTACATGCAGGCCTACCGCTTTAGCTTTGGGCGGAAGCTGTAAGTACGTCTGTGTATTTAATCAACCGGTCACCCTCAACGGCATTGGATGGGGGAGTTCCAGAAGAGGCATGGACAGGTAAACTGGTGAATTATGCATTTCTCAAAGTGTTTGGGTGTGAGGCTTTCATGCACATAGATAGAAGCCTAAGATCAAAGCTAGATGTAAAGTCCAAAAAGTGTTTCTTCATTGGCTATGGAGAAGGTGACTTTGGGTATCGCCTATGGAATCCTGAAGATGGTAAAATCTTAAGGAGTAGGGATGTAATTTTTAACGAACAAAATATATACAAAGATTACTTGGAAAGAAAACAAACAAAAGAAACAGGTGATGAGTACATGGAGCTTGAGGACGGTGAAGACTCAAGGACTGCAAACGGTGACAATGTGCAACAACGTCAACCAAATGAGGAGCCGCAACCTATTCCCCGAAGATCTACAAGAGCAAGTAGACCTCCAGAAAGGTTTGTTCCTTCCTTCAACCATCTCTTGATCTCAGATTCTAGAGAGTCGGAATCATATGAAGAAGCTATGCAACATGAATCCAAAGAAGAATGGACGAAGAGCATGCAAGTGGAGATGGACTCACTACATCGCAACCAAACATGGGAGTTGGTTGAGTTGCCTAAAGGTAAGCGGGCACTTCAAAACAAATGGGTGTACAAGCTGAAGGAAGAAATCACTGTGTCTACACGAAGAATTTGGGAGATGGGAAATTCATCATCCTAATGTTGTATGTTGATGACATGTTGATTGCAAGTGCTAACATGCAGGACATCAAAGACCTAAAAGAGGAGCTGTCTAAATCTTTTTCAATGAAAGATTTAGGTGCTGCAAAGAGGATACTTGGTATGAAAATATCAAGGGACAGGACGAAGAAGACAATAAATCTATCTCAAGAAGATTACATCAAGAAGGTACTAGAAAGGTTTGCAATGCAAAATGCAAAACCAGTTTCTACACCTTTGGCTGGTCATTTTAAACTAACGAAGAATATGTGTCCAAAGACACAAGAGGAGATAGCCTATATGTCTAAAGTTCCATATGCTGCAGCGGTCGGTTCTCTAATGTATGCTATGGTCTAGACAAGGCCATACATTGCACATGCAGTGGGAGTTGTGAGTAGGTTCATGGACAACCTAGGTAAAGAGCATTGGCAAGCTGTGAAGTGGATACTTAGGTATCTAAAAGGGACAACAACAAATGCTTTGTATTTTGGAGGAACTGATATTTTTCTAGAAGGGTATGCTGATGCAGATATGGCAGGTGACAAAGATACTCGAAGGAGAACTACTGGCTATGTGTTCATGGTTGGAGGCACAGCAGTAAGCTGGGCTTCAAAGCTGCAGAAAGTGGTTTCACTTTCTACCACGGAAGCAGAGTATGTAGCAATGACAGAGGCAAGCAAAGAAATTCTGTGGCTTCACAGATTTTTAGAAGAGCTTGGATTCAAACAAGACAATTGTGTCTTGTACAGTGATATCCAAAGCGCTATCCATCTTGCGAAGAACTCAACCTTTCATTCAAGGACAAAGCACATTGAGGTGAGATATCACTTCATACGCACTCTTTTGGAAGAGGGACAACTAAAGCTAGGAAAGGTGCATACAAGTGAAAATCCTGCAGACATGTTTACAAAGGTGGTCAACAAGGAGAAGTTGAGCTTTTGCTCATCTTCAATCGGCATTCAAGGATAAGAAGCCAGAATGGAAAGCAGTCACAGGTTTGGTTTGGAGATCAGTCTCCAAGTGAGAGATTGTTAAGTATAGAGACTGATTTACCCTTGTAATTTTTTGTGGTAAAAGCGCACATTTGTAAGGCCCCCATTATGAGGAGAAGCCATCGTGCGTAAAGGAAAATCACTCACTGAAAACCAAAATTTTCACGGCCAAAAATCAGGGGCAACTTTAGGGGCCTCGGGGGCGGAAGCCCTCGAGACTTTTTTTTCCCCTCGCCGGAATATTTCTTTTCGCCGAAATATTATGGCCGGACGGCGGCCAAAAAGTGGTCGAAAAACAACCGTCGATTGGCCGGTGGTCGGAAGTCAATGGCCGGTGGGCCAGTGGCCGAATTCAAAAGCGGACTTGTCTTCTCAAGGGCGGCCACACATGGGTGGATTGGAGGGTCCGATTTGGACTTATTCGCACAAGGGCGGCTACACATGGCTGCCTCTCATGAGAGAGGGCAGCCCTTTTGGCCTATAAAAGGAGGCCATTTCTACACACATTTCAGAGTGTGAAGTTGATGCAACAAGGTGAGTGTGAGGTGGTGAGAGTGAAGTAAGGCGGGAGCTCTATTAAGGGTTTAATCCCTTTGTAAACTACTTCTTCTTTTAAAGTACTAAAGCCATTGAGTGGCTGCTTTCCCGTGGATGTAGCCCACATTGGGTGAACCATGTATATCGTGTGTACTCTCTCTCTCTCTCTCTCTCTCTCTCTCTCTCTCTCTACTCTATAATCTCATGTATGCAATTTGTCTCTCTACATTAAGTAATCTACTCAATTATCTATTTAGCTACGTCTTATTTCCTAACAAGTAATCCTTAGCCTCCTCATCCTCATCATTACCCTCTTCATCCTCATCCTCCTCATCCTTGCCATCCTTAGCCTCTGCATCCTCATCCTTGGCGTCCTCATCCATTTAATCAACAAGCATCAAGCATCATTGCGAGATCGTCACGAGGAACCCTTGATTGATATTGATCGATTGAGTTCAATGACCGCCAAAAGTGTATAGCAAAGATGCAATGCTTATCCAACTGCATGAGTTTACCAATATCTAACTCCAAATGGTTCTTCTAGTCACAGTTAACGACGAGTATTGTCGAGTCCACCCCATTCATCATGCTAAAGTGTTTGGCGTTCTTGCAAATACGCAAGACTACCTTTTGTGCAGCAGGTAGTGCAATGGTTAGAATGTAATAAGCCATGTCTATAGATAACATAGTTAGCTTAAGAAGTGCACAAGATTAGGACAAGGGAAAGGTTGTGTGGGTGTAAGTAACAATGCATGAGAGAGAGTGTGTGTTGAAATGTTTGAGTGAGCTACTGTTGGTGCCAATGAAATGGTATATATACAATAGCCTTTATGCCAGTTCTTGTAATGCCTTAATGCACGGGAATAATTTTCAATAACTTTGCCAAAATTATACGCAAAAAATTGAAATGACTCCTTACTTTCCAACCACATAAATCAAGGTGGTTAAGCTATAGATTATTAAAATGTTTTATGGTACACTTACAAAGACACGAGGCCATCGTGGCCATGATGGCCTGGCCCTCATGCCCTGGGCCAATGGCCATGTGGCCTTTGGACAACCACATGGCAACCGTAGCTTCCACATGTAGTATCAGGCCACGGCGATACATGTGCGTTGTGGCCATGTGGCCCGACGTACACATGGTACCTATGGCGCCACGTGGCCGGGGAACAACGATGCAAGATCGCCCTCCGTGGGTGCAGTGTGGTCATTTCTCGTCCCATAAGGGCCCTAGCCCCCTAAGGGCGTGGCCCCTAGGGGCCAGTCACTGGTCATGCGGGACCAGTCCCGCGTGTTGAGGGTCCACCACGAATAGCTATGTTGCCACGTGGAGGGCCAACAGCAACATGGCCCTAGCCAAGGGCCACATGACCATTGGCCTAGGCCACAAGGACCTAGCCAAGGGGCAAGGCATGACCCTCATGGACCTTGCCCGCACACACGTACAAACACACGCGCTCGCACACCAACACACACATATACACGTGCTTGCGCACACACACACCCACACACACACACACACCTGCACACACATGCGCTCGCATGCACACACACATACACATGCACACACGTATACCCACGCTAACACACACACCTGTATGCACACAAATACACACGCACACACACCTCCATATAGATACACTCACATGATTGCACATATACACATGCACGCATGCACACATGTCACACATGTTGATGCATGGTACACAACTCGCACAATAAAGAAAAATGCTAAAAGGAATATTTATTTTACAAAATTTGGAATATCTATAAAAGCTCTCATACTATCAATCCTTCAAGCTCACATATTCTCAAGTCCTTGGGCGCTCAAGCTGACAAACTCTCACGCCCTCCAACTTCTCTTCCTATCCTCTTGCTCTCTCCATCACTCTTTGTTCTCTCTCTCTCTCTCTCTCTCTCTCTCTCTCTCTCTCTCTCTCTCTCCATTTCCACTCTTCATCTCCTTTCTCCATCACCTCTTGCTCTCTCTATCTCCTCTCTCCATACCCTTCATCCATCACTAAAGCTTTCCACCTTTGTCTATCAAGATCTCTCTCTCTCTCTCTCTCTCTCTCTCTCTCTCTCTCTCTAAGGACTTGCAACCAATCCAAAGGAGTTGGTGTGCAGAGGAAATTCCCAATATTGGTACCCAAGTAGTGCCTCCGCAAACCACCCAAGAAAGTGACCAATCCCAAGTAGCGAGCTTGTTAGACTGTGTCGTTTCTGTCGTCACAGTTGCCCCAGATGACCTCCAGCTAGAAAGTGGAGGGCAAGATCATCCAACTAAGGCTGTGGCAAAAGTAGATGCAGCAGGCACTAAGTTCTTTGGAAGTGTGGTCAACAAGCACATCTTTTTGTGCTGGGTAGACACGCACAGAGTGGCCTACCATAGCAAATTGCCACACTTACCTCTATGTCGTCTCCTTTTGAACCTTGCCATTTGCACTCATGATGATCATGTCATGGACCTCCAGTTGTTCTTTGTTGTAGACAAAGGTTATTGACCAACTTTGACAAGGTTTATTGTGAGTGAATGGATTCCCAGCGAAGATTAAAGGCGGTTTGTACGTCACATGGTCATTTCGCTCGACATCTCTCCTCCATCTCGTACGATCTGGATGAAGAGCTTCGTCTTATCCTCAAGCTCAACCATATGACTGAGAGATATTTTGACAGATTGGAGGCATGGATGCGTTGGATGAATGAAAATGACATCCCTCTTGAGGAGGCACTCTACGTAGAGTGTGCGCTTGTAGAATTCAGCCCGGAGGAGAAAACTGAGTTCTTACTTGTTTTGGGCATGATCAACAAGTAAGTCATTTTAATATCTAAAAATTTCTTTGCGTGCGTTTTTTGGTCACTTTGTTACAAGTTTGAGCGTTTAAAAGGGCTATGAGGATTTCAGTCCCTCACGCACCATCGCACAAAATTTTAATGATCCAAAAGTTAGGGGCAACATATCCAAAATCACTCCTAGACAAGTTTTTGGAAAGAGAGAGCTTGGCAACGGAGAAGGCATTGCACTTCAAGGGACCGAATAAATAAAAGTGTCTCAACTTGCCGATGGCCCTTCTTGCCCAACTTATTTGGAAGGTATGTGTGAGAAGCAATGCCATATGCACCTGTGTGCACTTTGTAACTGTTTTAAAGTACATGCACTCTGTTGACAAGAAGAGTTTGATGCCATGTACAACAACGAAATCAAAGGTCTACCTCCAAATGAAAGTTTTGATTATAGCTTGGCATCGGATGCCTATGAGCTGAGTATCTCTTTGACATTGTCTCAAACAGAGCAATATTTTACACGCAAAGGCCTCAAAGTAGCAACGATTGTTGCAGATCCAAAGAATGGTCATGAATTCTTTCAAAAGTGCATTTCATACACTGGCTAGGGAGAGAAAATTAAGAAGATGACACTATTTTGAGGTTGCATGGGTACGCATCAGCATGAAAGAGTAAGTAAATTTTTTTTATCGTTGTTCAACTGTGAAGCGCTAAAGCAAGGAACAAAGAAACACGCAATAGGACGAGGGAAGAGGCAAAAGAGAGCAATGAGCTCCAATGATAATGAGAGCGATCTTGGAGAAGTGAAGACTTCTTAGAAATTAGCCGTAGTGCTCGGAGTGCACGCAGAATACCCTTCTCCGCTTGACCACGAGAGACTACCCACGAGTCACCTCCATCTTCACCATCGCAGGACATACCTCCTATGGAGTTCTCAGAGATGGCCGGAGGTTTTTGGAAAACACTCTAGGTGTGCTTATATACTTTGTCTTCATGTTCTTCTTTTCACCCTTGCATGCAAAATGAAATTGATTTTATGTTGACCATACAGATATGCACGTAGAGCCACGACGCCTTGTAGTGCATGCAAACCTTCCCTCTGATCAGCTATTGGGCTCTTTATCAAAGACAAAACATATGGACATAGACAGTATGTTGGGTGATGTGTGTTTGGTGTATATGGCCTTTCCCAGACACCTTAAGACATATATGGCTAGGACAGGTGGAGTTCCTTCATGGAACTTGTGGGATAGCGAACTTGTGGATGCTGCATTTATATTGCGATCGAGTTCCTCTTGGAGATGACATGATTGTGGTGACTTGCCATGTAGAGCATCTGTCCATTGTTACCTCAGAGAAGATGGATATGGGTTTCTCTTGCTGAGGATATTACATATATGGTTGCCAGAGTCAAGCTACGCGACGGTCGAGGACTTTGTTGAGAGAGTGACTTTGCCTATTTAATTTTGTTTATGCGCTTTAGTGGGGTCGATGTTACAAAATTCACGTTTATGTTCTTTGCATGTTGGTACTTTGTTGTTTTTCGTTAGTATAGGTGCAGACATCAAAGCCTTCTTCAACTTGTAGAATGACTCGTGGCATTCTTTCATTCAAATAAGTATTACTACCAAACCAGGCTTGGCAATCACTATGTACATGTAAATGAATTTCCTACAATAGTCGCAATGTCTCATAAATGATTGAGCCTCCCTTACAGTCCTAGGATGCGGTAACTCAATGATAATCTTGATCTTATCCATACTATTGATATGTCATTTGCAGACAATATGGCCTAGTATCTTATCCTGTCTAACTATAAAAAAGAATTTTTCCTCTCCTGCTGGCCTTCGTCTTCCCTCTCTGTACACACACTGCACTTCCTTGCGTGCTCTTTCACTTGCACACACCGCCGCGCGCTTATCATGATATACTTGACCGACTTCAGGGATCCTCGTGCTTTAGCAGGATCGACTAAAAAAGTGGATATCATCATATCCGATTCGCATCGGAGATGTCTACAAGACGGCCTTTCGGACGACTTTTGGGTTATTTGAGTTTTTGGTGATGCCTTTTGGCCTAGCCAATGCTCCTTCGACATTTAACCGGATGATGGACAAAATTTTTCGAGAGTACAGACTATTTGTTAACACTTTCTTTGACGATACCATTGTTTTCTCCAAGGATGAGGCAAAACATAGAGATCATCTGCTTCAAGTCTTTCAGGCATTACGAGATCACAAGTTAGTGATTAATGCAAAGAAAAGTAAATTTTTTCTACCAGAGATACACTTTTTGGGACACATTGTGTCAGCAACAGGAGTGCAGATGGATCCGACCAAGATAGAGACTATGTGTGATTGGCCTGATTTGAAGAATGTCCATGAAGTTAGAAGCTTCTTGGGATTGTGTTCGTACTACGGGCCGTTCATTAGAAAGTTTGCAGAGGTTGCCTCCCCTTTGCATATCTTGACACAGAAGGAGTCCCTTTCTCGTGGGGACCCACAGAGGTGACTTCCTTTCAGACATTGAAAGAAAAATTGACTACGGGACCAGTTTTGACTTTGCCGGACTTGCAGAAGTCATTTGAAGTATAATGTGATGCTTGTGGTCGTAGTTTTGGTGCGGTCTTAATGCAAGAAGGCCATGTCATTGCTTACGAGACCCCGATTGTTTTCAAGGCCAGAATTGACAGCACAGATTTATGAGAAAGATCTTTTGGCGGTTATCCATGCTCTTACTCGGTGGCGGCTCTACCTACTCGGAGCGGATTTTACTATCTTTACAGACCATCAGAGTTTACGCTACTTCTTGTCACAGAAGCAGCTATCGGAAAAGCAGATACGGTGGGTGAACATCTTGTCACAGTTTCACTTCCAAATTGTCCATGTACAGGGACATAAGAATTTGGTGGCAGATGCTTTGTCTCGGAAGCCGTTGTTTCTGGCTATTTCCGCGATTCACCATAGGAGCTTCAAGGATATGGTCGAACACTATGCCATAGATACGGATTTTACAAACGTTTTCACACGGATACGGGATGGGGAGACAGTAGCGGGATATTCCATTCGGGATGGCTACATGATGAGGAAAACCATGTTGTGCGTTACATAGCCGTTGTGGGAAAAGGTTATGACAGAATGTCACTGTCCGCCTTTTACGGGTCACCACGGCATTGCTACCACCATGAAAGGGGTAGAGAGATATTTCTTTTGGCCGAGACTCAAGAAGGATGTGGACGAATTTGTGCGCAGGTGCTTGGTATGCCAGAAGGTCAAGTTTGACAGGCATAAAGCACAGAGATTGTTACAACCTTTGCCCATACCCACCCGCCCATGGGAAAGTATTGCAATGGATTTTATTTTTGATCTCCCAAGAACACAAAGTGGTCACGATGGTATCTGGACTGTTATTGACAAATTTAGCAAGCAGTCTCATTTCATTCCAGTGAAGAAAACTATCAAGCCGGATCACTTAGCGAGACTGTTTGTGGCTCAAATTTTCAGATTACATGGCATGCCTGAGACGATTGTCTCCGACAGGGACCCCAGATTTACGAGTTTGTTTTGGAAGGCAATTTGGGAGAACATTGGCATGCGATTGCAGTTCTGGTCATCTTTCCACCCGCAGACTGATGGGCAATCTGAGATTGCCAATTCAGTGGTTTTAGATTTATTGAAGTCTTATATCTCGGATCAAAAGACTCAATGGGAAAAGTATCTACCTTTGGTGGAATTTTCCTACAACAACACGATACACTCTTCAACGGGGAAGGCGCCATTTGAGATTATTGAAGGTGTTGTGAAGGTTCCACCTTTCCTTAGCACGAAAGATAAGATTTTTGAAGCTGATGAGTACACGCGCGACTTAGAAACGGCTTTTGCCAAGGTCCGCAAGGCTTTGCAAAATCTCAAGAAAGACAAAAAAAGGCAGCGGATTGCCATCGTCGCGATTTGAAATTGAAGGAGGATGATTGGGTGCTCTGACGTTTTGAGAAGGCACGCCTAAGAAAGAAAAAGGGAAAGGAGAGGCTTTTTCCAAAGCTTAGTATGAGATACTATGGACCTTTCCAGATCTCCGAAAAGATCAACGATGTCTCCTTCCGACTGAAACTGCCTAACACTTGGAGGATTCACAATGCATTTCATGTGAGTCTCTTGAAACCTTTTAAAGGTGATGTGCCTAAAGATGGGGAGCCTGATGAGCAACCCGAAGTGAAGGAAAACGAGGAGATTCTTGTTCCTGAACAGATTTTGGCACATAAGAATAGAAAGATTAAGGGTAAAGTACGAAGGCGGTTCTTGGTTAAATTCAAGAACTATCCTGCATTGGATGCGAAGTGAATGAGTAGGAGAACCTAGCAGATACTCCTCAAATTGTGAAACTTTACCTTGAAGCTTTTGGTTTAGCATAGTCTATTCCAAATGGAACCCCGAATTCAGCTTGGCCGGAGATCTGGTGCAGTGGGTTGCACAAGAGGGAAGTTACTCCGCTCCTTTGTCAATAGATGCCTCGATTTTAAAATACTAGAGTCACCGATGTCTCTTTGAGCTTCAGGGATACTGAGAGCTGACAGTATTCTGCTGTATGACTTGATGAAATGGAATTCCGTAATATGAAATTGATTTTTTCTTGACTTGTTTTATAGTGCAAGAACTGATAGACGAAAATGACTGCAGCATTTTGGTCTAAATGATCTCGAATAGACATGGTTGCAATAGAGGTTAGTCAATCGGGCATCTATGAGGTCCTGAGTGGATCTAGATGTGATTGCTAACTGCATTGCCGATAAATCATGGTCTAAGATCCAAATGAATGTTGAATGTGATTTGTCATGTGATGTCCTGTGATGTCGTGTGAGGTGAGTGTCGATTGGTACATGTGCTAGATGTGTGTTCCTAGTGCGTAGATACTAACAGTTAGTGTCTGCTAAGACAATTTATGGCCTCTGTCTGTTTTGCAGGCGTAATCGAGGGCGATTACAATGCTTTCAAGAGGGGGGTATGTCACAAATGGTGACGTGGCTGCCCATCCCACACACACACTCTCTGCCCGCCCGGGGAATTGCAGAAACGCGGAAGACTGACTTGGCAAGCTGACGTGGCTGGCTGTACGGACGCCCGCGTTTTGCGGAAGCTGGGAATAAAGCAAGCGTCTGTTTTTGGACAGCTTTTGGATATTGCTTTTTCCTACGCAAAGGATGGGAGAGAGAGAGAGAGAGAGAGAGAGAGAGAGAGAGAGAGAGAGAGAGAGAGAGAGAGAGAGAGAGAGAGAGAGAGAGAGAGAGAGAGAGAGAGAGAGAGAGCTTTTGCTTTATTTAGGGGCTTAAGAGAGCTTGAGAGAGAAAAACTCTTTTTGCTTTATTTTTCAAAGCTCTTGAGTTTACCAGCTTTTGGGGCGCTACTTTTGGCATTCCTTGTACTCTTTAAATACGTGGGCAGGGCCTCATAACTCAGAGCATTTGGACGCAGAGTCTGAGTGTGAGCGCCTACGTGCACTCTTGTACTTTGACCACAGATTTATACAAAAAGAAATACCGAAAGGGGCACCAGTCTTTGGGGCCAATATCTCTAGGCACGAAACTCCGCCAGTGTCGAATCAATTGTGAACTGTAAACTGTTTGAAGTGATTATTTGTGGTGTCGTGGTAGATTCTCGACTTGGAGTGTCCAAGTCTGTTACAGAGATGATACGACAGAAGATCAAGGAAAAGGTCGGCTCATCAAAGCCAGACGTTATATCTCCATAAGAATTGGAAAAGGTAGCCAAGAGAGTAAGGACCACTTTGGAGGAAGAAAGCCCTGAACCTCAAAGGGAACGATGAACAAAAAGGAGACTAGATCATCATCAGCCAACCGAAGAAGTGCCCATGGAACCCAAGGGGAAAGAAAAGATAGAAGATGAGTCACCACCAGTGGAGCTATTGTCACAAGACGGGCACCACGTGCCAATAGAAAAGAACAGACTGAACAGACTTTTAGCACTTCAATAACAATTGAACTGAAAGAGAGAGAGAGACGACACGCGACATGGAGTAGCGGAATTCCACCCCAGAGAGTAGTGGCCCCAAACCTTGGCGTCCCTTTCGGTATTTCTTTATATTGCATTAACACAGTACAAGCCGGTACTCCAAACTCTGCACCTTCTCCAGGAAGCATGCCAGAGAATGAGCCCTTAGAACATATTTAAAGGCCCTAGGCCCCAAAAGCAGTTTACATGAAAAGCCTTCAAACTCAAAAGCTTCTGGTCCAAAAAGCAATGCCAAAAAGCTGCCAGCGTAATTTACGGAAATCCGTACAGCCTGCCACGTCATCAGCCAATGCAAAACGCGGAAATCCGTACAGCCTGCCACGTCATCCTGCCAACACAATTTTCGAAAATCTTCCACGTCATCAGTTTGTGTGTGTGTGCGGGTCCTGCTTTATTTTAATCCTTTATGTCACTAGGGCCCTATCGGACGGGGTCCCCATGAGTTGGTAGGACTTCTTCTTCTCTTACTTGTTCTTCTTAGGGTTTAGGCCCCTCGGCCGGCATCTGTAAGTTGGCTCCATTCTTTAGGGCTTTGACACATCAGCAGTTTGTGACATCTCCCCTTCTTGAAAGAGAGTAATCGTCCGCGATTACATCACATTTGCAAAACAACTCAAGTTAGCTCAAAAATTTCCGAGGGACAATCAATTTGCTCTTTTAGTTAAGGAGTTAGCTTCTCCTTTCGGCTCTTTTGATCAAGGAGTTAGCTTCTCCTTTCATCCAGATCGGAACTCTTGATATTACGGCGTAGTAAAATTAGCCATCACACCCAGAGACCGTAGTCTTGATGCACTAAATTACATACCTAGGCAATCTTATCCAATTAGGAATATTTAGTGGTTGGCATATCACAATGCAACACAAATGCTCACATATGCATGTTACAAGACATCGAAACATAAAGCCGCCGATGAACACTCCCCCTGGAAATAACCATCCAGGTCCGAGCCATGAGCTGTTTAACGACTCCCTCATCACTCCTTCCACAAATAACCTAAAGAGGTCCGGGCCATGAGATATAGAGGCCTTTTACAACCAAACGCCCCCCACACCGCAGCGTGCGTCGTTTGGAGGTGCTGAGAGTAACCACTACTCAAACTTCTTAATACTTCCCCCGAAAATAACCACACAGGTCCGGGCCATGAGTAACAACAACAATACTCTCCCCGTAAATAACCACAAGGGTCCGGGCCATGAGTAAAAACAACACTTTTCAATCATTTAATACTCCCCTTGCAAATAATCACAAGGGTACGAGCCATGAGTGTGAACAAGCATTCTCAAACATAATTTCTCACCCTCCAACCAGGAGTAAAATCACCAATCATTGAAACCAATATTAAAACCAGTCAAACATTTCAAATCGGCACCAAGACAGATTCAAAACAAATACCATCCATTTCAAACAAATTTCAAACCATACTTTTCTCAAACAAAGTTCAAAAGTATCTAACTATAAAACAACTAGAAAGTTCATTCAGATTTTTGTTTGGACAACCGAACTTTGAGGACGACTGGCTTGCCTTTCTGCATCACGGTGATGGTTTGGTTCCGAACCTGGAGAGTTGCATCATTCTTGTCATGCCAAGGCATGCCTAATAGAACATCACAATTGCCCAACTTCATAATGTGGAAATCGGCTTTTCCATGATAATCTTGGATAGTCACTGGAAGAGCACCAATGAGTGGTACCACTTTCTGAGTTTTCCATGTCGCTAGCTTAGCTTCAATTTCTCCACCCTCTGCATCATAATCAAAGTGCATCTGCTTTAAGAATCCTGGATGGATGATGTTCTCTGTAGCTCCGGGGTCGAAGAAAATAAGGGCTTTGAAGCCATTGACACAATTCATTTGTACTTTCAAGGCGTATGCCATAGATGTTAGGTACTAATCCAATAGCCAGTTTAGCTCGTTTGGCTGGAGATGGTCCTAGGTTTCTGTCGACCATCGACGCGGGAGTCGGCTCCGCCGGTCTGTCAGTGCGTTGGGGACAACCAAAATAGTTCTGTCCTGTTTGAAAGCATCCAAAACATCGGCCTTCTTGTAGTAAGGTGTCTCGTTGTTGAGGTGTCAAACGAGGCCTTTGTGGTTGACTTTCACGAGACTCTCGAGAATTTGTTCTTTGTTGGCGAGAGTTGTGGTTAGTGGCCGGAGATTCTTCCATGGTAAAATCTAGCTTTCCCTTCATCAGTTTGTAGCCGACTGCGGCATGGTCCATAAGTTCTTGCATGGTGGAGACTTCCTTGGATAGACAATATTCCTGCAATGGTGATGGTAGTCCATTGGTGTATCGCTCGCATTGGGCTTCCAAGGGAATAGATCTAAAGAAGGACATTGGAAGGTACACGTCGAGAAACCTTTGGTTATATTCGTCCATGGTTTCGGTGGCAAGCATTTTCAAGTTGCCCCACTCTGTCAAAATCCGGACTTCAAACATAGAAGTCATGTAACTACGAGCAAAAACTGTCTTGAAAGCTTGCCAGGTCCTTGGAGCATGCGGTTCTGTCGCGATTGAACTCCAACATTGCATAGCATTATCTTTAAGAAATCCCGCTGCTCGAGAAATCTTCGATTCTTCTGTATAGTTCCCTAAAGCATAGATGTTGTCGAATTGTTGTAGGAACTGCAATGCTTTCTTGCGATCTTTCACGTGAAAAATTTGACTGTCTTGCCGCCATCTTTGAAATCTTTGGGTTGGTTAGGCCCATATCCCGGGTATGGATAATAAGCATATGGACTCCAACCATTGTAGCCTGGTGGAGGTGGGGGCAATGGCGACGGCAAAGACTGTTGCACTGGATCAAGGTCAGATGTATGGCTGCACCATATTCCTGAAAACTCCCCCGATCGGAACAGACAGCTGAGAAGGTTGCCGGTTGGAAACTCTTGTACTTTCTGATGCTGGAGGAGGAGGTACTACCTGGGGCATCAGAGGGGGTAACATGTAGTTCAAAAATTGTTGAAAACTTTGCAGCATCGGAAGATTCTACTGAGGATGCCATGAAAGAATGTCGTGAAGTTCGTTGAGCAGAAACTGCAAATATTCTACTGAATCCATGAATTCCAAGTCTTTGGTTCTTTAGTCCAGGTTGGAGAGTGGCTAATAGAAGATACCTCAAAAAAATTCCGGAAGTCTGCTCTTTTGTGGGACCGGTATGCTTTCAGAAAAGCACACGCCTGATACTCTGATACCACTGTCACAAGACGGGCACCACGTGCCAATAGAAAAGAACAGACTGAACAGACTTTTAGCACTTCAATAACAACTAAACTGAAAGAGAGAGAGAGATATGACACGCGACACGGAGTGGAGGAATTCCACCCCAGAGAGTATTGGCCCCAAACCTTGGAACCCCTTTCGGTATTTCTTTATATTGCATCAGCACAGTATAAGCCGCTACTCCAAACTCTGCACCTTCTCCAGGAAGCATGCTAGAGAATGAGCCCTAAGCACATATTTAAAGGCCCTAGCCCCCAAAAGCAGTTTACATGAAAAGCCTTCAAACTCAAAAGCTTTTGGTCCAAAAAGCAATGCCAAAAAGCTGCCAGCGTAATTTACGAAAATCCGTACAGCTTGCCACATCATCATGCCAGCACAATTTTTGGAAATCAGCCACGTCATTAGTTTGTGTGTGTGTGCAGGTCCTACTTTATTTTAATCCTTTATGTCACTGGGGCCCCATCGGACGGGGTCCCCATAAGTTGGTAGGACTTCTTCTTCTGTTACTTGTTCTTCTTAGGGTTTAGGCCCCTCGGCCGGCATCTATAAGTTGGCTCCATTCTCTAGGGCTTTGACACGTCAGCAGTTTGTGACAGCTACCGCCTGAAGTCCAAGAACGACTGATTGAGAAGACATCAGAGCTCCTGAGCAACCTGCCTGACATCACCCCTATGAGCCCTCCACGAGCTCTTGGAAATATTGAAGACATACCCATGAGTGAGATCACTAAGGGGATGGAAGAGCCAGAAAGGTACTAACTCCAAAAGAAATGCCCCAGATACCCCCAAACTGATGCCAAATCTGCCGCCACAATTTTTGATCTATTGGCAGCAGGATATTCTATGGAAGAAGCATTGGAAGCAATAGGCTTCAGCCTTGGAGCTACACAAGAACCACAGAACGGTCAACCTGAGGGCTTGCCAAGTCTAGTAAAAGAGGGGGCAGACCTCAAGGCGCAGTTGGCAAAAGTAGAGCAGATCCAAGGGCTGCCACCCAGGGAAACTAGACCCCTAGAAATGGCCGAGGAGCAAGGTGCACTTGCAGAAAATGAAGAGGCTACCGACCTTAAGGATGATCCAGCTAAAGCAGAGGCTTCAACTTCACAAACTTTGGCTATTCCTCCTGAATACGCCC
Source organism: Adiantum capillus-veneris (assembly GCF_014529385.1). Classification (NCBI taxonomy): domain Eukaryota; kingdom Viridiplantae; phylum Streptophyta; class Polypodiopsida; order Polypodiales; family Pteridaceae; genus Adiantum; species Adiantum capillus-veneris. Next base: position 56,887,701 of record NC_140947.1, read on the forward strand.
ATCTGCCAGAGAGCCACTGGAAGGACACACTGAAGGTGGTGGCCCGAAATCTATTATATGAACAGAAGCTCTTCTCCTCAGAGCTACTCAACTTTATCACACCAGATGTGCTGAAAGAAGCAGTCCGCCTACCCCAGATGGCATATCCTCTTATCAAAAGAATTGCAAGAGCCAAGCAGATTCAGCTTATGCCGCCGCTCGAGCCAGATGAGGATGGGAGTTACCATGCGGCTGACCTGACAGGATGGGATCAGGAAAAGATCAAGGCTGTACGGCCCGAATGGAAGGTCAAATTCTTAGAAGAAAACAAACAAGCGGTCACCATACAGTCCTTCACACCACTGCACATTCTAATTGATCGAAACCACTGCCCGATAGTCAGAAGGAGAAGGTGGGAGGATTTCGAGAAAATACAGTCAGCACACCCCTGCTGGCTGAACTACCCAGTCTTTGCAGAACCAAGGGGCCCACCTTCTCTGGGATAAATGCGGAAAGCAATAAAGCAAATGATCAGCCTAGTCAGAGGCAAACAGGATGTTGTTTTCAAGATGATGCTCGAAATATGTTACATGATTTCGGCCTGCATCAACACCTTCAGAAACACAGAAGCAACTGATGTCAGATGGACATCGTTCCAGAAGGCCACAAGGGATTAGTGTTCAACCTCAATGATATACACAAGAAGTTTTGGACAAATTCTCACAATAATTCCCACATTGTGACTTACCTCAACATCATGAGCTTCTGTGAGGGAGGCACCGCACCTAGCTAGGTACGATTGGGGGCAGGTGACCGCCGGCCCGGTGGGGGGCCCGGTGGCCCCTTGCCCCCAATCGTACCTAGCTAGGTATGCGGTGCCTCTCGAACAAAAGCTCATGATGTTATTCATTGTATGAAAAACACTGGAAAAGACTCAGTTTTCCTACATGAGAAAATTTCTAAATCTTGTGTACCCCGAAAATGAAGCTTATATTTGGTCTCTTCGCAAGGTTAATGTTCCTGTCGAGCCATTATATGCAAACCTTCGAAGAGGCCTTTAATACAGGGTACTTTGAATATGACTCAACTATATTCATGCCAGTCTGCAAGGACCTCCGCACGCGCTTTGTAGCATACATGACACACGAACGGAATACTCCATTCTCTCTTATGTACAGTGCCGCGGGAGGAAGACCAGTTGCAGCAAATGATCCAGGCCTTCCAGCAGTACATAGATGAAAAGAAGAAGACAGAACCTCAGCTTCAATAGAGGCTTGTTGGGGACGACAAGAAGTCGGGAGGGGGGGATGTTGACTGGCAGCAGAGGCAGATGCAGGAATGAACTACCCCTCCACAAAAACATCCACCCAATTTTGTGTACAGAAATCCCACGCCTAGAGCCGGTGTTGTAATTTTAAATTTCTCGGGACTCGTCCGTGAGCCCGTAATTGTAAAGTAACCTCATTTTGTGAATCAAGAGAGCAAAGCCGGCTCCTAGGATACTTAACCTGACATCTCCTAGCTTTTCCTAAATTTTCACTGTTTGTTAGCACTTAGTATAAAAGCCAAAAGCTCATTATTTTAAAGGACTGGTAATTTCTAAAGCTTGCGTGAGAAGAGAGAAAATCTTTGTGCGATCGCTACTCTTTGTATGGTGATCCCATGGTAATGAAACTTCAGGTGTTGCTTCTATTCACTCTTGGCTACATGTTGATGTAAAACATGCTTTGTTTGAGTGACTGTCGGCGTCGCATGAGTGTTTCATGCTCTAGGTCGCCTCGTGCTTGTTTTCATTCGTTGTGGCTTATGTATTGTGTGTTTTGTGAAACCGATCATAGACAAGAGGTAGTGGGCTCAAGGCTAAGCCGGTAGAGTCTTCAATCATCCGATTCCGTCGAGGATAGGCGGTGGCACCAATCACGGTTGCTCATTTCTCACAGTTTTCAGATGTTGGACTGGATGACCTAGACTTGTTCCCTATAGTCTTAAGACCTTCCCCCTCAAGTTTCATGATGATTGGACTTCGTTTGAGCATGTTATGACCACTTGAGACCAAGTTAGACCGCACGAGAGACCTTCTGCCCTTTTGCTTAGGAATCATTGTCCAGTGAGAATGACACTTTCTCCTCAGTACATTGCATTCAACAGCTCCATGCCCTAGTCGGGTCAGCTACGCCCTCGGATTGACATTTTGTATGTTGGTTTGAGTTCTCGCTAGACTGCTTCCTCCGATCGTGGCGATCCACCCACATAAGTCAAAAAACACAAAAAAACGTAGCAATAGAGAATTAGGAAAAAATCATATCTTTTAATGATTTTCTATTACAAATTAGGAGTAGTGTAAGTAGACAGAACATTCAGTTGAAGCGTTGATCTGATTGCTCTTAAAAAGTTCAAGTTCATGTGAATGTGCAAGTTTATGCTTGAAATAGAGTGAATGTAAGGTGCAGCAGAAGTGAATGTCGAACTTTGCTCAAGATGAGTGCTCCGAACTATGCTCGAGGTTCCTTTTACTTACGGAAGGGAGAGCCTTCCGTTCCTTTAGTGAGAGAGTGCAATGGACACAAACAAAGTGAATAGACACTGTGAATGAAGGTGCTGAAACTGAGAGATAGAGAGAGAAGAATACGACACCAAAGTGTTGTCAAACCCTCCTCCGAAGGCCCCACTCTCTATGGCGAGAGCGATCTACTTATGAGTGCACAAATCTCTACAATGCTTGGACTTGCTGACGATGAGGACACGACGAGACGGGCTGAAATCTGAGAATGATAAGGGCTGAAATCTGCAAATCTTTATCTGCTGAATTCTGACTCTATGTCGATGACGATGACGCAACGACGACGCGCTGTAAACGCAAATGCTGAAATCTGCGTTTTTCAGGCCGAATCTGCAAACTACGCTAGATCTGACCATGCGGCGAGGATATGCTGCAGGAAGGTGAGATCTGCGAGGCTCGGGAGTTATTCTGCTGTGTATAAATGCTGAAAACTGAAAACGCTGGTCTAGATTTGAGTTCCGTCGTGGTGAATCTGCAAAACGCTAAGCTTGCTTGCTGATCCAAAAATGCTAGGGCTGGTTCTGTGTTCTTGATGCAAAAACGCTAGGTCTCTTGGGGGTTCTGCTAAGAAGTTGTCTGTTGAGTGAGTGCTCCTGCTGCCTCTTTTGCCAGAAAGTGCTGGCGCTAGGTTTCTATTTATACAAACTTAGTAAATTTTCCCTACCTACTTTCCAACAAAAGTCACTTAAAAATAGTAAGTGAAAAATGTCAAAAATAGGGAAAATAGGTCTATGCACTGTAAAAATGCTCCTAATGGAATCTGATGGTCATGTTGTGTGCAACCAGAGGATATGCATCTACTCTAAGTATCTGGTCATGCACGGTCTGCGAACAGACTCACAAAAGTGTCAGATCACTTTCTATTCTAGACTGACTTGACTAAACTGAACCCTGATCATGTTGTAGCTTGTCCACGGACACATAGGGTTGGATGTGTCACGTGACATCCCCTCCTTTTCAAAGTGAAGTACTGGTACCGAGCTGTATGGCGTCGAGGGAGATCGCCAACAGGGTCTGAAATCTTGGAAAGGACTCTTTGCCGGCCCACTCTGATTGCGTGGGTCATGCAATACTTGAACTTCATAAAGGTCTGCAAAGTCTTCTTCTTTGGGCCGCGCCGAAAGCGACAGTCTTTTGAGTCTCCTTCAATGCTTCCACTTCGTCTTTAGTCATGCTTCTTCCTTCTTCAAGAATCTCCATGGCTGAAAATTCATGAAACCACTTTTAACACAAAAACATGAACATACCCGTTCCATGTAAAGTGTGTGGAGAAAATATCGTCTTCCTCAAAGACTGTGCATGCAATGTAGATGAACAAATAGACGGAGTGCCAAACCGTTCACCACACACACACAAACAATGAGATCGAATAGTGTCTTGCTGATCTAAATCAATTAACTGTGGCAATTCACAACGGAAATGCCCATACTGGTGCTCATACTTTCTTGTGCTCTTTCTACAATTGTGTCGTGCCAAGGAAGAGACATGGAATGTGAATTCCTTGAATGCAAATAGTTCATCTTTTCATGAACCATCCGCATACATCCGTACTCATTCATGAGTGAATCTTGCTCATCGTGCAATATGGCATGCCTATGAAAAGGGATCACATAAAGATGCTGACTAAAATACAGGAAACGACCACGAATGAAAGATTTGAACAATGCGTGCTGACTAATCATACGAACACATAAGACTTCTTCTGGGGGTTCTCTGGACCTAGGCTCGAGAGCCAAGATCGGTTCTTCATGAGGGATCGAAACTTCCTGAGGAGGTTCTTTGGACCTTGACTCGAGAGCGAAGATCGGTTCTTCGTGATCGATCGAATCTGCAATGAGGTTAGCTTCACTAGAAAAAGCATCAACTAAACCATCATCCTTGTGAACAATCACATTGTGATCTTGCAATTCATCATGCTTGTGAGAAATCACATCTTGATCGTGCATATCATCATGCTCGTGAGAAATTACATCTTGATCATCATGCAAATCATCATGCTTGTCATTGTCATGCAATTCCTGTGTTTCATGCTTGGGAGAAGAAGAGACTGAGAGAGTCTCCTTTTCCTGATTCTGTGCAAACTGCGCCTGCACAATAGAACAAAGTCGCAAGAACTTTTTCATGAGTTGGTCGCTCTTTTGTTTTCTTGCTTTGTTCTCGCGATCAAATTCTGCGTCTCTGTCTTTGTTCTCGCGCTCGTGCTCACGCTCTATGGCTGCCATTCTTTCTTCGTATTCACGATTTATGGCTGCCCTCCTTTCTTTGTAGGCCTTTCTTTCTGCTTCTTTTTCTGCTTTTCTTTCTTCGCGTTCTAACTTCCTTTCCATAAAGAACTGCTTCAACTCCTCCATAGGAGTTAGTGCAATCCTTGGCGTAGATGGGAAAGGGGGAGGGTCGGAAAAACCGCCTAGTGGGGAAAATTCTTCTTCGCCTCTCTCATGCTTATCACTTCCAAGCGAAGTATCCATTCCACTTGGAGTGATGACCATCCACTGAACTCGTGGGTTCTTAAGTTCACGAGGAACTTAGGTTCTTGTGGGTCTTGGTTTCTTGAGTGTATTGAGGTTCTTGGGGTCTTGAGGTTCTTGAGTTCTTGAGGTTCTTCTCTCGCTTGCAATCTGTGTTAGAGAAGGATCTTCTCTTCACCCGAGTTCTGCTCTTTTCCGCGCGTGCACCCCTTGGCGGCCTTGCGCTCACACCAAGGTTGCTTTTTGCCACCTCACGTCGATTAGCCGGCCGCTAAGTGCACGGTCCGCTCTCAATGAGTGAAAAGAGGCACAAGGGAAGGCTGGACAAGCCCTTCTTTCTTGGGTTTCGTGTCACTCTTCAAAAACACGATTAGGAATCGACATGCCCAAGAAGACTTGGGTTACATGTGACCGCAACAAGCAAAAAAAATTCTTGTGATTCTTGTGGTTCTTTCCTTGAGTGATACAGAACGATGCCAAAGCTCTGATACCAATGTAAGGTGCAGCAGAAGTGAATGTCAAACTTTGCTCAAGATGAATGCTCCGAACTGTGCTCAAGGTTCCTTTTACTTACAAGACAGAGAGCCATCCGTTCCTTTAGTGAGAGAGTGCAATGGACAAACAAAGTGAATAGACACTGTGAATGAAGGTGCTGAAACTGAGAGATAGAGAGAGAAGAATACGACACCAGAATGTTGCCAAACCCTCCTCCGAAGGCTCCACTCTCTATGGTGAGAGCGGTCTACTTATGATTGCACAAATCTCTATAACGCTTGGACTTGTCGACGATGTCGACGAGGATGAGGACGATGAAGAGACAGGCTGAAATCTGAGAATGCTAAGGGCTGAAATCTGCAAATCTTTATTTGCTGATTCTGACTCTATGTCAATGACGACGGCGATGCAACAACGACGCGCTGAAAACGCTGAAATCTGCGTTTTCAGGACCGAATCTGCAAACTACGCTGGATCTAACCGTGCGGCGAGGATCTGCTGCGGGAAGGTGAGGTCTACGAGGTTCGGGAGTTGTTTTGCTGTGTCTAAATGCTAAAAACTGAAAACGCTTGTCTAGATTTGAGTTCTATCGCGGTGAATTTGCGAAACGCTAAGCCTGCTTGCTGATGCTAGGGCTTGTTCTGTGTTCTTGATGCAAAAACGCTAGGTCTCTTGGGGGTTCTGCTGAGAAGTTGCCTGTTGAGCGAGTGCTCCTGCTGCGTCTTCTGCCAGAAAGTGCTAGCACTAGGTTTCTATTTATACAAACTTAGTAAATTTGACGTACCTACTTTCCAACAAAAGTCACCTAAAAAATAATAAGTGAAAATGGTCAAAAATAGGGAAAATAGGTCTATGCACTGTAAAAATGCTCCTGATAAAATCTGATGGAAATTTGATGGTCATGCTGTGTGCAACCAGAGGATATGCATCTAAGTGTCTGGTCATGCACGGTGTGCGAACAGACTCACAAAAGTGTCAGATCACTTCCTATTCTAGACTGACTTGACTGAACTGAACCCTGGTCATGTTGTAGCTTGTCCATAGACACATAGGGTTGGATGTGTCACGTGACAGTGAAAGCTTAAGTTTAGAGCATTGACAAAGTGAAAAAGTATTTTGAATGCATATACAACATCATCGAGGCCTTGTGCAAGGCTGGAAACAAGCCAAAAACAAGATTTAAAAACTTTATAAGACCAAGAAAAAATCACGATTTTTTCCTGAGAGCCTAGCTGATATAAAATTTTGACTTGTGGACAAGAGCAAGGGTTTTTTACCATTGTGTAAGCTATACATTGGGTGAAAATCGCCAGAAACGAAAACCAAAACAAGGGAAGAGCCCAAAATCCAGAAATGCAAAAGAAAGGAAAATTTGCCAAGAAGATATAGGATGATCCAAACAAGGAAAATTTTGAGTACATAGGACCAAAAAGAGGGCAAAAAACAGGGTGGAAGCCAAAGAAGGAAAAAATTGCAAAAAATCCCGAGCATAGGAAAAAATCGCAATTTTTCTCTATCACAAAAAGTTGTTCAAATTTTGTGAAAACTTTAGGGTATGCTTAGGAAGCGTGAGAAAAAATACTGGGGAAAGCAAAATTATAAAAGGAGACCAAAATCTATAAGTCAGAAAAAAATCACAATTTTTTCCAATCCTGCTCCAAAGTGGTTGACATTTGGTGAGTGAAGTCCATATAACCATTGGAAATTAGTGGTGAAGTCAGATTTTCAAAAAGCTTGTCAAATAGTAGAGTAAGGAAAAAATCGCGAGTTTTCCCCAGCTCCAAAAATTTCTGGATTTTTGCAAATCACCAGCAAAAAGATATACACATCTAGTCCCAATTAATAAAGTTGGAGACTATTGTGAAGGGGAATATGGAAACACCACATTGCTCGTAGAGTACAAAGGTGTGAAAACCTTAGCTATTCTTGACAGTGGTGCAAGTGTGGCCATCGCAACCAAGGCAGTTTGGGAAAAGTGGGAAAAACTTGTTTTAAGGCAAACACGCATGAAACTGCAATTAGTTGATGGATATGTCGAGCGACTGATGGGGATACTTAAACAAATAGTGGTAACGTCCTGTGGACTAGAATACGAATATACATTTGCTATAGTAGACCTTGGTACAAGGAATAACTATGATGTTATTCTTGGTAGACCCTTTATAAGACAATTGAAAATGGTTCAAGATTGGGGCTACGACTACATCTACTTGAGGAACATGGAGATCACAATAAGAATGAGTTTGAGAGACCATGGTTATAGAGACGTTCAACAAACTCCGGTAGAGGATTTTGATTCAGCTACGGTAGCAAAAAAAAGAGGTACCTGCATGGCTCAACTTTAAAGCTCAGCTTTGGATGTGTGGAGCATCAGAGTGTTACAGTTTAACGCGAGAGGAATGTGTTTTGGACAGACCTTCTAAAGACCGAGATTATGTTCCAGAACCCTTCCCTGAAGAAAAGCTAGAGTCTCTAGAATGGATGCAAATGTTAGCCACCTTGGATGTATGTGTGAATGAGATAATGTTGACAAGGTTTTGTGATGAGGAAGGACATGATATAATTTCCTTCTGCATTATTAAAGTCACAAAAGAACAAGACCACGACGAAAAGACGAGCGAAAAGGGGGATCTAGAAGAAACGATGGGAAAAATCCATTGCATGCAAATTCAAGATGAGATTTCTGTTAGAGATCTAAGTTCTTGTGAGACCAACATAAAGTTAGACCCTCCTACTACCCAAAAAGATGAGAGAGAGACATATGACAGTGATTTTCATGACTGTGATTATGGAAATGTTGATGATGAGAATGAAAAAGAGTCAGAGGATGAAAAAGTTGAGAAGTTTTACGACTTCCCTAACCAGAAACCAAGAAGACAACACCACTACAAAACAAAGAGAATCAAAAACAAAATTCGACAGAATAGGATGCAAGAGATAAAAGGGAAAATGTAACAGACTTGGACACTCCAAGTCAAGAATCAATCGCGACAGCACCAAATAACCACTTCAAAACAATTCACAGATTACAATAGATTTGCATTGGCCCGGAGGAGTTCCGTGCCTAGAGATATTGGCCCCAAAGACTGGCGCCCCTTTCGGTATTTCTTTATGTATTAAATCAATGTCAAAGTACAAAGAGCGGTTAGGGTTTCACTCTCAGACTCTGCGTCCAGATGCTCTGAGAAGTGAGGCCTAAACCGTGAATATAAAGATCACAAGGGATGCCCAAAAGCAGAGCCCGAAAAGCTTCAGAACAAAAGCAATTTCTCTCTCTCTCTCTCAATAAGATCAAGTAAAAATAAAGCAAATTCAATCTCTCTCTCTCTCTCTCTCTCTCTCTCTCTCTCTCTCTCTCTCTCTCTCTCTCTCTCTCTCTCTCTCTCTCTCTCTCTCTCTCTCTCGCCAAGCGTAGAAAAAAAAACAAAGATAGCATCGCTGGCTGCTTTTTCTCCACCTCCGCAATTCTCGAAAATTGCTGCCACTGTGACATACCCCCTCTTGAAAGCATTGTAATCGACCGCGATTATGCCTGCAAAACCAACAAAAGCCATAAACCGTCTTAAGAGACATTGACTGTTAGTACCTACGTACTAGGAACACACATCTAGCACATGTACAAATCGACAGTCACATCACTAGACATCACAGGACATCACTAGACATCGCAGAACATCACATGTTAGGTGCAGCGGAATGAATGTTGTATTTTCTCAAGATTAGTGATCTTTATTGCTCAAGGTTCCTTTTAGTTCTTAGGGAAAGAGAGAGCTTTCCGTCATATGGAGAGTGCTATGATCACGAACAAAGTGAGTGGATTGTGCGTGCAAGTGAATGAGACTGAGAGAAGGAGAGAGAGGAGGTACGACACCGAGATTTTAAAACCCTCCTCCGAAGGCCCCACTCTCGTCGGCGAGAGTGGTCTACTTGATTGCACAAAAGGTGTACAATGCGTATGCAATGGACTGATGCAATGGGACTATGCTGATGACGACAACGCTGATGACGACGGCGACTTGGGCTGAAATCTGGGATCTTCTAATCGCTGAATTTCGGGACTGTTTCGGTGGCTGAAAATGACTGTTTTGGCTGCGTTTTCTTGGCTGAAAAATGAGGTTTCTTAGGGCTGAAAACTGATGGTCTTTACGGGCTGAATCTGCTACACTTAAGGTGAATAATGTCGGTCTTAATTTTCTGCTGAAATCCAAAAATGCCAGGGCTGAAATTGGTCCTTCTGTCGCCGGGGTTCTGCAAATGCAAAAACGCAAGGCTGATCTGCTGTGTCGTGATGACGCCGGGGCTGATCTGCTGTGCACAAATCGCCAAGGCTGATCTGATGCAAAAACGCTTGGTCTTCTGTGGAGAAAACGCCAGAGTGGTCGCAGGGGTTGGTCTTGCTTAGAAGTTGCCTGTTGAGCAAGGTGCTCCTGCTGCCTCTTCTGCCATTTAGTGCTAACTTGGCTTTGCTTATATAGAAACTTAGCAAAATTGCCCTACCTACTTTTGTTGGAAAGTCACTTAAAAATAATAAGTGAAAATCCCAATAAATAGGAAAATAGGCTAAATGCACTGGAAAATTCCCCTAACTGATGCTAATGCATTCTGGTGGGAATTCCGATGATCATGCTGTGTGCAACCGGAGGATATGCATCTATGCTAAGTGACTGGGCATGCACGGTCTACGAATAGACTCACAAAAGTGCCAGATCACTGCTAATCTAGACTTGACAAAACTGACTGAACCCTGCTGTGGTGTAGCTTGAACTGGAAAATTCACTGGAAAATTCCCCTAATTGATGCTAATGCATTCTGATGGGAATTCCGATGATCATGCTATGTGCAACCGGAGGATATGCATCTATGCTATGTGACTGGGCATGCACGGTCTACGAATAGACTCACAAAAGTGCCAGATCACTGCTAATCTAGACTTGGCTGAACTGACTGAACCCTGCTGTGGTGTAGCTTGTCCACGGACACATAGGGTTGGGATGTGTCACGTGACATCCCCTCCTTTTCAAAGTGAGGTACTGGTACCGAACTGTATGGCGTCGGGGGAGATCGCCAACAGCAGCCGGAATCCTGGAAGGGACTCTTCGCCGGCCCACTCTGATGCGTGGGTAGTGCGGTACTTGAACTTCATAAAGGTCTGCAATGCTTGCTTCTTTGAGCCGCGTCGACAGCGACACAAAGTCTTCTGTGGCTCCTTTCTTGCTTCAACTTCGTCTAGAGTCCTGCTTCTTTAGTCTTCAAGAATCTCCATGGCTGAAAATTCCTGAAACCATCTCCAACACAAAACCATGAACATACCCATTCCATGTAAAGTGAAGGAAAAAAATCTTGTCTTCTCTAAAGACCGTGCATGCAATGTAGATGAACAAATAGACGGAGTGACAACCTGTTCATCAAACACATGCAAACAATGAGGTCGAATATTTTCTATTTGATCAAAATCAATCAACTGTGGCAAATCACAATGGAAATGCCCATGCTTGGTGCTCATACTATCATGTGATCTTTCGGAAATTGTGTCATGCCAAGGAAGAGACATGGAATGCGATTTCCTGACATACAAACTTTTCAACTTTTCATGAACAATCCGCATACATTCGTGTTCATCCATGAGAGAAACGTGCTCAACATACAATATGTCATGCCTAGGAAAAGGGATCACACAACGATGTTGACTAAAATACAGGAAACCTTCACGAATGAAACACTCGAACAATGCGTGCGTATCAATCATGCGAACACATAATACTTCCTGTGATGGTTCTTTGGACCAAGGCTCAAGAGCCAAGATCGCTTCTTCTTGTATGATCGAATCGTCTTGTGGGAGTTCTTTGGACCTCGACTCGAAAGTCAAGATCAGTTCTTCGTGATTGATCGAATCTACAACGAGGTTAGCTTCACTAGAAAAAGCATCAACTAACACATCATCCTTGTGAACAATCACATCATCTTCATGCAACTCCTCATGCTTGTGAGAAATCACATCTTGATCATGCAAATCATCATGCTTGTCATTGTCATCCAAATCATTATGCAAATCATTGGCATCCAAATCATCATGCTTATCATTGTCATTCAAATCATCATGCAAATCATTATCATTCAAATCATCATCATGCTTCAAACAATCATGCAAATCTTGTGTGTCCTGCTTTGGAGAAGAAGAGACTGAGAGAGTCTCCTTTTCCCGATTCTATTGCATCTGTGCCTGAGCTTGAGAAAAGAGTCGCAATAACTCTTGCATTTGTGCTTTGTTCTCGCGATAAAATTCTGCTTGTCTTGCTTTGTTCTCTCGATCAAATTCTGCTTGTCTTGCTTTGTTTGCTGCTTGTCTTTCTGCTTCGGCTTCTGCGTGTCTGCGTTCCATTTCTTTGAATTCACGATCCAACGTGGCTTGTCGTTCTTTGGCTTCCAAGCGTGCTTGCTCACGCTCACGCGCTATGGCTGCCATTCTTACTGCATTTCTTGCTTTGCATTGTAAATCCTGTTCCATAAACAACAGCTTCAACTCCTCCTTTGGAGTTAATGCAATCGGTGTCGTAGATGGGGAAGGGTCGGAAAAACCTCCTGGTGGGGAAAATTCTTCTTCGCCTCTCTCATGCTCATCACTTCCAAGCGAAGTATCCATTCCGCTTCGAGTGATGACCATTCTAAAGTTGTGGGTTCTTGTGGGTTCTTGGGGGTCTTGGGTTCTGAAGTTCACGAGGAACTTGGGTTCTTGAGGGTCTTGAGTTCTACTCCTTTTCTGCGGGCGCACCCCTTGGCGGCCTTGCGCTCACACCAAGGTTGCTTTTTCCCACCTCACGTCGATTGGCCGGCCGCTAAGTGCACGGTCCGCTCTCAATGAGTGAAAAGAGACACAAGGGGAGGCTGGACAAGCCCTTCTTTCTTGGGATTCCTGTCACTCTTCAACAAAACACGATTAGGAATCGCCACGCCCAAGTAAACTTGGGTTCGTGCGATCGCAACAAGTAAAAAAAATCTTGTGATTCCTGTGGTTCTTTCCTTGAGTAATGCAGAACACTTCCAAAGCTTTGATACCAATGTTAGGTGCAGCGGAATGAATGTTGTATTTTCTCAAGATTAGTGATCTTTATTGCTCAAGGTTCCTTTTAGTTCTTAGGGAAAGAGAGAGCTTTCCGTCATATGGAGAGTGCTATGATCACGAACAAAGTGAGTGGATTGTGCGTGCAAGTGAATGAGACTGAGAGAAGAGATACGACACCGAGAGGTTGTAAAACCCTCCTCCGAAGGCCCCACTCTCGTCGGCGAGAGTGGTCTACTTGATTGCACAAAAGGTGTACAATGCGTATGCAATGGACTGATGCAATGGGACTATGTTGACGACGACGACGACGCTGATGACGACGGCGACTTGGGCTGAAATCTGGGATCTTCTAATCGCTGAATTTCGGGACTGTTTCGGTGGCTGAAAATGACTGTTTTGGCTGCGTTTTCTTGGCTGAAAAATGAGGTTTCTTAGGGCTGAAAACTGATGGTCTTTACGGGCTGAATCTGCTACACTTTAGGTGAATAATGCCGGTCTTAATTTGCTGCTGAAATCCAAAAACGCCAGGGCTGAAATTGGTCCTTCTGTCGCCGGGGTTCTGCAAATGCAAAAACGCAAGGCTGATCTGCTGTGTCGTGATGACGCCGGGGCTGATCTGCTGTGCACAAATCGCCAAGGCTGATCTGATGCAAAAACGCTAGGTCTTCTGTGGAGAAAACGCCAGAGTGGTCGCAGGGGTTGGTCTTGCTTAGAAGTTGCCTGTTGAGCAAGGTGCTCCTGCTGCCTCTTCTGCCATTTAGTGCTAACTTGGGTTTGCTTATATAGAAACTTAGCAAAATTGCCCTACCTACTTTTGTTGGAAAGTCACTTAAAAATGATAAGTGAAAATCCCAATAAATAGAAAAATAGGCTAAATGCACTGGAAAATTCCCCTAACTGATGCTAATGCATTCTGGTGGGAATTCCGATGATCATGCTGTGTGCAACCGGAGGATATGCATCTATGCTAAGTGACTGGGCATGCACGGTCTACGAATAGACTCACAAAAGTGCCAGATCACTGCTAATCTAGACTTGACTGAACTGACTGAACCCTGCTGTGGTGTAGCTTGTCCACGGACACATAGGGTTGGGATGTGTCACGTGACATCACATGACATTCGACATTCATTCGGATCTTAGACCATGATTTATTGGCAATGTAGCTAGCAATCGCATCTAGATCCAATCGGGACCTCATCGATGTCCGATTGACTAACCCCTATTGCAACCATGTCTATTCCAAATCAATCAGACCAAAATGCTGCAGTCATTTCGTCTATCAGTTCCTGCACTTAAGAGAAGTCAAGAACAAGCCTGTTTGCTAAATATGTCAATAATAGTCTAGATACCATCGTGACCACTCTGTGTTCTCGGGAGATCAAAAATGAAATCCATTGCAATACTTTCCCAGGGCGGGTGGGTATGGGTAAAGGCTGTAACAATCCCTGTGCCTTATGCCTGTCAAACTTGACCTTCTGGCATACTAAGCAACTGCGCACAAACTCTTCCACATCCTTTTTGAGTCTCGGCCAAAAGAAGTATCTCTCTACCCCCTTCATGGTGGTAGCAATGCCGCGATGACCCGTAAAAGGTGGACAGTGGCATTCAGTCATAACCTTTTCCCTCAACGGCTGTGTAACGCACAACATAGTCTTTCTCATCAAGTAGCCTACCCGAAGGGAGTCTCCAGCTACTGTCTCCCCATCCCGTATCCGTATGAAAATAGCTGCAAAATCTGTATCTGTGGCATACTGATTGACCATATCCTTGAAGCTCCTATGATGTATCACGGAAATAGCCAGAACCAACGGCTTTCGAGACAAAGCATCTGCCACCACATTCTTCTGTCCCTGCACATGGACAATTTCGAAGTGAAACTGTGACAAGATGTTCGCCCACCGCATCTGCTTTTCCGAAAGCTGCTTCTGTGACAAGAAGTAGCGCCAACTCTGATGGTCTGTAAAGACAGTAAAATCCGCTCCAAGTAGGTAATGCTGCCACTGAGCAAGAGCATGGATAACCGCCAAAATCTCTCTCATAAATCTGTGTTGTCATCTCCGGCCTAGAGAACAATCGGCTCTCATAAGCAATGACATGGCTTTCTTGCATCAAGACCGTACCCAGACTACGACCACAAGCATCACAATATACTTCAAATGACTTATGCAAGTCCGACAAAGTCAAAACTGGTCCTGTAGTCAATTTTTCTTTCAATGTCTGAAAGGTAGTCACCTCTGTGGATCCCCACGAGAAAGGGACTCCTTTTTGTGTCAAGACATGCAAAGGGGAAGCAACCTCTGCAAACTTTCGTATGAACCGCCTGTAGTACGAACACAGTACCAAGAAGCTTCTAACTTCATGGACATTCTTCAAATCGGGCCAATCACGTATAGTCTCTATCTTGGCCAGATCCATTTGCACTCCTGCTACTGAGACAATGTGTGCCAAAAAGTGTATCTCTAGTAGGAAAAATTCACTTTTCTTTGCATTAATCACTAACGTGTGATCTCGTAGTGCCTGAAAGACCTGAAGCAGATGATCTCTGTGTTCTACCTCATTCTTAGAGAAAACAATGATGTCGCCAACAAATAGTCTGTACTCTCAAAAAATCCTGTCCATCATCCGGTTAAATGTCGCAAGAGCATTGGTTAAGCCAAAAGACATCACCAAAAACTCAAATAACCCAAAAGTCGTCCGAAAGGCTGTCTTGTAGACGTCTGTCGGCGCGATTCGGATCTGATGATATCCACTCTTCAAGTCAATCCTGCTAAAGCACGAGGATCCATGTAACCTATCGAGTATATCATCGATCCTAGGAATCGAAAATCTGTTCTTGATGGTGATTTTGTTGAGAGCTCTATAATCGATGCACATCCTCCAAGATCCGTCTTTCTTCAAAACCAACAACACTGGAGAGCAATACGGTAAAGTACTAGGCTGGACAAGACCCTTTTCCAAGAGCTCTTTCACTTGGTTCATAATCTCTTCACTCTGTGCTCGGCTCACACGGTAAGGTGGCCGGTTCGGTGGTGTGCTTCCAGGTATCAGATCAATGGTATGATCTTCAGGACGAGCAGGTGGTAACTCTCCTGGTAGGCCCTCTGAGAAGCAATCGGCGTGAGAGTGGAGAAAATCTTGGCGTTCTTTTTCAAGTTTAGACATATTTGTCCTATCCTTATCGCTCAATTCTTTCATAAAGATCGAGTAACAAACAGACTGGATTTCATTAATTTTGAAATGGCCGAAGCCGATACAATAGGGACAGACTCGCCCTTCAGTTTAATATCAAGTACAATTGTTCTGCCCTTTTCTGTAGTAAAAGTCGCTTTTCTTGCCCGATAATCGACCACGGCGTTGTTCTTGTGGTACCAAGGAATCCCTAAGAGAACATCACAACCCTTCAAAGGCATTATGAAGAAGTCCTCATGCCCCAAATACCCCTGACAATGCAACCGAAGTTTGCCAATGACAGGTGTAATGGCTACGTCCCTGCTGGGTGCCGCTAGAACTGCCTCCGCAAGTGGTCCCATCCGATCGGGAGTAATCTTGAGCCGCACCGCCAATTCCAGTGAAATGAAGTTGGCCTTGGCTTCTCTATCAAAGAAAATCAGGGCCTCTTGATCTTTCACTTTGCCCCAAGCTCGGCAAAGTTCTGTACTCTAATCCATGGTGTGGGGATCGGTACCCACACAATCTGGAACCAGTCATGTTTTCATCTTGCCTTTTCGTCCACGTTCCTCAGCTGCTCTCGAACTCTCAGGTCTGTCGTTGTCCTTATCATTCTGTTCTTTCTGTGCCTTTTTAGGGAACTTCGTAGAGATGTGTCCATGTTCCCCGCATCCAAAGCACTTCCCCTCCTTGATGAATCGAGCTCGCTCCTGAGGAGTAAGCTTGGGTCGTGTATCCTTTTTCTCTAGGTTGCTCTTTTTCTTTCTACTTTCATTCCCAAAAGTCTATGCGGCTCGTTGTGTCATGGCCTCATCTGTGGGGTAGGTCAGACTGCCAGAGTGAATGGCAAAGCCCCGCTTCGCATGACTCATCAACTCTTGAATAGAAGCTGACTTCTGCTCCAAGCAGTGATCTTGGATCTCTGTAGGTAGACCCAAGGTGAACCGCTCAATCTGTTCTTTGAACGAGATCTTCTTGAATGAAGAGGCAGGTAGAAAAGAGCTCCAGAATCTTTCACAGTAAGCATTGATTGTATCTTTCTTGGTCATTCGAAGATGGTTCCAAGTAGCTCGTATATCTCGTTCATATTCTTGTGTCAACCAAGAAGAAATAAAAAGCTTCTTAAATTTCAGCCATTTTACTGGCGCAGTCTTGTTTAAAAGAAGCGTGGACCACCAACTTCCAAGTACGAGCATTCCCCTTATAGTAAGAGGCAGCTCTCCGAATCTTGGAGTGCTCTGAATAGCGTCCTCCCGTGAAAGCGATGTCAAACTGTTGTATAAAAGACAAAGCCTTCGAAGCATCTGAGTATCCTGAAAAAGTATCAAACTTGATCGAGTGGCCACCTTCCTTAAACTCTCGGACTTTCTTGCTTTTATCTTCGAGAAAGTCATATTGGTTGGCTTTGTAAAAATTCTTCTTGTTCGCATAAAAGTTTCCATCATCGAATGTGAGTTGTTTGTAGACGAGAGTCCTCAGTAGAACTGTCAGTCTCTGGGCGAGATTTAGCCTTCTTTGCCTTTTTCTTGCCCTTTCCGAAGCTTTGTTTCTTGCTTCGCTTTTTACCTTTTCTGTCTTCTTCGCTCGAATCTGAAGAGCTAGAAGAACTGTTAGAAGAAGAAGAAGAAGAAGAACTGGGTACTCCTTCAAATCGAACACGCTTCTTCTGTTTCTTTGCCTTGTCAAATGTCGACTGACGACCCAAATATCCCGGGAAGTCAGTGGCTTTCTTCTGCTTTTTGCGGAGCTTTTTGGCTTTCTTTTGCGCGTCAAAAAGCTGATCAATTTGTGTATCAACCACCTCTTGTAATTCCTTCTCTAAATACTGTTTGTGATCAGAAGGTTTCTTGAGAGCGAGTTTCAGGGGTGGTGTAGTGGTTTTCTGCCACTGCACATGCACTTCCTGAAAAGAAGTCTCGCTCATATATTTTGCCAATTTCGGATCCTTCGCAAAACTAAGCATCATCTTTGTTGCATCGCCGATCAATTGTCGACGCTTCATCTCTCTTTGCTCCGCCTGAGTAGGCCGAGGCGGGCCATACTCTCTGCCGGAATCTTCGTTGTGATCCCTGCCTGCATCTTCGTTATGATCCCTGCCTGCTCTGAGAAGTGAGGCCCTCACCACTTATTTAAAGATACAAGGGATGCCCAAAAGCAGAGCCCCAAAAGCTTTTAAAATAAAAAGCATCAGTTCTCTCTCTCTCTTAGAGAGTCTTTTCTTCTTTTTTAATAAAAAAAAAAAATTCACGTCGCTCATCATTTTTTAAAAAATAATAATAAATAAATAAAAAAAGCCTCCGCGATATCCGGAAATTAGGGTTTCTGGCAAAAATTAGGGTTTCTGCTGTCCACCACGTCATCACTTTGTGACATACCCCCCTCTTGAAAGCATTGTAATCGACCGCGATTACGCCTGCAAAACCGACAAAAGCCATAAACCGTCTTAGCAGACACTGATTGTTAGTACCTACGTACTAGGAACACACATCTAGCACATGTACAAAATCGACAGTCACATCACACGACATCACAAGACATCACCAGACATTCAACATTCATTCGGATCTTAGACCATGATTTATCGGCAATGTAGCTAGCAATCACATCTAGGTCCAATCGGGACCTCATCGATGTTCGATTGACTAACCCCTATTGCAACCATGTCTATTCGAGATCAATCAGACCAAAATGCTGCAGTCATTTCGGCTATCAGTTCCTGCACTCAAAAGAAGTCAAGAACAAATCAGTATCATTATCAGGAATTCCATTTCATAAAGTCATCAAGCAGAATACTGTCAGCTCTCAGTATCCCTGAAGCTCAAAGAGACATCAGTGACTTTAGTATCAAAATCGAGGCATCTGTTGACAAGGGAGCGGAGTGACTCCCCTCTTGTGCATCCCACTGCACAAGGTCTTCGGCCAAGTTGAATTTCTGGGTTCCGTTTGGAGTAGACTATGCTAAACCAAAACATCAAGGTAAAGTTTCACAATCCGAGGAGTATCTGCTAGGTCCTCCTCCTCCATCCACTTCGCATCAAATGCAGGAAAGTTCTTGAACTAAACCAAGAACCGCCTTCGGACTTTACCTTTCTTCGTATCATTATGTGCCAAAATCTGTTCAGGAACAAGGATCTCCTCGTTTTCTTCCACTGCGGGTTGCTCATCAGGCTCCCCATCATCAGGCACATCACCCTTAACAGGGTTCAAGAGACTCACATGCAATGCATTGTGAATCCTCCAAGTATCTGGCAGTTTCAATCGGAAGGAGACATCATTTATCTTTTCAGTAATCTGGAAAGGTCCGTAGTATCACATACTAAGCTTTGGAAAAAGCCTCTCCTTTCCCTCTTTCTTTCTTAGGCGTGCCTTCTCAAAAGTAAGAGCACCCAATCATCCTCCTTCAGTTTCAAGTCGCGACGATGGCGATCCGCTGCCTTTTTCTGTCGTTCTTGAGACTCCTTCAAAGTCTCGCGAACCTTGGCAAAAGCCGTATCCAAATCTCGCGAATATTCATCCGCTTCCAATATCTAATCTTTCGTGCTTAGGAAGGATGGAACCTTCGCAGCACTTTCAACAATCTCACATGGCGTCTTCCCCGTCAAAGAGTGTATCGTGTTATTGTAGGCAAATTCCACCAAAGGTAAGTTCTTTTCCCATTGAGTCTTCTGATCCGAGATACAAGACTTCAATAAATCTAAAATCACTGAATTGGCAATCTCAAATTGCCCGTCAGTCTGCAAGTGGAACGATGACGAGAACTGCAACTGCGTGCCAATGTTCTCCCAAATTGCCTTCCAAAACAAACTCATAAATCTGGGGTCTCTGTCGGAGACAATCGTCTTAGACGTGCCATGTAATCGTAAAATCATCGTGATCATTGTGTGTTCTCGGGAGATCAAAAAATGAAATCCATTTCAATATTTTCCCAGGGGCGGGTGGGTATGGATAAAGGCTGTAACATCCCTGTGCCTTATGCCTGTCAAACTTGACCTTCTGGCATACCAAGCAACTGCACACAAACTCTTCCACATCCTTTTTGAGTCTCGGTCCAAAGAAGTATTTCTCTACCCCTTTCATGGTGCAGTGACCCGTAAAAGGTGGACAGTGGCATTCAGTCATAACCTTCTCCCTCAACGGCTGTGTAATGCACAACATAGTATTTTTCATCAAGTAGCCTTCCCGAAGGCAGTATCCAACTACTGTCTCCCCATCCCGTAGACGTGTGAAAATATCTGCAAAATCTGTATCTGTGGCATACTGATCGACCATATCCTCGAAGCTCCTATGATGTATCGCGGAAATAGCAAGAACCAACGGTTTTCGAAACAAAGCATTTGCCACCACATTCTTCTGTCCCTACACATGGACAATATGGAAGTGGAACTGTGACAAGATGTTCGCCCACCGCATCTGCTTTTCCAAAAGCTGCTTCTGTGACAAGAAGTAGCGCCAACTCTGATGGTCTGTAAAGACAGTGAAATCCGCTCCGAGTAGGTAATGCCGCCACTGAGCAAGAGCATGGATAACCGCCAAAAGCTCTTTCTCATAAATCTGTGCTGTCATCTCCGGCCTAGAGAACAAACGGCTCTCGTAAGCTATGACATGGCCTTCTTGCATCAAGACCGCACCCAGACTACAACCACAAGCATCACAATATACTTCAAATGACTTCTGCAAGTCCGGCAAAGTCAAAATAGGTCTTGTAGTCAATTTCTCTTTCAGTGTATGAAAAGGCAGTCACCTCTGTGGGTCCCCACGAGAAAGGTACTCCTTTCTGTGTCAAGGTATGCAAAGGGGAAGCAACCTCTGCAAACTTTCGTATGAACCGCACGAACACAGTCCCAAGAAGCTTCTAACTTCATGGACATTCCTCAAATCGGGCCAATCACGGATAGTCTCTATCTTGGCCGGGTCCATTTGCACTCCTGCTGCTGACACAATGTGTCCCAAAAAGTGTATCTCTGGTAGGAAAAATTCACTTTTCTTTGCATTAATCACTAAAGTGTGATCTCGTAATGCCTGAAAGACTTGAAGCAGATGATCTTTGTGTTCTGCCTCATTCTTGGAGAAAACAATGATGTCGTCAAAGAAAGTGCCAACAAATAGCCTGTACTCTCGAAAAATCCTGTCCATCATCCGGTTAAATGTCGCAGGAGCATTGGTTAAGCCAAAAGGCATCACCAAAAACTCAAATAACCCAAAAGTCATCCGAAAAGCTGTCTTGTAGACATCTCCTGGCGCGATCCTAATCTGATGATATCCACTCTTCAAGTCAATCCTACTAAAGCATGAGGATCCCTGTAACCTGTCGAGTATATCATCGATCCTAGGAATCAGAAATCTGTTCTTGATGGTGATTTTGTTGAGAGCTCTATAATCGATGCACATTCTCCAAGAACCGTCTTTCTTCAAAACC
Source organism: Adiantum capillus-veneris (assembly GCF_014529385.1). Lineage (NCBI taxonomy): Eukaryota > Viridiplantae > Streptophyta > Polypodiopsida > Polypodiales > Pteridaceae > Adiantum > Adiantum capillus-veneris. The sequence continues at coordinate 56,908,850 of NC_140947.1, forward strand.
AACAACACTGGAGAGCAATACGGTGAAGTACTAGGCTGGACAAGACCCTTTTCCAAGAGGTCTTTCACTGGGTTCATAATCTTTTCATTTTGTACTCCGCTCACACGATAAGGTGGCCGATTCGGTGGCGTGCTTCCAGGTATCAGATCAATGGTTTGATCTTCAGGCCCTCTGAAAAGCAATCGGCATGAGTGTGGAGAAAAATCTTGGCGTTCTTTTGATCAGGTCAAAACATATTCAACCTTTATCCAGCGTTCAGTTCTCTCCCAAAAGAATGATTAAGAAACTGAAGTTCATCAAGTACAATACGTCACTCGCGTGCCCTGAACACCCCTGTCATTGCAAACAAAGTTTGCCAATGCTCGGTGTAATGGCAACATCCCATCCGGGTGCCAGTTGAACTACCTCTGCCTGTGGCGTCAGTCTATCGGGTGTAATTCCAAATCGAGCCGCCAATTCCAAGTGAAAAGAAGTTGGCCTTGGCTCCTTCAAAAGAGCTTCCTGATCCTTCACTTTGCCCCAAAAGCGGCAAAGTTTGTACTTTCATTCATTAGATTCGGTGCAGGTCCCACGCCATGTGGTACCAGTTCTGCTTTTCTATCTGCCTTTTCTGCCACATTCCTCAGCTGCTCTCGAACTTTCAGACCTGTCATCGTCTTTATCATTCTGTTCTTTCTGTGCCTTATGAGGGCACTTCGCGGAGATATGTCCATGTTCTCCGCATCCAAAGCACTTCCCCTCTCTGATGAAGCGAGCTCTCTCCTCAGGAGTAAGCTTGGGTCGTGCATCCTTTTTCTCTAGGTTGCTCTTTTTCTTTCTACTTTCATTCCCAGAAGTCTGTTCGACTCGTTGAGTCATGGCCTCATCTGTGGGGTAGGTCAGACTGCCAGAGTGAATGGCAAAGCCCCGCTTTGCATGACTCATCAACTCCTGAATAGAAGCTGACTTCTGTTCCAAGCACTGATCTCGGATCTCTGTAGGTAGACCCAAGGTAAACCGCTCAATCTGTTCTCTGAACGAGATCTTCTTGAATGAAGAGGCGGGTAGAAAAGAGCTCCAGAATCTTTCACAATAAGCATTGATTGTGTCTTTCTTGGTCATCCGAAGATGGTTCCGAGCAGCTCGTATATCTCGTTCATATTCTTGCGTCAACCAAGAAGAAATAAAAAGCTTTTTAAATTTCAGCCATTTAACGGGCGCAGTCTTGTTTAAAAGAAGCGTGGACCACCAAGTACGAGCATTCCCCTTAAGGTAAGAGGTAACTCTCCGAATCTTGGAGTGCTCTGAATAGCGTCCTCCCGCGAAAGCGATGTCAAACTGCTGTATAAAACACAAAGCCTTCGAAGCATCTGAGTATCCTGAAAAAGTATCAAACTTGATCGAGTGGCCACCTTCCTTAAACTCTCGGACTTTCTTGCTTTTATCTTCGAGAAAGTCATACTGGTTGGCTTTGTAAAAATTCTTCTTGTTCGCATAAAACTTTCCGTCATCGGAATCTGAGCTGTCTGTAGACAAGTCCTTAGTAGAACTGTCAGTCTCTGGGCGAGATTTAGCCTTCTTTGCCTTTCTCTTTCCCTTTCCAAAGCGTTGCTTCTTCCTCCGCTTTTTACCTTTTCTTTCTTCTTCGCTCGAATCCGAGGAGCTAGAAGAACTGTCAAAAGAAGAAGAAGAAGAAGAACTACTGGGTACTCCTTCAAATCGAACACGCTTCTTCTGTTTTTTTTTTGCCTTGTCAAAAAGTCGACCGACGACCCAAATATCCCGGGAAGTCAGTGCCTTTCTTCTGCTTTTTGCCTTTCTTTTGCGCGTCAAAAAGTTGAGCAATCCGTGCATCAACCACGTTCTCCAGTTCCTTCTCCGTATATTTTCTTGGAGGCAGAAGGTTTCTTGAGAGCGGGTTTCGGGAGTGGTGTTGTGGTTCTTTGCCACTCCATCTGTACCTCTTCTAAAGAGGTCTGGTTCATATATTTTGCCATCTTCGGGTCCTTGGCAAAATTGAGCATCATCTTTGTTGCATCGCCGATCAACTGGCGATGCTCCATCTCTCGCCGCTCCGCCTGAGTAGGCCAAAGCGGGCCATACTCTCTGCCGGAATCTTCGTTGTGATCCCTGTCCGCATCTCCAGATGCAGAGGGAGTCGACTGATCCTTGCGTGAAGCCATAGGTGCAGGAGAAAAAATTCGGGGATCGGATTTCCCGTAGAAGAGAAATCGGCCGTGCTCTGATACCACTGTAACAGACTTGGACACTCCAAGTCAAGAATCAACCGCGACAGCACCAAATAACCACTTCAAAACAATTCACAGATCACAATAGACTTGCACTGGCCCGGCGGAGTTCCGTGCCTAGAGATATTGGCCCCAAAGACTGGTGCCCCTTTCGGTATTTCTTTTTGTATTAATCAATCATCAAAGTACAAGAGAGAGGTTAGGTTTCACTCTCAGACTCTGCGTCCATATGCTCTGAGAAGTGAGGCCCTCACCACTTATTTAAAGATACAAGGGATGCCCAAAAGCAGAGCCCCAAAAGCTCTTAAAATAATAAGCATCAGTTCTCTCTCTCTCTTAGAGAGTCTTTTCTTTTTTTTTTAATAAAAAAAAGCAAAATTCGCGTCGCTCATCATTTCAAAAAAAAAAAAAAAAGCCTTAGCGATATCCGGAAATTAGGGTTTCTGCTGTCCGCCACGTCATCACTTTGTGACACAAACACCCATTTGGTTAGATCTATTGAGGCCACTCTTCTGATTGGCACCACCTTATGTTGTACAGATGCCAAATTCCAGTCGGGCCTTGTGTATCTTGTTTGTTGAGCAAAGTGGAAGTGCTGGTGAAGCATTCTCATAAGGTGAGCTGTCTTTTTTCCCTTCACGGACTCAAAGGTTGGCAGCTTCTGAGTACTGATATCTTCGTCGGAATACCCTTGTGGTTTGATGGTTTTGCCTCTTGTCAAATGTGTGATGTTTGCTATGACCTCAGGTGTCACAAGAATTTGACACGACTCTCCTTGTGCATTGGTTACTGTGTGCATAGTCCTGGTCGTTCTTCTTGTGCACTTTTCTGGTGTATGAGAAGAGCGGCCGGGCATGCCCTACCAGACTCCGAAAACAAAACAAAAAACATTGGTTACTGTGGCGGTGGCCCTATCATTCCCTTCCTTCTTGATGGTTGTTAGAACCTCGTGAGCTCTTCTATAGTCAGCCATGACTATGGGTGCTGCCAGGAAATTATCTAGCTATAGTCTAGCTATGGTCATCTCTGCTTGTTCTGGCACAAATGCCATTTGCATTGAACCCTTGTGGCATTTGCGGTGCCTCCCATCTCTTTCCTTGATCATCCTTCCATGTGGTAATAAAGACCCTTTGTCCTTGCGCCACTTGAATGGCCTCGTCGATAAAGCATGCCTTTGCTCCAACTATATTTTCCATTTCAGGCTGGAAGCTTGGAAGATCACCTAGGTTGAAGATGGTCCGGTGCCTCATCTTCCTGAGTGTATTTTCCGATGTACTTCAGAGAGTTTCTGAGGGATTAGTACCACAGTTATGGTTGCCAAATGAATTTTTATGGCAGTTAGCATTTTCTAAGTTAGAAGGTCAGAAAATTGGTGTAACAATGTCAATTTTGAGCTTTGAAAGTAGTTTTGGGATCCTGGTGACCTCAGCTTTGCCACCTGAGCTTTTTGTGACTTTTTTCATACGGTTTGTATGCTCATGGCCTGCTGACTCCAAATATACCTTGGTTTCACACCTTGGATCTCAAAATCTTAAAAAATGGCCCAAAAAGTTTTTTCTAGTTGTTTTGGACTCTATCTCTTAGGTACTCTTTCATCCTTCATCATTTTGGCTTGATTGGAGTTCATGTTTGGATTCCACTCTTCAAGAGGGTTCTCTGGACTACCAACATGCCTAGAGGATTTTCAACTTGTCAAAATTTTTTCCATCAATGAGGTAGGCGGTTGGTGCCAGTTTTTCAGAATGTCATGATTTTGGCATATTCTGGTTCCCCTTGGTCTATACACTCCTCTGAGCATGTGCATCCATTATCTAAATCCTTGTTTGGCTCTTCCTTTGAATTTTCACTCTCTCACAAGCCCTCTTGGCCATAAATCTCCTGCTTATGGTTTTCTGTCTTTCTTCTTGAACTCCTATTGTGTCTTGCTAGAAGGTTTCTTGAGCTATTGGTGACCTCCTTTGGGATTTTTTATCTATGGTCTAGCCATTTTGCTGTTGTCGTCGAAAAACGCTCAAAAACGCGTCTTTGGGCTTCATATTAATTTTGGTTGGAATTTTGCCTTGGAACTGATTTCTTCGGTTACTAAGAGTCTTAGGGAGGTTATGGTATCAAAATTCAGGGTTTTGACACTCCTAAGCCCTATTTTGGCAATTTTAGTCCTGTCAGGGCATATCTTTCTCTATCTTGACCCTGGGTGATCCAAATTTGGTGTACTTGCTTCCTGGGGGTTACCTAAGACCTAGGGAAGCTGTCTGGATTGTCAAATTGTCAAAATGCTGTAGGTGGCACCAACCGTGGGGCTTTTTTGCTGGGAATGCATCTGGCCAGCTCCCATTGGGTCCGTTGGGTCCCAGGTGTCCATTGGTACCTGGGTAACGGGTTTCACTTTTTGGATACCTGTTGTGACCTTGGGGATCAATTTTGGGTTTTCTGTGGTCTCCTGTTTGATGACCATTCCATGGTCCAAATTGAATGTACCTGCAACATGGATTCCTGGTAGCCTGTACGACACACTGCCAACCTCTGATTTCCAAAAAAGGCCAGGTGGCACCAATCACTTGGGCTTTTCTTGACCTGGACCTCATCGGTGGGTTCCGTGTACTTGCTCAATGCTTTCCTGAGGTGCACTCATTGTTTGGTCATCTAATTTGTGTGTATCATTCAGGTTTCTACTGTGACGTGCATAGGTCCCGTTCTCATCGTGCATGTGACGTATTAGTAATTAGTTTACATGTCAGTGTTCTACAAGGGTTAGGAGAAGTTTACATGTCAGTGTTCTACAAGGGTTAGGGGACTCACTGCTCATGTTGCCTGGCTGCTGGATGCTGGATGCTGGTACATGCCGTACAAAGCGGTGGAAGCACGCGCGCTTGAGGGCTCTAGCTCTCTCTCCAACTGTGTAGTAGAAAATGACTCGGAGATCCCCCTATGTTAGTATAAGTGCCTAGTGGTCCTGAAACCGACTAAATCTTTTGATGCTATTGCTCCTAAAGCTTATCCCACACTCCTTATGGGTCTTCAATTTTTGCATTTGGATGCCGGATGCTCCAGATATGGCTGAATGATCGTTCGCGCCACCGTCAGTTTTAGGCAAAAATTGGATGTTCTCCGATTGCTTCCAAACTTTTTCTGGGAATTCCTCTGGCTTTGGCGTTCCGTGGTTTCACTCCAGAATCTTGATTGCCTTTTTTGATTTTTTAGGTTCACAAGAAAATACCAAAAGTACTTTAAAGATCCAAAATAGCCTGGAACTAATAAAATTCGGCTGAAAAATACACAAAAATGAGGATAATTAACTCAACACTTGGGAACCCATTCCGCGGTTATGTACACACATTCTTGGTCAAAATTGGTTTACTTTTGTCGTTTTTTGATGATTTTTGACCAATTAACGCATTTTAAAATTATGAAATATGAAAATTATGATATATACATAGATATAAGGGTGATTGGTCCTGATTTTGACTTGATCCCTTCTCTAAACTCACACGGGCATTAGATTTTTAGCGTTCACAAATGAAAAATTAAATCAAACGCAAATTTTAAAATGAAAACATTGCCCGTTGATTTTTCCGACTTGGACTTTGCATGACATGCCTCCTCCCTCCGACGATTGGTTGTCCTGGGTACAGTGCACGGGTATTCGAAAATTGTGCTTAAATGCAAGGCCGTGTAATATGGTCCTATGCATGCTTTTGCAGAATTATGCATGGAAAAATCAATGCGGTGCAAGAGGAGGGTTATAAGCGATATGCTTATGGGCATGTGCTGTCGAAGCCTCCTATTCTATTGGTTGCAATGGTCTTTTGAGTGACTATTGTCCGTGTAACTTGACTTGAAGCGCTTGTGCCCTCTCTTTGATAGTTAGCTGCTGGATTTTTCCGGCTTGGGCACTTGGTGGATTGGTTTGCTTTTTAGGAAGCCATTCTTTCTTGGTTATTGGTGACTTTGGCTTCTCCGGCTGTGTTGCTATTGGTTGAGTTTTGCTCTTTGATATCCATATGTATGCTTGAGCTTCTTGCACCTTAACCAATGGCTTTGGTAGCCATACTTGCTTGTGTTTTCTTGCCAGTGCAACTTGTCTTGGTTCCTTTTTTGATTGCTGTTGGGTAGTTTTGGTTGCATCCGTGAATGGTTTTTGTCTCTTTGGTACCCATATGAATTGATTTATTCCTTGTGTGTCGATGGTTTGTTTGGGCACCCATGTTTCTGTGATTGTTGGGTATTGAGGCTTCTTTTGTTGACTTTGTTGGATTTTTGGTATCTATGGTCCTTTTGGCTGGTAGATTTTTGCTTTCTGGGGAGAGCTTTGCCGTTTACAGATCCATGTAGTGGATGAGCTTGGTCTATCTTTTGGTATCAACCCTATTTGACTACATATTTGGAGACATTGGGACATTTTCTTGTGTCTATTGGTGATTCCAGAGGTAACGCAATGCCCATTGACAGTCCTTGATATGGACGAATGGGGTCCACTATGGCACAAACAAAATGTGGAACTTGAGAAGGCACTTGGTAAAGAGTGGCAAGATCTTTAAGGGCAAAAGGTGCTTGGTAATTTGGAACAGCAACCATTGGTTGAAAACTTGATGGAAGAGAATCAAAGAAAGTAAGTGCTCATACACGAAGGTTCACTTTGTTTGCATTATTGCTTTGTCTTTTGAACTATTATTATTGTTTGTAAAGCCAAAGAGGCTGAATTGTTACTTACACTAGATACAACAAATGTGTAAGCCTCTTAGCTAGTAAACCAAGTCCTCATGCTTTCTTTACTGTGCATAAGCTCATAAACATTTCTTTTTTTGTTATATGTAGGATATCTAGGGCACATGTCACACCAAACATTGCTCATGAAATTTATATGTTTCAAATTTAGTATGGCAAACAAAGAGTTGATTCTTGACACGTTGACACCTGAAATGAGAGAATGGGCCAAGATGGAAATGACTATGGAGGCAAGGTATTACCATGGTGTTCCACCATGGAATAACACTCCCAGTGGATTGATCTCTCAACTTGTGTGGAAGGCAATTCTTAAAGCAAATGTTGTTGAAACCATGCATCATTGTGTGATCAAACTTTCATGCTTTTTTTTTTGGCATTCTATTTCAGGATAAGGTTAATGCATTCATCTCCAAAAGAAATGCAATGATTGAAGCTAGTTTGTAGGGCAAACGAGGACTTTTTTTTTTCTCAGAGATATTGGAATTAGTAAAACAAGTAATTTTCAAGTTCAGACATGTGACATTCTTTACATACTTCTTTATTATTTTGATGCGGATTATAGAGCTTCAGCTTCCAGCTTGTATTACCTTGTCATTTCTTTGTCTATCTACAGAAGAAGTCGACAGCAAATACCCCATGTACATTTTGAGTACCTACTTGACCTAGGTGTAAAGGTCATTTTTGTAAGATTTGGGATCCATTATCATAATCAAAGTCTCTGAGTTAAGGATAAGTCTTTGTCGTGAGTGCACAGCACATAGCACTGCATCTTTGCGAGCACGCACTACACTGCACGCACACCACATTCGCAAATGAAGAGCACCAATGATATAGCTTCGAGCAGCTCTATGCATCCATATCCACCGCGAACAATGCAACGTACCCACCACATATGCACACCCCGCAAGCTTTACGATAAGATAACTCGTTTTTGTACTTTTGATCACCATTTCGATCATAGATATAGGATTACCACGATTAGGAGGACCTTTAGAGGCCATCTGTGACCAACAACAACAACCAGCATATTACTATCAGACAATAATTGCAATTTTTGCAGAGGTGTAGAAATTGATTATTTTGATTGGAAGAGTTCCTTAGATGCTACGGAATATGTAAGTTAGAGTTTGAAGCCATTTCAATAGCGTTTGCATAGGATATGATGAGGTTCAGATTTATAGAAAGTGCTTGTAGATATAGGTGTAATGTACAGCGGAAGTGAATGTTGAGCTTTGCTCAAGATCAGTGCTCCGAACTATGCTCAGGGGTTCTTTTTACTTACGTAAGGGAGAGCCTTCCGTTCCTTTAGTGAGAGAGTGCAATGGACACAAACAAAGTGAACACTGTGAATGAAGGTGTTGAGACTGAGAGATAGAGAGAGAAGAATACGACACCAGAATGTTGTCAAAACCCTCCTCTGAAGGCCCCACTCTCTATGGCGAGAGCGGTCTACTATTGATTGCACAAATTTCTACAATGCTTGGACTTGCCAACGATGTCGACGACGATGAGGACGATGACAAGACGGGCTGAAATCTGAAAACGCTAATGGCTGAAATCTGCAAATCTTTATCTGCTGAATTCTGACTCTATGTCAGTCACGATGTCAATGGCGACGACGCGTTGAAAACACAGATGCTGAAATCTTCGTTTTTCAGACTGAAACTGCATACTTCGATGGATCTGACAGTGCGGCGAGGATCTGTTGCGGGAAGGTGAGATCTGCAAGGTTCGAAACTTCTACTACGATGTGTCTATGCTGAAAACTGAAAACACCGGTGCTTCTGATGGTCTTGTCGTGGAGAATCTGTAAAAGCTAGGCTGTCATGCTGATGCAAAAACGCTAGGACTGAATGTTGTCCTGTTGCAAAAACGCTAGGCTTTTGCTGTAGTCTACTATTGCCAGGGCTGATCTGCAATGCAAAACGTTGGCTGTCTTCATGTAAAAATGCTAGGATGGATCGAGGGTCTCCTTGCAGAAAACTCTAGGTAAACTGCTTGGGGGATCTTGCTGAGAAGATGCACTGTTGGATGTCAGGTCCCTGTTGCCTCTTCTGCCAAAAAGTGCTAGCGCTAGGTTTCTTATGTAGTTGCTTATCAAAATTGCCCTACCTAGTTTCCCAACAAAAGTCACTTAAACGTAATAAGTGAAAAATGGCTAAAATAGGGAAAATAGATCTATGCACTGTAAAAATGCTCCTAATGGACGGCTCGCTGCTGCTGCTTCGCACGCCATCGCTCCCTCCCCCCCCGCGCTGCCCAGTGCTCCCCCCCCGCTACCCTTACTGCCGCGCAGCCTGCCTGACAGCGCTTCTGGCCTTCGCGCTGCCTGCCCGCCTTTTCCGCCCCCTGTCTGCCCGCTTGCCCGCTGCCTGCCTCGCGTTGCCTTGCTGCCACCACCGCCCTCGTCACCCCCTCCTACTGCCGCCAGCGCTCCCACTTGCCCCAGCTTGCTGCCCCCCCCCCCCCCCGTCTGTCCGCCCGCCTGGTTTTCACCCTGACAGCCCTGCAATTCGGCCCATTTAGCTTTGTTTCAATTCTTGGGGCGATGCTTTCTGCGCCGGATTGCAGCATCCTCCCGTCGACATCTCCTTACGACACAGCAGTAGACACAGATGGAGACTCAAGCTTCACCACAGAGGGACTCGCTAGAAGCCCCCTCGTCCGACCCCGCTGAGCCCACCATTCAACTTGCTCTCTCGCCGACAGAGCAAGCGAGCCTTGCCGCAGAGGTAGAGCGATTGCAGGCGACTTCGGTCATCTGCAAGATTCTCGGCACCCGACCTAGCAGAGGAGAGCTGTGAGACCTTCTCCAGGCTCGCCTTCTCGCAGAGGTGGGCAAGATCTTGGATGTCTAGATTCTCGGAGGGGTTTACTATCAGATCGAGTTTGAGACCTCCGAGATGGCGTCCAAGGTCATAGCTATGAGTCCACTGGCCATCTGAGCATCACGCGCCCACTTTCGACAGTGGCGACATGGTTTTGACCCGGCTTCGGATGTTCTAGTAGAGGAGGCAGACATCCCCATCTCAGTCTGCTTTCCGCGTTTACGGAGGGAGTACTTACCACTTCTCTCTAGAATTGGCTCCGCCATTGGGACTGTCCTGGAGACACCTCATACGGTAGCATCAATAGCTGCCAAGGCGGCAGCATCCCCTCAGTTCGAGTTTTGGTCAGAGATACCCACACGCTCCCGAAGGTTATCCTTCTGCCTCGGGTGAGTGGGGGTTGGTTTAGACAGAGTGTGGAGTATTCGGGCCTCCCAAACCAGTGCTTCATTTGCCGACAGATGGGCCATCTAGCGAAGGCCTGTCCACGGAGGAGGCCGCGACCTGCACCACAACCGCAGCCCCAGCCTACCAGGGCTGGCTCGCAGCCACAGCCAGCGGCACAGCGCACACATGCAGAGCCACCCTCCGAGCCTGGGGCTCCAGCGGAGGAGGGGTGGCAGCAGGTGGCCCTCAGGTGCCTGGCAGCAGGTGGCCCTAAGCCTGGCACTCAGGTGGCCCTCAGGTGCCTACTTAGCAGCAGTGGGTTCCCACGGGGAACCGCTTTGGTCCTCTTGAGCAAGAGGAGATCCCTGTGCCAGCCCCCACCTCCGCTTCACCCTCGACAGCCGCTCCCCCCCCCCCAGAGTTCCCCCCCTCTTCCTCATCCTCCCCGCTTTCTGCTCCCGTCGCCTCTCCACCTCGCCCCTCCAGCTCTGTCACCCCATCCCGCCCCTCTTCTCCTCTGCTCCCCCCAGCTCCTTCTCCCCCCCCCTCCTACTCTAGTTTCACAGTCGACTCAGAAGAGAGGTCCCTCTCCGGCGGCTAGGAGATCTCTTGGGAGCGCCTTTGCCACGAGTCGCCTAGCGAGAGAGAGTCAGCCCTTCTTGCGGCCCCCTTTGCAGATTCAGACATCTTCCCTTGCAGCTATCCCTCGTGGTCTGACGAGCATTGACATCCGACGCCTCTGGGACTTCTTCGACTACGGGTTCACTCGTTTTCTCGGCGATTCCGTAGCAGACCATGAGGCAGCCTGCTTCAGGGTCCATGTTTTGTTCCTCGCCGCTAGGGGGACAGAGGCCTTGGATTCAGCAATTGGTTTCTCCTTCCCCCTCTGTGGTAGGGCCGAGACAGAGTGGTCCCTCGACTCGGTGGTGGGATGGTTGCATACACGGGTTCTAGAGTTCTCTCACCACATGGGAGAACTTGGAGTTAGAGATATGCTGCAGACTTTGTGGCCATTGGCCAAGTTTGCGGTGACACCCCCAGACTCAGCAGGATGTAGGCACATTGTGGTGTACTTCTTTGCTGATACGCAGTGTTTGCCTTGCTATGTATACATTCATGAGGACTCCTGGACAGAGGAGGTTGCTTTACGCACGGCTCGCTCTGCTTGGGCTTGGGCTAGGCACTCACTGCAGTCACGCCTATCTAGAGGACGCTCGGATGTGGATTACTCCCCATCCAAGCCAGCCTCGAAGATAGCCCGTCTTGCTGCTGCGGCATCATCTGTTCTCTCTCGCTCCCCATGAGGATCGTCTCATGGAACGTGCAGGGACTAGGTGGGCCCCAGTTTCAGCGACAGCGGGGCCGATTGCGTCAGGAGCTTTAGTGTTGCCTTGTGGGAGGAGAGATTGATCTCCTTATGCTTCAGGAGCACCATCTGTGTGAGAGCCGCATTCGGCGATGAGGTCAGATTTTGCGTGGACGATATGATACCTTTTGGTCAGCTGCTTTTGGACCTGGAGGCATCCAGGGTGGGGTATGTATGACTATTGCGGACTCATTGCACAGCAGGCCATTGTGGGTAGAGGGATTATTGTGCCAGGCAGGGCTCAGTGGATTACTATGCAGGTTCAGGGTGGCCTTGTGGGCTTCTTGAACATCTATGCGCCCAATGTGGCGAGTGCTCGTGCAGAGTTTTGGTCACAGATTGTTGAGTCTTTGCCGCAGGCCGATCATTGGTGTATAGGAGGGGACTTCAACATGTTGGAGGACCCTTCTGACAGGATTGGTGGCAGCCATGCTACTGTGCATGGAGTCGAGTTGGCAGCTTGGGAGAGGTTGTGTATGACTTTGAGGGTCTCGGATACATGGCAGCACTCTGGTTTTGTGAGGCCCCCAGACAGTCTTGCCTTCTCTAGATCGGACCGCAGAGTGGGAGGAGTGAATCTATCGCGGATAGATCGCTTCTACACTAGTGACCACTTCAGTGACTTGGGGAGATCAGTGGACATCCTGGCAGAGACATCCTTCTCGGACCATGCACCACTGATCCTCACAGTGGCAAACAGGCAGAGGAATGGGAGCACAATGCTTCGCATCCCAGAGAGGGTCTTGTTGGACTCAGCACTCAGAGAGAGGGTAGAGGCTCTCTGGACACGTGGCATGGATAGCCAGGTTTCACCTGCAGACAGAGTGGCCTCAGGCCTAGCTCAGCTTAGCCACTTTTTTCTTCAGGAGTCTCTGGCTCGCTCGGCTGCAGCGAGAGAGGCGGAGCAATGTCTCAGACGAGGCATTGCTTCACTACAGAGGATGGAGGAGCAGCATCCAGACAGTCCATGGTTGGAGGAGCAATTACAGTAGGCTTGACAGGAGCTTGCTAGCACAGAGGAGAGGCGTCATGAGTTTGCCTTTCACCGACAGGCATCTCAGTGGACTCAGGTGGGTGACAGAGTGACTGGTGCTTTTTTTGAGATAGTGGGACCTCGGCACTCGCATGCCAAGGTCATTCAGTTGAGGAGGCCCGATGGGTCAGTTTCTTGTGAGCCCGAGGATATGCGTGCAGTTGCTACTGACTTTTACCGTGAGTTACTGTCGGCTGAGCCTCAGTCAGAGCGGCAGGATGCATGCAGGGAGCAGGTTTGGGCACAGATACCATGTCTTGTGAGAGAGGAGACGCGCCAGAGGCTAGAGATGCCACTTCAGTTTGAGGAGCTGCACACGGCTCTTAGGGCTCTCCCTCGTGGTAGTGGTCTAGGTGAGGATGGGTTGACTCCCAACTTTTTCTTGGAGTACTGGGATCTGCTTGGCCCAGATCTTTGTAGTACTTTTCAGTACATTTTGCACACAGGAGTGATGCCTAACAGCATGAGTGAGGGCCTAATCTACCTCATTCCCAAGGAGGGTGGCTCCTTGGATGAGATTCGACAGTGGCGCCCCATCACCATCCTCAACTCAGCCTACAAAATTCTTGCCAAGGCTCTGAGTTTGAGGATTCAGCCACTTTTAGAGAGCCTTATACATGGGACTCAGACAGGTTTTGTCAAGGAACGCAGTATCCTTGACAACATCTTTACTTTCTTGGAGGCTTCTGCCCTAGCACGGCTCCGTGGTGAGGACCTTGTGATTCTTCTTCTTGATTTTGAGAAGGCATACGACCGAGTTGATTAGGACTTTCTAGAGGGCACTCTACGCAGGATGGGCTTCTCAGATGCTTGGATCAGAGGGGTGTCAGCTTCGTACAGACAGGCTCACAGTTAGGTGCTTTTGGTAGGAGGGAGAGGTGAGCGCTTCATGCTCACACACTCGGTCAGACAGGGTTGTCCTCTTGCCCTCTTTCTCTTTCTGTTCTATGCGGAGGCGATGAGCAGATTTTTGGTGTCACAGCAGGTTGGTCTTCGGGGCTTAGCACTCCCTATTCGGGGAGATGAGTTACTGGACGCTGAGTTTGCCAATGACTCAGCCTTGTACTTAGATGGCTAGGAGGCCAATCTTCACAGATGTGAGCAGGCTTTGGAGACCTTCTGTTGTGCATCCGGCGCACTGATCAACTAGAGAAAGACAGTGGCTTTCTCGATTGGTAGTGCTCCTGTGCCAAATTGGATGCCAGGAGAGGGTTTCAGGTGGATTCCCCCAGGGACTGCAGTTCGGTACTTGGGTTGTCAGGTTGGTTTGGACTTGTCTCCCGAGCAGCAAATTGCTCCTCTTCTCCTGTCCATCAGGAGAAAGCTGTTACATTGGAGCTCAGCACGACTTTCGCTGGCTCGTAGAGTAGTAGCTGCCAACCAGGTGCTGTTGGCGACTATGTGGTACAACACTTCCTACTAGATCTTCTCAAGTTCTTGTATCAGCCAGGTAGAGAGGCTGATCAGGAACTTCCTTTGGTCAGGACGTGACACTCAGATGGCCCGAGTCAAGGTGGCTTGGTCAGTCATCACGCTTCCTTGTTCTCAGGGAGGGCTTGGGATCACTGATCCAGCACAGCAGAGCAGAGCCCTTCTTGGGAAGTTCATAGTCAGAGGACTTCTTCTAGGTGAGGAGCCCTGGAAGAAGTTCTTGCTGCAGAGGCTTCGTGCCAGGGTGCCTCAGTCAGGAGGCCCTTGGCAACCTTCGACCAGATGGATCTTTACAGAGATGCGCCAAGTTGGTTTGAGCAGGAGACTGGAGGACCGCTTCGCTGTGAGTTTGCTTCGTTCTTGGGAGCTCTTACGGCGTGGCCTGGAGCAAAGACAACCAACGTGCACGGAGGAGCGCCTACAGCAGCCCCTCGTCTCGAACCCCATGGTTAGCACTCAGAGAGGCCACTTGGTTGGTAGTCGGCCTCATGTTTCCTGGGGTCCCATGGCAGCAACAGGTCCAGCGTGCTCTCTAGGTGACTTGCTAGAGTTCACAGGTTTGTCAGAGGAGGTGCAGGGTTTCCAGCTATAGGGTATGAGAGGGGTGCAGAGCATGTGTCAGGACATCTCAGAGTCAGTTCCAGCTGAGTGGCTCACACCTCTCAAGCCAGTAGCACCCCGGTGGATGGGAGCCTTCACACGACTGGAGGTTCTCATTTCAATCAGGGCCTGCTCAGAGACTGTCCCAGCCCTGTTCTTCGAGCTTCAGGGTGGGGGAGGATTACAACGAGTTGCAGTAGAGGCCCCGCAGGTAGCAGAGTGTTGTTTCCAGAGGATCCGAGTTGTGGGCATCTGTGGGAGGACTTGCGTCATAGACCCTGACCCAACAGCTCTTGAGACTGGACACTGGAGGCTTTGGGCTTGGGAGTGTTGTCCATTGGCACAAGTACAGTGGGATCCTGGTGAGTGGCTATGGAGGGACCCCTTCTCTTCTGCAGACCACCCAGGAGTCCCCTTCTTTCAATACACTGTTCGGCTTGGACGTCATATACTTACAGAACAGAGAGAGGCCCGCCCCGCTACAACACGTCATTGGCAGGAGGAGGGCCTCACAATCGAATTCTTGGCAGCCTTTTGGCAGAGGCTGTGGGATTCCAGACAGCCGAGGCGCGTCACTTTGTTTCAGTGGCTGGTCGCACACAGAGCTACAGCAGTAGGGAGTTGGCTTGTGCATAGTGGTCTCTCGGTCGCATGTACAGCCTGTGACCAGTTGGTGGAGAGTCAGCGTCATTGTCTTTGGGACTGCCCCTCGGCCCAGCAGGTGTGGCTACGAGTTCTTCGGCTGATGCCTACTCTCTCCACGGCTAGATAGTACACTTGGGGGGCAGCGGCTTGGTCCACTCTCACGGGCCCGGCACTTCAGTTTGAGCTATCTTCCACCAGCAGGATGATAGTGATACAGGGGGGGGCGACCTACACTCCAGCCTGCTACAGAGCTTACTCCTCAGGAGTGGTGCAGTGAGAGAGAGGAGTGTTGGGAGCTCATCAGTGGCCTGACACTTTGGTTCATCGCTGTTTCCACATTTTTGAGGCTCGCTCTGTGTCACCAGCAGAGACTGTTCGTGACTTTTGGCTCGAGCTGATCCATACTCTCAAAAGATAACTTGAGGGACTACAGGGAAGCTCCGACCGCATGCGGGAGCGCGGTCGGAGGAAAGCCTCGCGGGAGCGCCGCGAGGCTTTCCTTCGACTCTGTCGCTCTGGGCCTTTCTACACCATTGTCCAGGGTGTGCTCAGATGGCACTACCGACCACCTGTGTGGCTCTTCCCTCCTCCCATCCCTTGATTTAGCCTCATTGTATATATGTTGTTCTTTCATTGGGAGAGTCTCCCCATCATGTTTGTCGTAGCCCTCTCTTGCAGAGGTGGTTGTAGCCCTACGGGAAGTTTTCATTAACTAATAGAAGGATCTTTTTCTCGGAAAAACAAAAAATGCTCCTAATGGATTCTGATGGTAATCTGATGATCATGCTGTGTGCAACCAAAGGATATGTGTCTGTGAACAGACTCACAAAAGTGCCAAAACACTTTCTAAGCTAAGCTAACTGAACCTCTGTCATGAAGTAGCTTGTCCATGTACACATAGGGTTAGATGTGCACGTGACATCCCCTCCTTTTCAAAGTGAGGTACTCGTACCGAACTGTATGCCATCGAGGGAGATCGCCAACAGTGTCTGAAATCTTGGAAAGGACTCTTCGCCGGCCCACTCTGATGTGTGGGTCGTGCGATACTTGAACTTCATAAAGGTCTACAACGCTTGCTTCTTTGGGTTGCGCCAAAAGCGACACAAAGTCATATGTGGCTCCTTCAATGCTTCAACTTCGTCGATAGTCATGCGTCTACCTTTCAAGAATCTCCAAGGATGAAAATTCCTGAAACCACTTCCAAGACAAAAACATGAACATACCCATTCCATGTAAAGTGACCGGAAAAATTCTAGTCTTTCGAAAAAACTGTGTATGCAATGTAGATGAACAAAGTGACAGAGTGCCCAACCATTCATCAAACACATGCAAACAATGGGATCGAAACTTGTCTTTCTGATCTAAATCAATCAAATGTGGCAAATCACAATGGAAATGCCCATGCTTAATGCTCAATCCTTCTTGTGCTCTTTCGGATACCGTGTCATGCCAAGGAAGAGACATGGAATGTGAATTCCTTGAATGCAAACATTTCATCTTTTCATGAGTAATCCACATACCTCCGTGCTCATTAATGAGTGAATCGTGCTCATCGTACAATATGTCATGCCTATGAAAAGGGATCACATAAGGACGGTGACTAAAATACAGGAAAGCATCACGAATGAAACACTCGAACAATGCGTACTGACTAATCATTTGAACACATAATGCTTCTTGTGGGGGTTCTTTGGAACTCTACTCCAGAGCCAAGATCGGTTCGTCGTGATCTATCGAATCTACAATGAGGTTAGCTTCACCAAAAAAAGTATCAACTAAACCATCACCCTTGTGAACAATCACATTATTATCTTGAAAATCATCATGCTTGTGAGTAATCACATCTTGATCATGCAAATCATCATGCTCATCATTATCGAGCAAATCATGAGTGTCGTGCTTTGGAAAAGAAGAGACTGAGAGAGTCTCCTTCTCCTGATTCTTTTCAATCTTTGTCTGCACATTAGAAATGAGAGATGAAGATTGAACAACTTGCTCTCCACGAATGACAATGGGAGAGTCACTTTTGGCATTGAAAGTGAACGTATTTTCCGCCCAATCAATGAGAGGGTTATGCTCATGAAACCATCGAATGCCCAAAAGCATATCACATCCTGAAAGAGGAGCGATTACAAATTTTCTACGGAAGGACACTCGTTGAACAGTGAAAAAAACATCAAGGCACTCTTGCGTAATGAGAGAGTCCATACCGGGAGAGAAGCCTGACACCTCGAAAGGAGATGTCTTGCGAACCTCCAAGCGGGCTCTTTCGACAAGAGAGTCACTAATCAAATCATGCATACTGCCTGGGTCAAACAATATGACAAAACGCTGACCCTTCACATGACCATAACACTTAATGAGAGACTCATCAATGGGAGGATCATAAGAGACTTGGGACACACTCGCGTTCTCATTTATTGCATTGACATAGGAAGTGGGTTCTGTGGGTTCTTTAGCTTCATTAGATTCAAGCTTAGGACATGTTCTTTTTATGTGACCCTTGATGTGACAATGAAAACAACGACCTTCCTTAGAATAAATGCTTTGTTCTTCCGACGTGATGTATCCTCTTAAAATGCATTGTTGTGCCTTTTCATCTAGAGTGAGCTTAGGTTTAGCAATTGTATTAGCTTTACCCTTAGTTTCATTTGGAGAGTTCTTTTCTGAGAGACTATTGGAAGATTGGTTAGAAGAGTTACCTTTCTTACCATTCTTACCGTTCTGAGGAGTCTGAGTGGTACTTAGTGAAGTCTTGTTTTCCTTAGGCTTTTCCTTATTGTGCTTCGTCTCTTGTGCGAGAGCAATCGCTACCGCCTTGTTGAGATCGATTGAATTGAGAACTTCGACATCAAACCTGATATAGTCGTCCAACCCGAAAATGAAAGCCTCCTTGCGCTCATCATCCGGTTTGCGTAATTGGGTGCCGAGCTGCAAAACACGATTAGAGAAAAACATAATTGGCATACCATTTTGCTTAAGACTGCGCCAATCGTCTTTCACCATGCTAGGTATTGTGGTGGCATAAACCGCGCCTTGAGCTTATCTTGGAAGTCGGCCCAATTGAAGAAAAGGGGCATGCCTTCCTCGGCTTCCTCTAGGTGCGCGGTCAACTGTGCTTCTTGCCATGCATGGTACCAATTAATGGCATCACCGGCAAGGTACATAGCTGCCGTCAAAACCTTGCTATTTCCTATCTTCTTAGTTGTCGCAAAATAAGTATTAAATTGATGCAACCAAGAATAAATAATCATAGCATCTATCTTACCATCATACTTACTGAACTGGATCTTCTCTGTGACCGTGTTGTTGGAGTCCGAATCTCGGCTTGCGCCACTTGATGAACTACCAACATCTTTGGCCGGCTGGGACTTCGAGGTGAGAACTTGTTGGACCAACTCTTGCATGCGGAGGTCTCTCTATACCTCACGCTCTGCCTCCAAGACCGCTCTCGTCTGTCTTCGGCCGCCAAGCGTGCTTGCTCACGCTCACGCTCAATAGCTGCTTGTCTTTATTCGGCCGCCCTTTGTCTTGCTTTGGCCACCAAGCGCGCTTGCTCACGCTCACGCTCAATAGATAGCTTTCTTTTTGCTTTTCTTTCTTTTCATTCCTCGGCCGCCAAGCACGCTTGTTCACGCTCGCGATCCAAGGATGCCTGTCTTTCTTTGCGGTCCCGTTCCATGGAGTCCTGTCTTTCTTGGCGTCGCGCTTCTTGTTGTAGCATCATGTCCATCATCGATTTGACTAAAGCCTCCATAGGATTTGGTACAATCCTTGGCATAGATGGGGAAGGGGGAGGGTCAGAAAAACCTCCTGGTGAGGAAAATTCTTCTTCGCCACTGCCATGCTCATCACCTCCATGCGAAGAATCCATTCCGCTTCTGGTAATGACCATACATTGAAGTCTTGGGGGGTTCTAAAGTTCACGAGGAACTTGGGTTCTTGTGGTTCTTGGTTATTGGGTTCTTGAGTTCATGAGGTTCTTCTTTCGCTCGCAATCTGTGTTAGAGAAGCATCTTCTCTTCAACCGAGCTCTTCTCTTTTCCGCGGGCGCACCCCTTGGCAGCCTTGCGCTCACACCAAGGTTACTTTTTCCCACCTCACGTCGATTGGCCGGCCGCTAAGTGCACGGTCCGCTCTCAATGAGTGAAAAGAGAAACAAGGGGAGGCTGGACAAGCCCTTCTTTCTTTGGTTTCCTGTCACTCTTCAAAAACACGATTAGGAATCGACACACCCAAGAGGACTTGGGTTACATGCGACTGCAACAAGCAAAAAAAAATTATGTGGTTCTTGTGGTTCTTTCCTTGTGTGATACAGAACACTGCCAAAGCTCTGATACCAATGTAAGGTGCAGCGGAAGTGAATGTTGAACTTTGCTCAAGATAAGTGCTCCGAACTATGTTCAGGGGTTCCTTTTACTTACGGAAGGAAGAGCCTTCCGTTCCTTTAGTGAGAGAGTGCAATGGACACAAACAAAGTGGTGAACACTATGAATGAAGGTGTTGAGACTGAGAGATAGAGAGAGAAGAATACGACACCAGAAAGTTTTCAAAACCCTCCTCCAAAGGCCCCAGTCTCTATGGCGAGAGCGTTTTACTATTGATTGCACAAATTTCTACAATGCTTGGACTTGCCGACGATGTCAACGACGATGAGGACGACGACGAGACAGGCCGAAATCTGAAAACGCTAATGGCTGAAATCTGCAAATCTTTATCTGCTGAATTCTGACTCTATGTCGGTGACGATGTCAATGGCGACGATGTGACGATGACACGCTGAAAACTTAGATGCTGAAATCTTCGTTTTCCGGGCTGAAACTGAAAACTTCGATGGATCTGACCATGCGGCGAGGATCTGTTGCGGGACGGTGAGATCTGCGAGGTTCGGGACTTCTACTACGGTGTGTCTATGCTGAAAACTGAAAACGATGGTGCTTCTGATGGTCTTATCGCGGAGAATCTGTAAAACGCTACGCTGCCATGCTGATGCAAAAACGCTAGGACTGAATGTTGTCCTGTTGCAAAAGCGCTAGGCTTCTGCTGTAGGCTGCTACTGCCGGGGCTGATCTGCAATGCAAAATGCTGGCTGTCTTCATGCAAAAATGCTAGGCTGGATTGGGGGTCTCCTTGCAGAAAACTCTACGTAAACTGCTTGGGGGGTCTTGCTGAGAAGATGCATTGTTGGATGTCAGGTCCCTGCTGCCTCTTCTGCAAAAGTGCTAGCGCTAGGTTTCTTATGTAGTTGCTTATCAAAATATCTCTACCTTGTTTCCCAACATAAGTCACTTAAAAATAATAAGTGAAAAATGGCTAAAATAGGAAAAATAGGTCTATGCACTGTAAAAATGCTCCTGATGGTAATCTGATGATCATGCTGTGTGCAACCAGAGGATATGCATCTACTCTAAGTGCTTGGGCATGCACGGTCTGCGAACAGACTCACAAAAGTGCCAGAACACTTCCCAAGGTAAGCTAACTGAACCCCTGTCATGAAGTAGCTCCACGTACACACAGGGTTAGATGTGCACGAGACAATAGGTTTCCGGCGGTCTAGATTTAGGATTTTGACTTAGTGGTCGTAGAACTGATAGTTTGACAAGGGACCAACAACCCCTTGGCGTGCCTCCATGTCCTAGTCGGATCAGCTACATCCCTTGGATTGACATTTAGTATGTTAGAGGTTATGGCTTGCTACATTGGACGTGGAATATGCCCCCAACTGTGGCGCCGTTGCCGGGGATGAGAGCTTATGCTAGAGTGGATGTCACTATCTTAGGTAGGAGATTGGCGTCATTTAGGATAAGTTGAGGCATCCTTGACTTAGAAACATTTAGCGAGTTTCTCGCTTGTTTTATATTTTCAGGTGTTTTTTGAGTTAGGTTGCGTTTTTTGGGATTATTGTTGCTTGGTGTATTGAGGTAGTGACTTGGCATCCGCAGGAGTGTGTTAAGTAAGACCGAATGGGAAAAACACAAAGAAAGCAAAAATTGTGGTTATTGTAGGTTTTGAAACCCTCCACACATCTTTTTTTTGTCTTACTAGGAGTAGATTAGGTTAGTGAATGGTTTTGAACTAATTGCAATAGGTCTAGCTTTAGATTTTGAGATTTACATCATGCATGTGCTTAGAGTTTTTGAAGCTTGAAAGTCTGAGAATGCTTGGAAATTAGGTACATTGCAAGGATGTTTGAGTTTGATTGCATATTTGTGCTTGTTAGAAGGTGTATGAACCTGAGCTACTTGCCAGATTTTGAATTGACCAAGAATTAGCAAGGACAGACAATAATCACGATTATTGTTTGACCAGGCAAATTTAGCAGACTAAGACATTTTACCAATGCATACTTGTTTTATGATGTATTGACATCACATTTGTGCAGAAACTTGGACAAAATATCATTTGGGTAAGTCTTAGTGAGTATAACAGAGAAGGGCAAAAGTGGAAAAACGACTTCTACCAATAAGAGAGACAAAAATCCAAGGTAAGGGTATGAAAGAGACCACAAGAGCAAGGTAAACACAAGGGTAAAGTCAAAAGTGGAATAAGAGTGCGATTTTTGTTTGCATAGACAATAATCACTACTATTGTCTACGAGGGTCAAAACTAAGTTGAAGTGTGAAACTTGACTTACCAAGGTAATTCTTGAGTGGTTATAAGCAATTGGGTAAAAGGGTTTGTGATTTAGATCACTTTATCTCAAGTAGCAGCAAAAACACTAAGAAAAAATCACTAGAAAATGGATAAAATAAGGGTTATAAGTCCAAACAAGGTGAACCTTAAGGGATAAGCTCCACAAGGAGTGTAGAATCAAGGATAACTAAAAAGCCTTAATTTGAGGTCAAAACATGGTCCCCACAACAATAATCGCAATTAGTGCTTGAGGTCTCTGTAGATCAAGTGGATGAGACAAGATTCATACCAAAGGTAAGCTAGGTAAAAGAAACTCAACCATCTAGTTAAATTGGAATTTGGACCCCAAAATTGGGAGAAAAGACAAACCCTAGCTGCAACCTTGAGAAAACACTAAAAGTGGGATAACTTGAAAAAGAAAAGTCCAAATTGGGTCAAACCAAAAGGATTGAGCTTAGGATAGAGTGTATATACAGGCTTCAAGCGGGTTCCCTCAAATCAGATCAAAATCAGCTGTCAGCATATATTTGGCAAAATTTTTTGAAGCCTCTACTTTGGTGTAGTTAGCATATAGGCTTTGCAAGGCTTTCATAGGTTCAGGAGTGGAAAATAATTTTTAAAGTGTACAAAGTAATAGCAACAGCTATCAGTTAGACTTTTGCTTGAAAGACTAAGTGGGACCAAGTCCAAGGTTGGAGTGTTGTCTTGTACAGATGCATGAGCAACTAGAGGACATTCTTGAAGCGAATTAGTTGTTCTCCAAGATAACAGGTTTGGTTTGAGCATTCATTAGCAGTTTCATGTCTCTTAGGTCAGGAGCATACATCAGGTCAGGAGACCAGGTTAGCAAGATCTCTATCGAGAAGAGCATTAACCAGCCTGACCTAGTTTCTTTGTCTCCTAGGCTTGAGGAAGCAGAGATTGTCTCTGATACATCATATGACAGGTCAATTCCAATAGTAATGGATGCTAGAATCCCAGTGAGTTTTAAGAACAACGTGGAGGTAATTGGGACATTTGTGATGGAACCCCATGTGCCACCATCATTGTTGCAATTTGTTTATTGCAATGACCAGGGAGCCAAGATCTACATAGATGCTATGAGAAGGTATTTTGTGCAGATTAAAGATAGACACAATTAGAATTTTAGGAGAGAGTATCTGCAATCTATAGTGGTGAGCAAACATTTTTTGATAAGGGAGTTTCCTATATGGTGATTGTGGATCACGCTAATGCGGATAAGATGAGAACCCGGGGGGTTCACTTTATAAAACATGTGCCTATTAAGTGAGTTCAATAGAAGGGTATTAAAATACCTTAAAATTTAGATAAATAAACTTAGAAAATGATAGGTTTTTAACAAATCCCAAAAAAAATTACAAATTTTGAGAGAAAAGGGCTCATTGTAATCCTGAAAAGTTTAGAGATAAGGGATTCTAAAAAGAGGCCTTGAATGCTCATGATATAGACATTATACATAGAGTGACCCTCCCAGGGATGGGAATGACGACTAGGACTAAGGCAAAGGTTGATGATGAGATGATGGAGAGAACTCTGTTAATGGAGAGTTTTGAAACCAAGTGCCTAAGTGTACTTCAAGCCAATGCCAATGTAGGCATATATTGGGTGATCAATGGAACCACGGAGTTGTATTACTTGAACGGGGAAATTCACCCTAAGGAGCCAAGAGTTTGTATGTGTACTTGTCTAAGGATAGGACCTTCATACTAGACAAGTTTTGATGTCAGTACAAGATATGGAATAGAGCGGAAGTGGATAGGTATGCCTTTATAGGAGTACCTATTACCAACTATTACTTAAGACCAGCAGCTTGGGTACGACCCCTTCTGAGGAAGTTAGTCCTATGGACCATGTAACAAGTATTCAGGAGTCGCCATCGAGAACTCACATGACTATGGGACCTAGAATGCCTGAACCTAGAGTGCCAATTGTAGCACATCCATAGCCAATGTACAGAAGAAGTGGTTATTCGGCCGTTGCATGGTCATCAATGCCACACCTATTACCAAGAGTCCCTGAGAGTATTCTTGAGAGAATGCCTATGAGGATGCCAGAGAGAGCTCTACCAATGGAATCACCGAGAGCACTTGCACCCATGGCATATGACGAGATGCATTACGGAGCTTGCTGAACCAAGACCAATGAGACATTCTCAAGTAGCAAAGTGTGTAGGAATGAAGTACATTGTATTGGGAGATCCCTATGCACATGCTTCTGCGTTTAGACAGGTAAAGAGAACTGAGCAGATTTTTAGCTACCACACAGTACAAGGGATTTGAGTTAACCTTGGAAGGCACTACCAGAACTTGGTTCCAACCCTTAAGAAAAGAGGATTATCATGGGGACATTGAAAGACTTTTGTCAAAATCTGTCCAAGGGTTTTCCAAGCGTGGGATAAAGCTTGATACAAACTCTCCGAGAAGGAAACTGATAAAAGTGAAGGAAGCAGCTTTACGATTAACGCAGTACATAGAGAGATGCCCACCACAAAGTCCCTCAACAGGTCAGGTTGGTGCTACTTTTTATAGAAGCTTTAAAAGAAGCACAACTGAAGAAAGACCTTCACTTAAAAGGATGCACAGATGAGATCACGAAAGAGGCCATGTACCTTGTAGACAATTGCCAGAGTCTATGGAGAGGTATCAGAGGATACAGATGCCAAATCTATTGACTCAAGGTCAACTGCAAGTGGATTAAGTACAACAAAAACAACGTAGGTGCAGCCTACAGATAATGTGGAGTAGTTCAGAGACGAGTTCATGAAAAGAATGAACCAATTATCCTAAGCTTGTGCATAAGTCCAAAAGAGTACGACGCACATGTGCAGGACCTCGATCTCCATTGCTCCAAGGAGAAAACCCACCAGCGCTTACAAAGGCTTGGAGTGTATTGGCAATGTATGCGTACAGATGTTCATGAATATGTCAATAGTTGTGACAAGTGCAGGGCCAAACCACCCGTGGAATACGCCATGCTATTCCAAGTAACCTTGGCACCACAATGGAGCCAATATATGGTTGATTACCTTACAACTAGGATATTTCCAGAAAAAATTTCCAAGGCTCAACAAAGGTCCATAGGAATTAGAAGCACGAGACTACACCTTGATAGAGGGACGGCTCTACAAGAGAGAGCACGTAAGGATAAACAACTTAGGATGTGTGCTACGAAAAACGAATATTTGCCTATCCTAGAGCACGCACATGGAGGAGTTTTAGGAGGCCATTTCTCGGGCGAGAAGACAACAAAAATTGTCTTGACCGGCGCAGGGATATGGTGGCCAACATTATATATGGACGCTGACCAATATGTTAAACGTTGTGATGAATGTCAACGCACAAAAGTTTCCCTAAGGAGGGATGAGATGCCACTAAGGCCAATGATGGGTGCACAAGCATTTGCGAAGTGGGGCATTGATTTTGTAGGACCCACTACAGCCCCTGCTTATAGAACGCACGCCCAATATATCATTGTTGCTATAGATAATCTCACCAAATGGTTAGAGGCTAAGGCCACACAAAAGGCTGATGCAAGGACCACTGCACAATTTTTGTATGAGAATGTGTGTTAGGTATGGCTTACCTATCAAGATTGTGAGTGATAGAGGCACGCATTTCATCAATGAGATCATAACCTGTCTTCTAGATGAGTTTATGGTCATCCATAGGAAATCTGCTCCCTATCATCCACAAGCCAATGGACAAGCCGAGGCCACAAATAAAACAATGTACACTGTATTAACCAAGATAGTATCTGATTCAAGGATCGATTGGGATCAAAAGTTGCATACCACGTTATGGGCATACACACTGGCTGACAAAACATCACTTGGGATGACACCATATAACATGGTGTTTGGACTTGACGCAATATTTCCTATAGAATTTTTAATCCCAACCCTGAGAATCACAAAGGAATCGGAGTGGACAGGACACGAGTTGTCATCTAGGATCGACGAACTAAAACAATTAGACGAGCTTCGCTTAAAAGCGGTAGCCGGTCTTTATGCCAAAAAAAGAAGACAAAGGAATTCTTTGATAAGCATGTAGATCAAAAAAGTTCAAAACTGGAGACTACGTGCTGGTTTACACGCTAAAACAACACACCAAAATTTTGAAAAAGCGAGGAATGAGACCCTTTGTGATTAAAGATCTATCACCAAGTGGGGCCGTCAAACTTGTAACGTTAGAGGGAGAGGAGATGCCCAATTGGATTAATGGATGCAGGTTAAAGAAGTACTATGCCACTAACCCAGGACATGCTTCAAAAGATTTATCATCAAGAGAAAAAGAAGGCGCAAGAGAAAGCCAGGATTGTTCAAGAAGCCCAAGATGAAGCACAAGAACGCATCGCCAAAAGATGGCTTCAACGACAACATCGCCTCAAGCCTTAGGAATCAATCAGGTCACATTGGATGAGATAGAAGAGGACAGGGTAGATCTGGTAATTTAAATCCAAGTAGGCAATAACCAGATTCCAGCAATGGCACTAGTAGACTCAGGAGCCCAAGCAAACGTAATTCCGCAGAGTCTATACAAGCACTTTGCCCACAAGGATCTCTAGACCACGAGTTAGGAAATCAAGAGCTATACAGGACAGAAGGCAAGGGCAATTGGAATTGCCATATTTCCAATTCAAATCAAGGATCAGGTTTATCCTCACAAATTCTATGTGGTCAAGGATAGTCAAGCGACAAATCAATTACTGCTAGGACAGCCATGGCAACGGACGTACAACACGCAGATTGATTGGAAATAAGAAGGAATCTATATATGCAATGTCACCTGACACATCCAACCCTTTGTGTACGTGGACAAGCTACTTCATGACAAGGGTTTAGTCAATCCAGTCAGTCTAGCCTAGGAAGTGTTATGGCACTTTTGTAAGTCTGTTCGCAGACCGTGCATGCCCAGGCACTTAGAGTAGATGCATATCCTCTGGTTGAACACAGCATGATCATCAACATTACCATCAGAATCCATCAGGAGCATTTTCCAATGCACAGAACCTATTTTCCCCATTTTTGACATTTTTTACTTATTATTTTTACGTGACTTTTGTTGGGAACTGGGTAGGGCAATTTTGCTAATGTAATATATAAGCAAACCTAGTGCTAGGCTTATCTGGCAGAAGAGCAAGGAGAACACAGGCACAAGTTGCATCAGGTTGCTCCCTCTCTCTCTCAAGCAAGATCTCTAAAGAAACCTGGCGTTTTCCCCTCAAGGTCAACCAGCGTTTTCAGCACTGCATACCAGAGCTTTCAACACTAAGCATCAGCAATTTCAGCCCCTGCAGATCAGCGTTTTCAGCCTTTCAAAGTAGCGTTTTCTTCAGCAACAAAACAGCAGCAGACCGGCGATTAAAAGGGCAGCAGATCCAGAGTTTTTAAGCCAGTAAATTCAGCGTTTTATTAGCAGCATACCCGCAGCAGACAACAGATTCCGTAGTCGTCGTCGTCACCGTCGTCTCCACATTTTGTATCATAGCTTCATGGGTTTGCATCGTCGTATTCTTCTCTCTCTATCTCTCAGTCTTAGCACCTTCATTCACAGTGTTTATCCACTTTGTTTGTGATCACTTGCACTCTCTAAATAAAGGTCCGTAAGTAAAAGGAACCTTGAGGACAGTTCGGAGCACTCATCTTGAGCAAGGTTCAACATTCACTTCTGCTGCACCTTACATTGGTATTGGAGCTTTGGCAGTGTTCTGTATCACTCAAGGAAAGAACCACGAGAATTTTTTTTGCTTGTTGCGGTCGCACATAACCCAAGTACTCTTGGGCGTGTGGATTCATAATCGTGTTTTTGAAGAGTGACACGAAACCCAAGAAAGAAGGGCTTGTCCAGCCTCCCCTTGTGCCTCTTTTCACTCATTGAGAGCAGACCGTGCACTTAGCGGCCGGCCAATCGACGTGAGGTGGGAAAAAGAAACCTTGGTGTGAGCGCAAGGCCGCCAATGGGTGCGCCCGCAGAAAAGAACAGAACTCGGGTAAAGAGAAGATCCTTCTCTAACACAGATTGCAAGCTAAAGAAGAACCTCAAGAACCTCAAGACCTCAAGAACCAAGACCCACAAGAACCCAGGTTCCTCGTGAACTTAAGAACCCACTCCTTTAGTGCATGGTCATCACCCGAAGCGGAATGGATACTTCGCATGGAGGTGATGGGCATGACGGTAGCGAAGAAGAATCTCACCACCATAGAGGCTATTCTGACCCTCCTCCTTCCACATCTACACCACGAATTCTACCAGATCCTATGGAGGCTTTGGTCAAGTCAATGATGGAGATGATGGCACAACAAGAAGAAAATCGTGTTGCCTTGGAGCATGAGCGTGATGAAGCGCGCTTCGCGGCCGAAGAAAGACAAGCAGAGTGTGCGGCACAGAGTGAACGATGCATGCAAGAGTTGGTCCGACATGTTCTCACCTCGAAACCCAAGCCTGCCGAAGATGTTGGTGGTTCTTCAGGTGGCGCAAGCCGCGATTTGGACTCCAAGAACCCCGTCACAGAGAAGGTCACATTCAGTAAGTATAATGGTAAGATGGATGCTAGTGTTATTCATTCTTGGTTGCATCAATTTAATGCTTAATTTGCACAACTAAGAAGACAAGAAATAGCAAGGTTTTGACGGTAGCTATGTACCTTGCCGGTGATGCCATCAATTGGTACCACGCATGGCAAGAGGCACAGTTGGCTGCGTACCTAGAGGAAGCCGACGAATTCACTCCCCTTTCCTTCAATTGGGCCGACTTCCAAGACAAGCTCAAGGCGCGGTTTATGCCCCCTCAGTACCTAGCATGATTGAAAGAAGATTGGCGCAATCTCAAGAAAAATGGTATGCCAGTCATGTCTTTTTCTAACCGTGTTTTGCAGCTTGGCACGCAATTACGCAAATCGGGTGATGGCGCAAAGAGGCTTTCCTTTTTGGGTTGGACAAATATGTCAAGTTTGATGTAGAAGTCTTCGACCCCGTGGATCTCAACAAGGCGGTAGCTATTGCTCTCTCCCAAGAGATTAGCACAACAAGGGCAAGCCTAAGGAGAACAAGTCGTCTCAAAGTACCTCCCAGACTTCTCAGAACTCTTAAAATGGTAAGAACGGTAACTCTTCTAGCCGATCTTCCTCTAATTCTTTGGAAAAGAACTCTAACAATGAATCGAAGGGTAAAGGTAAAGCACCTACAAAACCTAAGCTAACCCCGGATGAAAAAGCCGCGCACAAGGAATTGTAGGAGGATACATAACGGCTTAAGAACAAGTGATTTATACTAAGAAGGTAGATGTTATCAATGTCACGTCAAGGGTCACATTAAGAAGGCTTGTCCTAAGACAACCTCACCTAAAGAACCTAAGGCACCCACAGCGACCACAAGCACTTTAATGAACCAAGCTAAATCTTCTCATGTCTCTGATACACACATTGATGAGTCTCTCATGAAGTACTATGGTCATGTAAAGGATCAGCGTTTTATCATATTGTTTGATCTAGGCAATATACATGATGTGATTAGTGCCTCTCTTGTTGAGAGAGACCGCCTAGAGGTTAGTCAGAAATCTCCTGTCGAGGTCTCTGGCTTCACTCCCAGTATGGACTCTCTTATCACGAAAGAGTGCCTTGATGTGTTGTTTATAGTTCAACAAGCTGCTTTCCGTAGGAAATTTCTCGTGTCTCCTCTCTCAGGATGTGATATGCTTTTGGACATTAGGTGGTTTCATGAGCATAACCCTCTCATCGATTGGGAGGCCAACACTCTCACATTAAATGCCAAGAGTGATTCTCCCATGATCATTCGTGCTAAGGAGGGTCTGCATTCTTTGTCTCTCATTTCTCATGTGTAAGTAAAGCGTGAATTACAACGAGGAGCACAAGCGGCATTCATCTATGCTGTTCCAGTTACCCAAAGCATTCAGGCTCCAGACAGGTATTCTGCTTTGTTTACCAAGTTTAAGCATCTCTTTTTGCACGATGATCTTCCACCCCGTCTCCCATTCGAGCGGCCGGAGGACCATCGCATCGAGCTTACGAAGGGGGCACAGCCGGTCAGTAAGGCTCCCTACCGTTTGAACAAGACACAGGAAGAAGAGTTAAGAGCGGCAACTCACGGAGTTGGTGGCTAGAGGATTCATACGTCCTAGTGTAAGTCCTTTTGTTGCTCCTATTTTGTTTGTCCGCAAGAAGGATGGTTCGTCTCGTTTGTGTGTTGATTACAGGGCATTGAACAAGATGACCGTCAAGAACAAGTTTCCGATGCCTCGCATTGAGTATATCCTTGATAGGCTCAATGGGGCAAAGGTTTTAGGTAAGGTCAATCTCAAGAGTGGATACCATCAGGTAAGGGTATTCAAAGGCGACATCTTCAAGACCGCTTTTCGCACAGAGCGAGGACAATGGGAGTATGTGGTTATGCCTTGTGGATTGACAGGTGTTGTAGTGCGGATAACGTGTCGTGCTCTCTACAATGGGTGGTCCTCAGTGCAATGTGCGTGACAATCTCACTCAAACAGACTGAATCTCCCTCATACAGATGAACAGAAAGGAAACAATAGACGTCAACAAAGCTCCTAAAGACACAACAGCAGACCAGAACATATGACTCGACTATCTCAAAGACTGATACAGACTCTGGCGTGGCAGCACACTCAGCTCCAGCCCAGGACTCTTAGGTACAATGGGGGTGTCGAGGCTCAGATGTGCTGGGATGGTGCAGATGTGCTCTGTGTAAAGACCCACTCTAGACGACTACTACGTACAAGATAATGCCACTGGCCCAAAACGACTACTCATATATACAATCATCAAGAGCCACCCACGGCTCATAAAGAACATCATCTAAGTCTATCCCCACTAGGTGGCGGTGGTGACCTGGCCACGATGTCCGCTAGACCACCGTATCCCTGCCATGTGTCTCTGCCCAGCGAGTCCGTCTAGTGTGAACCGACCAGACCAAAGACCAATTGTAAACTAACTGTCCTGTGAAAGTGACACTGTACCGTGAAGGACACTGTAGCCTTGCTACAGGTTGCCCGCCACAAGACCGCTCACCGTCTCAGTGAGAGGAATACTGAAAAAAACTGTGAAAGAAAACCACTAGGTACTGCATCCGTACATTTCTTGAAGCAAGTGCTAGGCCTAACCGTGACCTTACATGCCTCAAAAGTGGAGTAAAACACTGCCCTGCTTGCAACGCCTTAAGCCTTTTAATAGGCAAGAACCCAATATGATTGCATAGTCCAAGAATCCCAATCGGCAAAACAGACAGCTTCGCTCCTCAACAAAGAGATATGCTCGGTTTGGATCCAACGCATCTTTATCCTCCATAACCATAGTGAGAAGAAAATGACATGGTCCTCACTTGTAGATGAAATTGTTGAAAAGATTGATGATCAGAAGCTCGAGTAATAACGCAGGTGAGGTTAAGCTCTATCTTAATGGCAGAACAAAAAGCATTAACAACAACGGGATGCTTGAAAGCCACAAGGAACGCAGGTGAATGCTTCAAAGCCGAGGTAGGTAGGTAGGTAGGTAGGGGGGAGGGCGAGGGGTAGGTAGGTGGGAGGGGGAGGGGGAGGGCGAGGGCGAGGGCGAGGGGGTAGGTAGGTGGGAGGGGAGGGCGAGGCGAGGGGGTAGGTAGGAGGGCTAGGGCGAGGGGGTAGGTAGGGGGGCTAGGGCGAAGGGGTAGGGAGGCTAGGACGAGGGGTAGGTAGGGGGGCTAGGGCGAGGGGGTAGGTAGGAGGGCCAGGGCGAGGGGGTAGGTAGGTGGGAGGGGGAGGGCGAGGGAGTAGGTAGGTGGGTGAGAGGGTGAGGGCGAGGGCGAGGGCGAGGGCGAGGAAGGTAGGGAGAGGGCTAGGGGTAGGTGAGGGCGAGGGCGAGGGCGAGGGGGTAGGTATGGGGAGGGCTAGGGCAAGGGAGGTAGGGAGAGGGCAAGGCCTAGGGAGGGGGCGATGGCAAAGGAGGTAGAGAGAGGGCGAGTAGGGGTAGGGCAAGGGCGAGGAGGTGTGAGGGGGACTAGGGTTGTAGATGAAGTCCATGTACCACTGGTTGAAATAGGAGATGCTGCAGAGCGTAGCCACCATGAGCAAGACAACTATCATGAGAATGGAATTCATTAGGCAGGACGAGCTCTGTGAAGGGAGCTTTGTTCTCGGAGGAGATTTCTGCCCGCTTCTATGATCCTCCATAGGCTCACCAAATTCAAAGACTTCCACCAAGGGCGCATCCGGGGTAACTTCTATGACAGTCAACCTTTGAGTTGGCTCAGGTGGCTCATAGGGTTTAGTTACTGTGGAAACATTGGAAGAAGGTGTACCTCTATGCAAAGAGTGAATAGAGACTCCATAACAAGGCATAGATTTGGTAGCCTCCAACCACTCCAGCAGATCTTCGTCAGACCCATTAGGTGTAGTAGGCTGTTCTTGTTCAGTGTGGGTTTCCATTGACAAAGAAACTTGCTGCACCACTGGATCCATACCTCCTAAGAGGATGAGTTGCATCGGGGATCCAGAAGTTTGTATCCACATTGCGTCGTTTCCCCAATCATGAAGTGCTTTAGTGTGTCGCAGCCATGGTCTTTCAATGAGCAAAGGAAATCCGCCCTCAATCTGGGGAAGATGAACCACAACAAAATCCAAGTTAAAAGTAAAGTCTTGTACCTGCAGAGGCACATTGTCCACTATGCCCACTGGGTAGACCGTCCGCTGGTCGGCCAATGTAACTTTGAAAGGAGCAGGGCGAGTAGGCTGTAGACCTAGAGCTAACATAGTGAACTCGGGCATCACGTTGATGCCAGATCCACCATCCACTATCACTCCTGAGAATTGCCGACCCAAAACGGACAATGTCAGGCGAGGGCTTTTATAATTAGTGAGTGGAGCACCGGGATTGGATATCATATAGGACTCTGATGGTCGCACTGGGAGGTGCCTGCCACTAGGACCTGCTCCAGGATAAAGTGATTGAATAACAGCAAGGGTGTCACTTCTAAAACTTGCATCTAGCCGCAGCATGTCATAGAGAGACACTTGTCGGAAAGTGTTCTTCAACACTGTCTCTGCTGTAAGCTTCTCTTTTTCTACCTGTTGTTCCTCTGGTACCTTGATCTCCTGTAGATTGGAAACTGCTTCCAAGAAAGCTTCATCAATATCTGAGAGCAAAGATTTGGATTCTTTCATGGCACTAGGGGAGGGCTTGTTAACAGCTGCAGGCAAGGTATCCACTGGTGTGAGAATGTGTGGGGGAGTTGAACTTGATGGAATGCTAAGACTGAGAGCGGCTCTCTGGGCCCGGGTGAGGATGCCCGATGGCTCCTCTGCCAACTGCGGCGGCTTATTTTGAGGGGTAACCACGTGGGTAGAAGGGGGCGGCTGAGAAACAGTGCTCACTGCTATCAAGTTGAGCATGGGAAAGGCAAACTCATTCTGGCTTTGACTTGGGTTCGAAGCCGTGGATGCACGAATTTTATGGCAATCCTTACTGTAGTGATCCTTCGTTTTGGGGCAATGACGGCAGGGAGGGGACCCTTCTGGCAGGGGGCATTTGCTTTGGTAATGCCCATATTCCCCGCATCTGTAGCACAAAATGGGCTGATTCAAAGGACGAGTCGAAGTGCGAGGTGGTCCTTGCTCCTGGTGCATTGAGTTGGAGGTGGAGGCATAGAAGCTTTGAGGAGATGAGGGAGCATGGGTATTATAAAAGCTCTGAGAGGGAAAAGTGCTCTGCATACCTTGCATAGGAGGGGCTGTCAGCAAAGGTGGCATATGGTGTGGATGGCCACAAGGAGAAACCATGTTGGATGCAGGTGCTGGCCCTTGTTGAAGAGAAAGACCAAGACTTTGCTGTATTTGTCGCAATCCCTTGAGGTAGTAACAATCCTTGTCCTCATGTCCAGATTTTTCACAGAAGTGGCAGTAAACCCGAAGGGGGCATTCCTGTGGAGGGTGCCCTGGAGAGCGGCATGAGCTACACCAAACCGTAGCCTTAGTCTCTTGCTGACACTTGAGCTCTTC
This sequence comes from Adiantum capillus-veneris, assembly GCF_014529385.1. Classification (NCBI taxonomy): domain Eukaryota; kingdom Viridiplantae; phylum Streptophyta; class Polypodiopsida; order Polypodiales; family Pteridaceae; genus Adiantum; species Adiantum capillus-veneris. The sequence goes on from NC_140947.1 coordinate 56,942,749, forward strand.
TAGCTCGCGCTTAATTTGTTCCAATGCCTCATGATGTGGAGGCTTCTCTTGTCTAAGAGAGAAGGACCTCTCCTCTTGAAGAGCTCTATGTAACTTTAGGGCTTCCAGTTCCCTGCGTAAAGAAGTTAAAGGATCAGAAGGACTTTCCAAAAACACAGAGGGGGTCTCTATGTGAGGGGGGTTGGTGAACAGCTTCCTAGCCCCCTCTATCCTCGTAGCAGCTGCGATGAACTCTTCGAGAGTGGCGTCGGGTCGAAGGCTCTCTCGTGGTTTTTGCTGAGAACTTTTGGGAAGAGCCTTCTCTACCCACTTCTTAACCATAAATTCACCTGGTTGCTGGGGAAGCTTGGCAACCAAAGACTTGGTTTTCGTCATAAGTTCTGCAAAAGTCTCCTTTGGCTGGAGCACCATGTTGGCCAACTCATCCAACACCTTCTCCTGGTAGTCACCTGGCCTAAAAGCTGCACAGAACTGCTGTCTTAAGGCTGCCCAAGTTGCAAAATGGTTCTCTGCAAACTGGCTGTACCATTTGTCTGCTAAGCCATCCAAAGTGGATGGAAAGAGTACCAAATAAGCATCTTCTCTGTTCAGACCACGACCCCTACAAAGAGAGACAAACCTTCTTGCATGGTCGTCAGCATCTTCTGAAGAGAGTCCTTTGAAGGTAGGGAACTTGATATTCACCTTGGCCAAAACACTAGCGAACGGCTCCATGGCCCCTTGTGTAGCCTGTTGCACAATAGCCTGCTGTAGCAGAATAGGAGAGAGAAGGTGATCGAGAAGATGCGGAACCGGATGAAGGAATGGGTGATGTCGTATGTGTAGGTATAGGTGATGAGGTTGATGGACTTCTACAAGGTGTCAAAGGTCGTCTTCTGTGATAGTACTTCAGAGGGCTCAGTAGTGCGCTTTGACGCTCGACTGCCGCCTTGTATGTGTCATGCAGTGACCACCAATCCAACCAACTTTGGCAAAAAAGGGCCCTTAACTGGGGGCTGGACAACAAAGGTCTAGACTAGGACAAGTGAGGATAATGACCAGACCACCTGGTCCAGGACCACCAATGACTAGACCACCTAGCTGGACCAAGACGAGGAGAACTGTACCAAGGCGAGAAGGACTCGACCAGGACTAGGGACTAGACCAAGACCAGAGACGAGGACCAGAGACTAGGGACTAGACTAGGACCAGAGACTAGACCAGGATGAGAGACGAGGACCAGAGATGATGACGAGGACTGGTTGGACCAGGGCGAGAGAGGACCAGACCAACAGACTAGCAACCCAAATGCAAGCAAAGGGGCGAAGCTCGGTAACAACGAACTAGCTTCACGATTTGTATCTCCACAGAGAGTGAGACTTCATGTGAGGTCCCATCGTGATCGCCAAAATGAGAGCACCTGTAGCAGCGCGGATAACGTGTCGTGCTCTCTATAGTGGGTGGTCCTCAGTGCAATGTGCGTGACAATCTCACTCAAACAGACTGAATCTCCCTCAAACAGATGAACAGAAAGGAAACAATAGACGTCAACAAAGCTCCCAAAGACACAACAGCAGACCAGAACATATGACTCGACTATCTCAAAGACTAATACAGACTCTGGCGTGGCAGCACACTCAGCTCCAGCCCAGGACTCTCAGGTACAATGGGGGTGTCGAGGCTCAGATGTGCTGGGATGGTGCAGACGTGCTCTGTGTAAAGACCCACTCTAGATGACTACTACGTACAAGATAATGCCACTGGCCCAAAACGACTACTCATATATACAATCATCAAGAGCCACCCACGGCTCATAAAGAACATCATCTAAGTCTATCCCCACTGGGTGGCGATGGTGACCTGGCCACGATGTCTGCTAGACCACCGTATCCCTGCCATGTGTCTCTGCCCAACGAGTCCGTCTAGTGTGAACCGACCAGACCAAAGACCAACTGACCAAAGACCAATTGTAAACTAACTGTCCTGTGAAAGTGACACTGTACCGTGAAGGACACTGTAGCCCTGCTACAGGTGCCATGGATACATTTAACCGTCTCATGGTAGGCCGTTTCGGTGATACGGTTGGTGTATGTGTGTTCATCTTTCTTGATGATATTCTCATTTTTTCTGCATCGTGGGAGCAACATGAAAGGGATGTGGGAAGGGTATTGACCCGTTTGGATGAGTGTCAGTTTGTTAGCTGCAGCGGAATGAATGTTGTATTTTCTCAAGATTAGTGATCTTTATTGCTCAAGGTTCCTTTTAGTTCTTAGGGAAAGAGAGAGCTTTCCGTCTTGTCGAGTGCTGTGGTCACGAACAAAGTGAGTGGATATTGTGCGTGCAAGTGAATGAGACTAAGAGAAGGAGAGAGAAGAGATACAACACCCGAGAGGTTGTAAAACCCTCCTCCAAAGGCCCCACTCGTCGGCGAGAGTGGTCTATTCTTTGATTGCACAAAGGTGTACAATGCGTATGCAATGGACTAATGCAATGGGACTATGCCGATGACGACGACAGAGATGACGACGACGCGATGGCTGAAATCTGAGGTCTTCTAATCGCTGATTTCGGGGACTGTTTGGTGGCTGAAAATGACTGTTTTGGCTGCGTTTTCTTGGGCTAAACTTGGGGGGACTTCTGCAACTGAATGGGGGCTGATCTGCTACTATTCCTCTGATGAGAAGCTGCGTTTATCTATGGCTGAAATCTGCGTTTTCTTCAATGGCTGAAACTGTGGATCTGCTAGCGTTAGTGATGGGGCTGAAAAATGCTGGGAAGGTTGAGGACTTGCTGGCGTTTTTGCATGAAAAACGCTGGTTGAAAGTGGAGCTTTTCTGCAATTGAAAACGCTGGCTGAAATGGCACTGTAGGGCGATCATGCAAGGGGGAACAATGCGCCAGAAGGGGAAACTTCAAGGCGATGCTGATGCTGAGGAAAAACGCTGAGGATGGGAACTTGCCCGACGAGGATGGGGATCCAAAACGCTGGGGGTGCTGGGGGCTACTGGGGAGAAGTTGCCTGTTGAGCGGGAAGCTCCTGCTGCCTCTTCTACCAAAAAGTGTTAACTTGGGTTTGCTTATATATTAACTTAGCAAAATTGCCCTACCTACTTTTGTTGGAAAGTCACTTAAAAATAATAAGTGAAAATAACCAATAAATAGAAAAATAGGCTAAATGCACTGGAAAATTTCCCTAACTGATGCTAATGGATTCTGATGGGAATTCCAATGATCATGCTGTGTGCAACCGGAGGATATGCATCTATGCTAAGTGACTGGGCATGCACGGTCTACGAATAGACTCACAAAAGTGCCAGATCACTGTTAATCTAAACTTGATCGGACTGACTGAACCCTGCTGTGGTGTAGCTTGTCCACGGACACATAGGGTTGAGATGTGTCACGTGACATCCCCTCCTTTTCAAAGTGAGGTACTGGTACCGAACTGTATGGCGTCGAGGGAGATTGCCAACAACATCCGGAATCCTGGAAGGGACTCTTCGCCGGCCCACTCTGATGTGTGGGTCGTGCGGTACTTGAACTTCATAAAGGTCTGCAACTCTTGCTTCTTTGGGCCGCGTCGAAAGCGACACAAAGTCTTTTGTGGCTCCTTCGATGCTTCAACTCCGTCTAGAGACCTGTTTCCTTCTTCAAGAATCTCCATGGCTGAAAATTCCTGAAACCATCTCCAACACAAAACCATGAACATACCCATTCCATGTAAAGTGAAAGAAAAAAATCTTGTCTTCGCTAAAGACTGTGTATGCAATGTAGATGAACATAGAGACGGAGTGACAACCTGTTCATCAAACACATGCAAACAATGCGATCGAATCTTTTCTGTTTGATCAAAATCAATCAACTGTGGTGAATCACAATGGAAATGCCCATGCTTGGTGCTCATACAATCATGTGCTCTTTCGGAAACTTTGTCATGCCAAGGAAGAGACATGGAATGCGCCTTCCTAACATACAAACTTTTCAACTTTTCATGTACAATCCGCATACATCCGTGCTCATCCATGAGAGAAACGTGCTCAACATACAATATGTTATGCCTAGGAAAAGGGATCACATAACGATGCTGACTAAAATATAGGAAACCTTCACGAATGAAACACTCGAACAATGCGTGCGTATCAATCATGCAAACACACAATACTTTCTGTAAGGGCTCCTTGGACCAAGGCTCGAGAGCCAAGATCGCTTCTTCGGGATCTATCGAATCTTCTTGTGGGGGATCTGTGGACCTCGACTCGAAAGCCAAGATTGCTTCTTGGTGATTGATCGAAATCTACAACGAGGTTAGCTTTGCTAGAAAAAGCATCAACTAACACATCATCCTTGTGAACAATCACATCTTGTTCCTGCAATTCATCATGCTTGTCTTTATCATCCAAATCATCATGCAAATCATTATCCTGCAAATCATCATGCTTCTCATAATTATGCAATTCCTGTGTGTCATGCTGTGGAGAAAAAGAGACTGAGAGAGAGTCTCCTTATCTCGAATCCTTTCAACCTTGTCCTGCATATTAGCAATGAGAGATGGAGAAGGAGAAGTATCCACTCCATGAAAGACAGTAGGAGAATCACTTTTGGAATTGAGAGTTAAAGTGCTAGCCTCCCAATCAACGAGAGGGTTTATTTCACGAAACCATTTCATGCCTAAAATCATATCACATCCTGAGAGAGGAGAAACAACATATCTTTTAGTGAAGGCAGTCTGTTGAATTGCAAACAACACATCAAGGCACTCCTTCGTGATCAGAGCGTCCATACCAGGACGAAAGCCAGAGACCTCGATAGGAGATCTCGGACTAACTTCAAGGCGGGCTCTCTCAACAAGAGAGGGATTGATCACATCATGCATACTACCTAGGTCAAACAATATGACAAAACGGTGCTCCGACATACGACCATAACATTTAATGAGTGAATCATCAATGGGAGGGTCCTGAGAAACTTTGGACACAATCGTGTATCATTCATTGCATTGACAGATGTAGTGGGCGTTGTGGGTTCTTTAGATTTCGATTCAATAGGACATGTTCATTTTATGTGACCCTTAATGTGACAATGAAAACAACGACCTTCCTTAGAATAAGTGCTTTGTTCTTCCGAAGTGATGTATCCTCCTACAATTCCTTGTGCTACCTTTTCATATGGAGTAAGCTTAGGTTTAGCAGTTGAGTTAGCCTTACCCTTATATTCATTGGAAGAATTCTTTGATGAGATATTGTTGGTAGAGTGGTTCGAAGAGTTATCATTCTTACCGTTCTTACCGTTCTGAGGAGTCCGCGAGGTACTTGTGGAAGTCTTGTTCTCTTTAGGCTTTCCCTTGTTGTGCTTCATCTCCTATGTGAGAGCAATCGCTACCGCCTTGTTGAGATCGAGTGGATCGAGTACCTCGACATCGTACTTGATATACTTGTCCAATCCAAAGAGAAAAGCCTCTTTGCACTCTTCATCCGACATGTGTAATTGGGTACCTAGCTGCAAAACACGATTAGAAAATGACATAACCGGCAAACCATTTTGCTTGAGAGCGCGCCAATCGTCCTTCAATTGTGCGAGGTACTGAGGTGGCATAAACCGCGCCTTGAGCTTGTCTTGGAAATCAACCCAACTAAAAGAGAGGGGCGTGAAATCGTCGGCTACCTCGAGGTGCGCGACTAGCTGTGCCTCTTGCCATGCGTGGTACCAATTGATGGCATCACCGGCAAGGTACATAGCTGCCGTCAAAACTTTGCTATTGCTTGTCTTCTTAGTTGTCGCAAAATAAGCATTAAATTGATGCAACCAAGAATGAATAACTGTAGCATAGATCTTACCGTCATACTTACTGAAAGTCAACTTTTCTATGACTGGATGGTTGGAATCCGCGTCGTGGCTTGCGCCACTTGACGAACTTCCGTGGTTCGGTCTTCGAGGCTAGGATTTTGGCAATAAATTATTGATTGCGAAGCTCCCTTTGAGCTTCACGCTCGGCGTCCTTTTCTGCTTTTCGTGCATTTTGTTCATCGCGCTCGCGTTCGAGAGCAAGTCGATTTTCTTCTTGTTTTGCAGCAAGAGCAATGCGCTCACGTTCCTGAGCAAGTCGATTTTCTTCTTGTTTTGCAGCAAGAGCAATGCGCTCACGTTCCTGAGCAAGTCGATTTTCTTCTTGTTGTGCGGCCAATCTTGCGTTTCTTTCGTCGCGCTCGCGATCCTTGGCTTCTTGTGCACGGTTCTTTGCTGCTTGTTCTTCTCCTTTGCTTGAGAGTTGTGTCAATGCAACTCGATTCGTTTCTTGTTGTTGTGCCATCATGTCCAACATCGACTTGACCATCATCTCCATAGAAGTGAGGACAACTCGTGGCGTAGATGGCGAAGGGGGAGGGTTGGAAAAATCATCTCCGGGTGGGGACGAGTCTTCGTCGCCTCTCTCATGCTCATCACCTGTCTGCGAAGTATCCATTCCACTTCGGGTGACGACCATGCACTAGGATCTTTGGTTCTTAAGTTCACGAGGAACTTGGTTCTTGAGGGTCTTGAGGGTCTTGAGGTTCTTGAGGTTCTTGAGTCTTGAGGGTCTTGGGTTCTTGGGGTTCTTGAGGTTTTCTTTCGCTTGCAAATCGTGTTGAGAAGGATCTTCTCTTCACCCGAGTTCTACTCTTTTCTGCGGGCGCACCCCTTGGCGGCCTTGCCCTCACACCAAGGTTGCTTTTTCCCACCTCACGTCGATTGGCCGGCCGCTAAGTGCACAGTCCGCTCTCAGTGAGTGAAAAGAGACACAAGGGGAGGCTGGACAAGCCCTTCTTTCTTGGGATTCCTGTCACTCTTCAACAAAACACGATTAGGAATCGCCACGCCCAAAGTAAACTTGGGTTCGTGCGATCGCAACAAGCAAAAAAAGTATTGTGGTTCTTGTGGTTCTTTCCTTGAATAATGCAGAACACTTCCAAAGCTCTGATACCAATGTTAGGTGCAGCGGAATGAATGTTGTATTTTCTCAAGATTAGTGATCTTTATTGCTCAAGGTTCCTTTAGTTCTTAGGGAAAGAGAGAGCTTTCCGTCTTGTCGAGTGTTGTGGTCACGAACAAAGTGAGTGGATATTGTGCGTGCAAGTGAATGAGACTGAGAGAAGGAGAGAGAAGAGATACAACACCCGAGAGGTTGTAAAACCCTCCTCCGAAGGCCCCACTCATCGGCGAGAGTGGTCTATTCTTTGATTGCACAAAGGTGTACAATGCGTATGCAATTGACTGATGCAATGGGACTATGCCGATGACGACGACGCAATGGCTGAAATCTGAGGTCTTCTAATCGCTGATTTCGGGGACTGTTTGGTGGCTGAAAATGACTGTTTTGGTTGCGTTTTCTTGGGCTAAACTTGGGGGGACTTCTGCAACTGAATGGAGGCTGATCTGCTACTATTCCTCTGATGAGAAGCTGCGTTTAGCTATGGCTGAAATCTGTGTTTTCTTCAAGGTTGAAACTGTTGATCTGCTAGCGTTAGTGATGGGGCTGAAAAACGCTGGGAAGGCTGAGGACTTGCTGGCGTTTTTGCATGAAAAACGCTGGCTGAAAGTGGAGCTTTTCTGCAATTGAAAACGCTCGCTGAAATGGCACTGTAGGGCGATCATGCAAGGGGGAACAATGCACCAGAAGGTGGAAGCTTCAAGGCGATGCTGATGCTGTGGAAAAACGCTGAGGATGGGAACTTGCCCAGCGAGGATGGGGATCCAAAACGCTGGGGGTGCTGGGGGGTACTGGGGGGTACTGCTGAGCAGTTGCCTGTTGAGCGGGAAGCTCCTTCTGCCTCTTCTGCCAGAAAGTGCCAACTTGGGTTTTCTTATATATTAACTTAGCAAACTTGCCCTACCTACTTTTGTTGGAAAGTCACTTAAAAATAATAAGTGAAAATAACCAATAAATAGGAAAATAGGCTAAATGCACTAGAAAATTCCCCTAATTGATGCTAATGGATTTTGATGGGAATTCCGATGATCATGTTGTGTGCAACCGGAGGATATGCATCTATGCTAAGTAACTGGGCATGCACGGTCTACGAATAGACTCACAAAAGTGCCAGATCACTGCTAATCTAAACTTGATCGGACTGACTGAACCCTGCTGTGGTGTAGCTTGTCCATGGACACATAGGGTTGGGATGTGTCACGTGACACAGTTGTACATTGCAGCTAAGAAATCTGAGTTTTTTCTCATTGAAGTTACTTATCTGGGTTATATCATTTCTGCAGAAGGCGTCAAGGTAGACCCCGTGAAGGTGAAATAGGTACATAATTGGGATTTTCCCTAAACTGTATATGACGTGCGTTCTTTTCTTGGTTTATGTCAAGCATATAGTTCGCACATAGAGAATTTTGCACGCATTGCCGCACCTATGGCTGATGTTTTGAAAGGAATAAAGATTCGTCGTCAGCGCGTAGACTTGCCCGAAGCATCCAGTGAGGCGTTTGCAGCTCTCAAGGTTGTGGTGAAAGAAGCACTGTGTCTTATCCTTGCCTCTTGGGATGACCCCTTTGAGATATGGACAGATGCGAGCAATGTCGCCATCGGCGCATAGCTTCAGCAGCATGGTCGTCCAGTAGCTTTCCTTAGCTGGAAGCTTAATAGTGCAAAAAAGAACTATTTAGTTTATGATAAAGAACTTTTGTCTGTCGTTCACTCTCTTAAGCATTGGAAGCATTTTCTTTATGGTAGAGAGTTCACAGTTCGCACAAATCACCAAGCCCTCAAGTGGCTCTAGTTTATGCCTAGTGCACATTGGAGTGATCGCCAAGCACGATGGTCACAATTTTTTGAGCAATTTGGAGGTTTAATTGAGTATGTGCCTGGAAAAGCTAACCCTGTTGTTGCAGATGCGTTGAGTCGCAAAGGACAGATTTTGGTTCTTAAATCAAGATCCACAGTTTCTATACAAGGGATAGCCCGTCTTTCGACAGCATGAAGAACTAGTATGCGGATTCCGAGTTTGGTAAGCAATGGTTGCAGGCTCTTGCTTCCCAAGGGCCAAGCAACTATCTCATTCGTGATGGTTTGTTGTATTTTCGTCAACGTCTATGTGTGTTGCACTCTCTCGGGCCAACCATATTGCATGATGGACATGATTCTCTCACGGGTGGGCACAGGGTAATGAATACCACTTTGGAAAAGATAGAAAGATTCTTTTATTGGCTTGAAATGCGAAAAGATGTATTTCGTTATATCACACAGTGCATTATAAGTCAAAAGGTAAAAGCTCCTCGGGGTAAGCAACAAGGCCTCTTGCTTCCGCTACGTATTCCCGATGGACCTTTTCAAGATATTTCCATGGATTTTGTGACTAACCTTCCACCTAGTTTGCATTCAAGGAACACTCAATGTTTAACAATTGTTGATCGTTTTAGCAAGTTTTGCATGTTGATTCCTTGTAAGGCCATAGTCACTGCACAAGATGTGGCACGGTTGTTCATAAAGCATTGGTACCCCCTCTGTGGTTTGCCAAAATCGATTGTTTCAGATAGGGATGTTAAGTTCACGTCCAATTTTTGGCGCGTACTCTTTGAAAATTTTGGCACTAAGTTGAATTTTTTATCGGCTTTTCATCCACAGTCAAATGGTCAGGCAGAGATTTATAATTAGTTGGCTTTTGATGTTTTAAAGTCATATGTGCATGATCAACAATCTCATTGGGAGCTCTATCTCCCATTGGTTCAGGCTATTTTGAATGACTCTTTTTCCTCTACCATTGGTCGAACTCCGTATGAGGCACCTTTTGGTCGTCTGTTCCAATCACTTTTGACTCGCTCGGTCAGTCAAATGTCTTATGCCAATACTGAAAGTCAGTCATTGGATGAGATTTCTGAGAGTGTGAAGCTTCGACTAAGCAAGGCTCGGGAATCTTATTCAGGGCAGGCTAATAAGCATCATCAGGATGCTTCGATCAAGGAAGGGGATTGGGTGTATTTAAGAATCATGAAGCGACGTCTTAAGCAAGTTGGACAGAAGTATCCAAAGTTGTCTTTTCGAATGTATGGTCCATTTCCTGTCATTAAAAAGATAAATGAGGTTACATGAAATTGCAATTGCCTAACTCATGGTCAATACACAACGTTTTCCATGTTTCTTGGTTGAAAGTGTTTTAGGGAATGCCTCCAAAGGACATTTCGGAAGAAGAAGAACCGGAGATCATCAATGAAGCTGAAGTCATGGAGCCGGAGCAAGTTTTGTTGCATCGGTCTTGACATGGTTCAAAAAAGTAAGTACAACAATACTTTTTGAAGTTCAAGGATCGAGGAACCCACGAAGCAGTGTGGGTAGATAAAGAGTTTTTCAAAGATTATCCCGAGATGTTGGCCGCCTAGAAGGAAGCCATGCAAATCGGTACCAGTACCTCACTTTAAAACGGAGGGGATGTCACATGACACATTCAACCCTATGTGTACGTGGACAAGCTACTTCATGACAAGGGTTCAGTTAGTCCAGTTAGTCTAGCCTAGGAAGTGTTGACATCCTTCATCAACCCTAGAGAACTTCGCTTCCCTAGACTTCTTGAATGTTGCTTCTCTAGTGCATCACCAACATCCCCCTCTTGACCGCAATCATGACTGGAGTCATTATTACCCTTATGTTCATTGTCAATCTGCACATTGCATTTTGGTTTCTGTAAAGACAAAGTCAATAAAGAAAGTGAAGAAAGGAACATACCCATTGTTTAAAAAATCACAAAGCTAGCTTATGACAACAAATTCAATACCTGCATATTTGTTATCATCTTCAATATTGTTGGAGTCATCATCAACTTGCACCTCATCATCAAATAAAACATATCTTTTAGACATGTGACCTCTTTTTCTAGGTGGAGTATCCAGAGGTCAAACATGTGAAGCCTTTTGATAAATCATACAGCAAGGGATACAGTCTCTGTGTAGCTTCATGCTTACTTGATGGCTACTATGTGGTGATACAATTGTCTTCCTCCTCTTGTTATCCCTCTTCAAAGCCATTATCTGTCCAATATACATTGCCACACATTACACTGTAATAAGACATTGCATTATTTATTAAAATACATACTAATACACACTGCATACAAACACATTCTATCTATGCTATGAATATACATGATGTATATACATATGTACACATATACATATAACAAATACAATACTTGATAGGTTATTATACCATGTCTCACCCATCACTCTATGGGAAAACATGAGAAAAAGTTTTATGTGCTCAGATGTTCAAGCACAATTGTAGACATCACAAAATTCTATATGTAGAATATGTCTTCAAGAAGGCATTACCATAGACATGTCGATTATAAGAGATAGAGCACGAGACACTATATGGACATATGGATTCATGGCAACATGTACAACCATATGGATATATGAATGGCCATGTGGATGTCTGTATGTCCCCACACACACACACACACACACTTGTGTGTGACCATGTGTATCCATAACCATAAAACCGCATGTACTCATGTCATGTATATCATTTATGCCATATATAACCATAAATCATAACCAATTTGAGACTGATATCACCCACTTTGGCAACACTATGCGAATCACTATGCGAATTTTAGCTCGCATATCCAGAATTTGGATTGATTTTTTGTCTATTAGGTCTCCCCAATTTCCGAAAAAGCAAAAACTTTGAGAAAACATGGAAAATTCCATGAGAGAGCAGCGAAGCGATGGAATTTCAAAAAGTGTTAATAGTTTTTCTAAGGTCACGTGAAAAGAATTTGGAAGGTGAGAAGTTTTTTATATTAAAAAGGAATGATTTTGCAACCACGGTGTATTGATCTCTTCAACACAAGATTCCTAGTTGGTGTATTGCGCGCTCTCTCTCTCTCTCCCCCCATGTGAGTAGGGCAATAAGCAGTGCGTTAATGCAGTAGACGTCGCAAGCATGTGCCTTTGTTGAGTGTCTGTTGTGTGTCAAAGCCAGATGGAGATAGAGCGCCAGTTGGTAGAGCGGATGCATGTGTCTGCGCATGGTGTGTGAAGCGAGGGAGTTGGACTCTGTTGGAACTTGGAAGTACGAGAGCAATGCCAGGATACGCAGTGCATGGGAGAGGACGAGCTCAATCAAAGAGGGAGGGTTGCTGTGTCCTCAATGCAGGGCACCGATTTGACTAGACTCGATTGCACAGGGCAGCCCGGTTGGGGGGGCATCATGGGCTCGTTGCCGGGAGGTCAAGGGATGTGGGGGGCAGAGAGAGAGAGAGAGAGAGAGAGAGAGAGAGAGGTCAAGGGAGGGTGGAGAGTCCACAGAGTAGGCTACCAAGAGGGCTACTGCACATAGGGCGGAGGGGACCATAGAGGGCACGAAGGGAGTGATGAATGTTTAATTTTTGGCATTTCAGTAGTGCTGGGTGAAGGCCATGTGAGGAGAAGTAAGCGAGGAAGGCGGAGAGTGGACATGGCAGCCTGTCGCGCAAGAGGACAAGGGATCACGGGTGCGACAGAGAGGGTATGAGGGTGATGCCCTACCTTTGGCATGTAATGGGTTGCATTTTCCTGCAGATGGATGGGTTGGAGGGGTGGGGCTGTGACGCAGGACATGGAGGAGAGCGAGCATGGAAAGGTTGCTCCATATGGGCCTCAAGCTAAACAATGTTGCAGGTGGACAGCGTGTTGCAGACAGGCTTGAAGCAGTGCTGCTAAGAAGAGCATGGCACACGATGGCGTTGTTGGGAGCTAAGTGAGGGGATGTATCTTTAAAGATTCCTCCGAATGAGAGCCATTAGGGAACACCCAATTTCAGAAAAAGCTGAAAAAGCAAAAACTTTGGAAAAACATTGGAAAATTCCATGAGAAAGCAATGAAAAGATAGAATTTCAAAAAGTGTTAATAGTTTTTCAAAGGTCTTTATCTCTTTCAAGAGATGGCAATTACATGGGTGCACCAATTACCCTACGTACTCCTAGGAATTGTTTTGGAAAATGAGTATGTAGGGTCTCCCAAATTCAGAATAAGATTTAAGTTCAATGCCATCAAGAAGCATTGGCAGGGTAGAGCAGAGCAAATGAATAAAAGATTTTTTAAAGGAATCTTTGAGTTAGGAACACCTTTTAATTTTTTTGAAGCCATTAGGAACACCTTTTGAGTTAATTTGTCTATTATGCCAATGGGTAGTCTCAAGTATTTTTGGTAGTGTTGTCTTATTGGTGTCCTTGCCTGTTGGTTTCGGACAAATCTTAAAGAGCTCTAAGAACGTGGCCTTTTCACTAAGCTCTACCATGGGGCTTGGACCCCAAGATTTTAGTAAATATTGTTACCTTAGTAAGCTTAGGTTCTCGAAAGATTTGATCTCCCCTGGAGTAAGTTGGACAATGGGAAATTGAACTTATTGGCATGGACACCAAGGCATGGATGTTTGCCCTATTCTTCTCCTAAGATGCAATGCATGCAAAAAAAGGTACAATATCATATTTCACTGCAAATCTCCCACACGATTATGCACAATTTTACGGGTGATTACATTGCTCTTCACATCATCTAGCTCCTCTAAAAATTCTCTGGTTGAGGAGCCCAGTCTGTCTTTGCTAAGCAACTGCCAGAGGGTGAGAATTTTGGAAAGAGATGGTGGCATCAACCCCTTTTCTTCATGCAGTTTCTCTTATGCTTCCTTCCCAGTTTGGCTTCCTTATCGTTCAAAAAGGGTTCAAGCCTTTTACATTGCCAGAGTTTTATACTTGGCAACATAAAGACTCCATTGGGGTCAAGCTTTTTACATTGCAAGAGTTTTATCCTTGGCAACATAAAGTCTCTATTGGGGTCTTCCCCTCATCTGAAAACGAATTTGCTCCCCAATTCACAAGAAGTTTTGGACAAATTCTCACAATAATTCCCACATTGTGACTTACCTCAGCATCATGAGTTTATGTGAGGGAGGCACTGCATACCAAGCTAGGTACAATTGGGGGCAGGGGCCCACCGGCCCCTCCCAATCCCCTAGCTAGGTATGTGGTGCCTTTCGAGCAGAAGCTCATGATGTTATGCATTATATGAAAAACATTGAAAACGAGACCGTTTTCCTACATGAGAATATTTCTAAATATTCTTGTGCAAGCTTTCTGACCTGATTATTTACTCAGGTTTTGAGATGCTTGGAGCTTCTCGCAATGCAACTAGGTGGTGGTCCTTTCACAAGGCCTCGGTTGTATTTTCTACGTTTACAACGGATTCAATCTTTTTATACGGCACATGGTATTCATGATCCTTAGAGAGCATAAATTTTTATTAAAGAAAATAGAAACATACAAAGGCTTCAAAGGTAGGAAAAGAGGCTATCCCTTTAAGTGACATGTTACACTAGCTAAAACAGTGTTCTCTCATCTAAAGTCTTTCTCTGGAGGCTTTTTGAAAGTTTGGCTTTTCAATTCTACTCTCCATGGGTTTCTAAATGGCAACGATTATATGGGTATACCTTAGGGAAGTGCGAAGAGCATGACCAAAAGGATAGGCAACCAAAATAAGGCATGCCACATTTAATCAATACAGCTATTGTGGTAGGAGACGTGTGGTCCCGCCCCCTCGGGCCTAGGCTCGTAATAAATTTGTTTTCAAAAGCTTAAAAAACTTTTAATTGGAAAAGAAATGAAGTTTTTGCTAGTATTTAAAGGTATTTAAGCAAAAATACACTAATTTTTCCTGGTATTTCTACCTTCAAAATTTATTTTCAAATGTGGTTTTTGAATTTAAAGGTGGAATTACACTAAACGAAGTTTTCTTTGAGCTCTCTCTCTCTCTCTCTCTCTCTCTCTCTCTCTCTCTCTCTCGGAATTCACGACTTTGATGGAGAATATCGCTTTGGCTATGGCATGTATAGTAGATGTTTCTTGAGCTCCCAGTTCAGCCACCCGCTATCCAAGCTACTGTTGTACTCATGTTGGTGTGCTGCCCAACGTCCATCATGGTAGTGTTGTTTCTATGGGTGCTTTTATTCCGAGAAGGCTAGTGTTGCAAATGCCAACAATTTACGTTATTCTCATCTTGCCATTGTTGGGTTGCTGCCACAAGAATTTTTGGACAAATTCTCACAATAATTCCCATTGTGACTTACCTCAACATCATGAACATTTTGTGAGGGAGGCACCGCATACCCAGCTAGGTACGATTGGGGACAGGGGACCGCCAGCCCCGTGGGAGGAGGAGGAAGTAGTGATACAAGTTGACCGTATGCAGTAGCAACATGCTACGTTGATTATTACCATTCAATAACCTTTGTTTACCATTAAGCTAATGTTTCCATGCTCAAATAATGTGCCCTTATTGACGATGCCAAATACGAAACTTCTTTTTTTAAAGTGCTGGCAAACACCAGCTTTCCACACACACACCCACACACTATTTGGCATCAGGCCGCGCCACGTGGACTATCCTTTGACCATGTTTAAGTGCGCCCAAGGGGTATTGAACCCACACCCTTGGGCGCAAGTCCAATACTTTAACCACTTGGGATAGCCCACTTTGACGACCTTTATATAGGTGATGTTCTTTGCTAACCTTTTTGGAGCTGGGAACTGAAAAGCCTATGGATAAAGCCTTGGAGATGCGTGCCATGCAAGAAAGAGGTACCTTCAGACCTATCGTCACATTAGCATGTCCCCCGACTTGTCAGGGCTGGTCCACCAAACTTGCGACTTCTTTGATATTGCATTTCAAAGTGCAATTTGTAAATGTTTTTAACAATTTTAACGATGTACAGGGTTCCTAGCCCTAATATAGGGATGCACTTGTGAGGACTACACATGTAGTTTTTGTGTTCTCTAAATGTGCATTCAATTCCCTTGGGTGGTCCCAAGATGCATGACCCAATCTTAAAAGGGATAGGCATCCCAATGTAAAGTCATCATACATTCAGTTATGGCAAGAGACTTGTGGTCTTTATCTTCTCCCTCTGTGTAACACTCACTCTCTCTCTCTCTCTCTCTCTCTCTCTCTCTCTCTCTCTCTCTCTCTCTCTCTCACACACACACACACACACACACACACACACACACACACACAGGGGCACAATGAGAGATATCCAGCAACAACGGAAGATTACAGATTTCTTTCAGTCACAGACAGAGAAGTCCGAGCATCCCCAACAACATAACAACACCAGAGGCATACTGCTTGATCGGGCGATAGAGTTGGGGCGATCCCTTGTCGCCCACGAATGAGGGGGCCCTCTCGACATTGACGCAGACTAAGATAGAGGATCCATACCATACTGGTGCGACATAGGAGCCGTCCCGACAGAGTGCCTACCTTGGAGGACATTGAATCTCTATAGCCTTTTGGATACTGATGTATATGTATATGATGCCTCAACTGTTTGAGAGCTCCATAGTATCAGCTCACCCGTTGTATTCGCCTTGTATCAACTTTCACCCCACCCCCCTACCCACTATTTCTTTTCAGTTCTTTGTACTTTTTGTACCCAAACCTGGTATTAGATTCACCACATGTAACCTTTTGGTTTCATAGGTTATTTTGGCCTTTTGAAGACATTAATATTACATTTCATCTCTCTCTCTCTCTCTCTCTCTCTCTCTCTCTCTCTTTTTTACACACACACACACACATTCACACACATTATGGCTCACAGCCAAAACATCAATAGGTCAACCACTTCTCTACTGTGACTATCCTTTCTATGTATGTTGTGTAATTGGGTTTGGTTACTCCTCATGGGCTCTCGAGTTGTCTTTACTACCTTCTTTGCACTTGAATCTTTGCTCCTTATCAAATTTACCTTAGATCAAATCTCTTGCGGAGGTGGGGGATTTTTGCTTACCTTTCATACTTGTGCTATTCTTATTGTCGCAAGAGAATTTTTTTCTTTGACAAAGAAGTAGATATCAATACCTTATGAAGCCTTAGGCTAATCTTCTTAAAAGGAGGCTTTTGAAGACAACCCTTGTGTAGGTACTCAGTAGGGCAACCCTTGTGCAGGTACTAAGTAGAGCTCCCAATTTTGGAAAGCAATTGTTTAGGTAGAATCTAGAAAGATACTTTGTGTAAAGGGATGTAAAAGTAAAGTTAACTATTTTAGTTTTAGTAGGAAAGTAAGGAGCCATTCACATGCATATTTGTGAATAGGGGAGGGCCAGAGTCATAGCTTAATATCGTTCCGTTTTCAGATTCAAAAATGCCGGTTGACTACAAGGGGGAAAAGGAGAAATTCCATCACAAAATAAACCTAATTTCTTGAAATTTCCTCTTGGCATATTCCTGTTTTGACAATTGGGATCCTTTTTTGAGTGCCTGACGTGTAATTTGTCGCAAATTACCTTGCAGAAAAGGCAATTATGTCTAAAATTAATGATGCTATTCATCTCCAATTCTAGTTTTATCATCTTGTACTGATAGACAGTCAGTCTTCTAATGAAAAGCTACAATTTTTCAATGTATCTTTGAAGAAAATTAATGTCACAAGCAGGGGTATTTCTGGAATTTCTAAAAATTTGAAGGGCATTCTGGGAATTTTTGAAATTTGAGGAGTGTTTTGGGAATTTCCGCAAATTAGAGTAGTGTTTTGGTAGTTTTCGCAAAAATGTAGGGATGCAAGCTGCTGATTGAGGTGGGAAAGCACCAGTGAAAGGCAGCTGGCACAGCATGCCTTTCGCAAAAATGTAGGGATGCCAGTTGCTGATTGAGGTGGGAAAGCACCAGTGAAAGGCAGCTCGCACAACATGCGGCACCTAGGGACATAGCGTGCACAACTAGAGTGGGCGACGGTTTGGCAGGTGGTGCCGGAGCAGAGACATGGCAATAGCACATGACTTTGCCTTATACCATCATTTGGTCAATCATAGAAAATCCTTAATCAAATGGTCTCCAATGCATTTGATTGATGAGGTCACAAACTATTAAAATAATAATTTGAGCAATGCTCTCTTTAAAGAAGCCTTGACTAATGTTGAAAATGATGAAACAGGAAACAGAAGGAAGATAGTAACTCAGAGTAGGAAGAAGATGGAGAAGGAGAAGACACAGAGCTTGCGTACGAGATCTCTGTAGTCTATCTCTCTGTATTAGAATAATAGAGTATTTTACAAACTCAGAGCTACAAAGCTTATATGAGACCCTAAGAGATAAGGTGTCCTTTCACACCAGATGTCTAGGGGGAAAAACCCAGTGGGAGAAAAGTGCCCCTGGTGAAACGCGTATACACACTAACACTACTACATGTCTACAAATCCCCCCTGTAGTGATAGTGTGAATCCGTACAAGGTAGCAGATCATCATGTGTATGAGAGTAAGCCCAAAGCTTTTTGGAAATCTTCAAACTTTTCTCATGATAACGCCTTCGTAAATAGATCTGCAATGTTATCCTGTGTAGGACAGTAAGTTAGTGTGATCTCCCCTGCATGTAGCCTTTCCCTGACATAGTGGTAGTGAACCTCTATGTGCTTTGTTCTTGCATGAAATACTGGATTCCTTGCAACTGCCATAGCACTCTAATTGTCAGTAAAAATGGTAGTGGGTGCCTGTTGACACTCACAAAGATCTGCCAATAATCTGCGTATCCATACACAATCAACTGTTGCCGTGAAAGCTGCCCAGTAATCAGCTTCACAAGTTGATGTAGCCACTGTGGATTGCTTCTTGCCTAGATATACATGCATTTCCCAAGAAAAAACAATTCCCACTTGTGGAATGTCGTGTGTCAAAATCACCAGCCCAATCTGAATCGCTGTAACCAAGAAGCTGCATAGAACTGTGCTTTCCATATATATCCCCCCTTGGAAAGAACATGGAAAGATTAGGGGTACTTGAAAGGTAACGAAGTATGCACTTCACAGCCTGCCAATGATGCATACCTGAGCTATGCATAAATTTGCTTGCTTGTGAAACCCCAAATTGAATGTCTGGACGAGTGTTGCCTGCCAAATATATCAAGCAACCAACCGTTGCTGCATAAGTATGTACATCAAAAGGTTCTCCAGCATCGTGCATGCTCAACTTTGATCCAGTTTCTACGGGTGTAGAGATTGGTTTACAATTTTGCATACCAAACTTTTCCAAAATTTTATGCAAATATTTGGCCTGCAACATGTATATGCCATCCTCTGATTGCACAAACTAAATACCCAAGTAATAATGTAGCAAACCAAGATCAGACATCTCAAAGGTTTTTCTCAAAGCATCTTTAAACGCTTCAATTTCATCTGCAGTATTGCCTGTAAGAAGCATATCATCCACATAAAGTGTTAGCATAATGAGAACTCTATCTCTCTTTTTGACATACAAAGTACTTTCTATTGGACTATTCTGAAATCCCTGGCCAATCAAATAAGTATGTATCTTCTCATACCATGCTCTTAGAGAGTGTTTGAGACCATACAAAGCTTTATGCAATCTACATACCTTTTGCTCTTGACCTTTTACAACAAAACCACTTGGTTGACTTACATAAACTTCTTCCTGCAAATCACCATTCAAAAAATCAGTTTTGATATCCAACTGATGCACTTTCCAACCATGATGAGTAGCAATTGCAACTAGTGATGTAACTGTGGACGCACGAGAAGTAGGAGCAAAGGTTTCATCATAATCTATGCCTTTCTGTTGCGCATAGCCTTTTGCCACAAGCCTTGCTTTGTACCTGTCAACAGTACCATCTTGTTTCCTTTTTATCTTAAAAACCCACTTTGTACCAATAGGCTTTTTACCTGTAGGCAAGTCCACTAGATCCCATGTATGATTCTTATGAATAGAATCAATCTCTTGTTGCATAGCATCTTTCCACTGAACACACTCTAAAGCTTGTTCAAATGAATCAGGCTCATCTGCATCACAAAGAGTGCTAAAGCAAGCCAAATCTACTTGCTCTCTGCCAAAATTAGTACCAGCACGTGTTTTTCGTGGCAACGGTGCATCCAACTTGCTATCCTGCAAAGTTTTTTGAACCCATTTAGGCAAGGTTCTTTCTTCCCTGAGAACTTCTTGCTCTTCACGCACAATTTCCTCTACATCATGAGGTGTCACATGCTGATCAAAAGATTGATCAAGATTATCAACTTGTTGTGATTCTTGATTCTCCACAAAAGAAGGAAGCAAACCTTCAAATACATCATGTGTCTGCATATGAGGTACATCAAAAGCAACCATAGGTTGAGTAGTAGTTTCTGCAAAAATTACATCACGACTTTCAAAAATCTTGTTTGTAGCAGGATTGTAAAGTCTATAACCTTTACTTCCACTATTGTACCCCACAAATATACATTTGATTGCCTTATCATCAAGCTTCCCATGTAATTGATGAGGGATGTGAGCATAAGCAAGACAACCAAAAACACGAAGATAAATGACTGAAGGTTTTCTGTCATACCAAGCTTCATATGGAGTAATGGTCTTCAAGGCACGAGTAGGACACCTGTTCAAAACATGTGCTGCACAAGCAACTACCTCCATCCATAGCTTATGAGGCAAACTCTTAGCCTTGAGCATACATCTAGCCGTCTCCATTAAAGACCTGTTCTTCCTTTCTGCAACACCATTCTCTTGTGGTGTGTATGGCATAGTGCATTGGTGTTTAATGCCTTTCTTTCCCAAAAAATCCTTAAATGCACCTGTCATGTATTCACCTCCTCGATCGGTACGAAGAGTCTGTACTTTGCAACCTATTTCATTTTCAACCATGGCGACATAATGTTGAAAAACTGCAAACACATCTGACTTGCTTTGAGTGGATACACCCAACAAAACCTAGAAAAGTCATCAATGAAGGTCACAAAATAAAGGTTATTTCCCATAGATGGCGTCCTCATAGAACCACATACATCATTGTGTACAAGCTGCAACTTTCGTGTCCCTCTAGCTGAACCATCCTGCAAAAATGCAAATCTGTGCATCTTTCCAAGAAGGCAACCTTCACATACATGTCTTGGTGGCATCTCCAATAAAGACAAATCATGCACCATATTATGACGTTGTAAAGTCATCAAACTGCCATAACCAACATGCCCAAATCTAGTATGCCACAACTTAGCATCCTGCATGGCCTGAGTCTTTGTTTTTGCAATACATACCTGAATCTACTTTTCATAAGGATCGAGCACAAATAGTCCATTTTCTAGCGTACCTGTAGTGATAAGAGAATAACCATTCTCTCGATCTCGTACAACACATCTGTCATCCTCAAAAATGACCCGAAGACCATTTTTTGCAAGAGAGGATACAGACAACAAATTCTTCTTGATCCCTAGAACATATAAGACATCTGGCAAGCATAAATCTGAACCATCTGAAATGGTAATCAAAATCTTACCAACGCCTTTGATTGGATAAGAAGCATTATTTGCACATGTCACCTTCTTTCCTGTTGGAGTTGCATCCAATGAACAAAACAAATCCTTCCTTGAAGTAATATGCCTGGATGCACCACTATCAAAGTACCAAATCATTTGTGTCTCGTCAACACTGTAAGCAGAAAAATCTGAACATACTAAGAAAGCATAAGAATCCTGCACAAAGTTTGCAGACTCTTCTTTAGCTGTAGAAGAATCACCAGAAGCTGAAACAACCAAACTTGACTCTTTCTTCTTTTCTTTAGCAATTCGCTTTTTACACTCACTAATGTAGTGACCAGGTTTCTTGCAGTAGTGACATTTACCTTTCTTCTTGGACTTGTCGGAATCACCTTTAGACTTCTCTGAAGGCTGTCCTGCACCAGACTTGGAGCGATGAGCACTCTCTTTACCCTTGTTTTTGTTCTGTACAACAAGAGCATGATCCATACCATCCACCTGTAAAGACTTGTTCTTACGTGATTGATCCTCCTGCAATAGCAAAGCCACTAACTCTTCAAAACGAAGAGGCTCAGGATTAGCTCGCAAAGACAGAGTCAAAGAAGTCTGAAAAGTCAAATAAGATGGTGGTAGTGAATTGATTGTTTTAGAAACCAAGTCCTTCTCTGGAATCACTTCATCAATGCTAAGCAATTGCTCTTTAAGATCCCTGATTTTTGTAAGATGCTCGACGATATCGTCACCTTCGTCCATCTGTATTTTGTCAAGTTGTTTCTTCAAAAACTCTATTCTGGCAGCGTTTCTTCCTCCAAACATAGCTTGCAGAGTGTCCCAAGCATCCTCAAAAGTTCTGCAAGATCTGATATGTGGTGTGATTGTCCTCTTTATGGTTAAGGCAATCACAACCATAGCTTGTGCATCTTTAGTATCCCATTTCTTTTGCTTTGGAGTGACTTGTGAAGGTCCTGCACCACGACCACAGGCATGGCAGGTGCAATGTTACCTGGACGAACTTCATCTCCAAATACATAATCCCATAATCCTTTACCAACCAAAACATTTTTGGCCATAAAAGACCAAAGAGAATAGTTGGTACCATCCAATTTGTCTTCGGATGTAAACGCACCAAAAATCTCTTTCTCCGTAGATTGAGCCATACTGTGGATGCACACAAGAGAGCAAAAGAACCTCCAAGAGATTCACAAATCTCCTCTCCAATGCAAGAAAAACTCTACACAAAATCTCAGCACAAAGCTAAGACAAGCTGCTTCCCAAAAGAACTGTTTACCTGAAGAAAATCTGTCAAAAAGCACACCCTCTTGATCTAAACGCCTCCGAAAAGTAACTTCTGCTACGCTGCTCATAACAAAATTCAGAGGGCTCGAACGGCTTCAAAAGGGGAGTAAAACCCACAGGTCACCTACTGAGAATACTCCCGGAACGTTGAGGATGCTCCCATGAGCAAATTTTCCGAAAACTGCCTGAAAATTGCGATTGCGCGCGCGGACGCGAAAACGCAAGTAGAGGCTCTGGAAATCACCTTGCTCTGATACCAATTGTTGAAGATGATGAAACAGGAAACAAAAGGACGATAGCAACTTAGAGTAGGAAGAAGATGGAGAAGGAGAAGACATAGAGCTTGCGTACGAGATCTCTGTAGTCTATCTCTCTGTATTAGAATAATAGAGTATTTTACAAACTCATAGCTACAAAGCTTATATGAGACCCTAAGAGATAAGGTGTCCTTTCACACCAGATGTCCAGGGGAAAAAACCCAGTGGAAGAAAAGTGCCCCTGGTGAAGCGCGTATGCACGCTAATACTACTACATGTCTACAACTAACCCTTCTCAAGTGGGCTCCTACATAAACTAATTTGTTATTTTATTGGTCCTTCGCAGGGATAGAAAAATACATTTTTCCTAACCAATCGAAATAAGGGGAAACTTGAAATTCTCTTGGTTTTTAGGTCAAAATTTGAAGGCTTTGCCAGTAATCACACTAAAGCTTGTGTAAATTTTCCGATTTTCTTAAAGGCAAGCTCAAAATCTAACCGGGATTTTATAATTTCAGCCGGTTAAAATACACTAGACCCCGGTTTTTTGCTAACACTGGTGCTTCTTTTGGCATGTTAGCCAATTTAACTTTTGTATTTGGTGATGGCAAAGGGTGATGGTGCATCCGTAAAGTTAGCATTCGCATGTTTTCCCTAAGAACTATCCCCTATAATGATAATCTTTACAAATAAAACTTCTAGTTTGTTGGCAAGTATGGCAAATTCTGGGTCACCAATAGCACCTAGAACTTACTCTTTTGATTAACTACCTTATATATTACAAGATAGACTAACAAGAGCTCCCCCCCCCCCCCCCCCCCCCCCCCCCCCCCCCCCCCCCAAAAAAAGAAAAGAAAAGGAGCTCACACACACACATAGCCTTAGCCTCCAAAAATAAGAGTCTTTAGATTTTCCCATATTCTAGAGTTGTTGTCTCTCAGATAATTGACCATATAGGAAAAGACACACAGTTTTTAATGGATTTTGCTTTATAGATTTCTCTTGCATTCGACTTTTCCTATCGAGATTTCTTAGCAATCACATTTTGGCCATATACGAAAAACATACATCCCTATATGGAAAATAAATTAGATTAGAACAAAATGTCTTTAAAAATATTTAATTTTATATTAGAACTAGGACAGTTATTGCAAAATAAGAGATTTTTAAGATTTTGCATGAAAGCCGTGTTCTAGGGAAGTTTTAGATCGTGTGTGAGGAATTTCGTTTCAATTTCCAACCTTTTTGGAAGCCTAGTCAGCTATTTTGCAGTGCAATTTTGTATACTTTATTGTTGGATCTAGAAAAAAATTTGTATGAGTGAAACGTTTCTTTTTATGTGTAGAAAAGGTTGTCTCCTTGATCTTTTTCTAGTTTTTGCATTTTGGTGATCGTTATATGCTCACAAAGTGCATAGTCACTACAAGAGCACTCTGGATTACCGACACCAAAATTCTTAGCGCTATCGCACGGTGTCGGTATGACCATTGGGAAACGATAATGTAACTGTCTTACTTTTAAATATATGCCATATATCACACGCATACGTGTGAGCATACTGGCGGCCATACCGATGATCTTATCGACAATTATATCGGAGCAAATATCAACACTCATACCAACGTTATACCAACGCCGCAAAAAGTGAAAAATTAAAGCATAGCTCAAATCTATCCACCCGAATCTGCAAGCAGATCTTGAGCTCTCTCTCTCTCTCTCTCTCTCTCTCTCTACCTTCCTCCCTCCTTCCTACATTTTGGTGAGTGTGTGCATGTGTGAGCAATGCGTGTGTGTGTGTGTGAGCAATATGTACTAATAATTCTTTCTTTTTGTTTTTTTTTGCAAATTTATTGGAGGTCTATCTCTTCAATCTTGGAATAGCAAACTCGATGTAAGTACACTACTTAAGATTTAATTTTGTTTAATTTTTAACAAAAAACTAATGATTAAATGCAAACATGTTTATTTATAAAAGCAAATTAAATTTTTGTTAAATGAAAATGCAATGCATGTAATTGTTCAAATCTTGTTTATTTTAAATGTAATTGCTTAAGGTACTTATGAAAAATTGAAAAAAATAGAAAGTAGAGATAAATAGAGAGAAGTAGAGAAAGAGAGAGAGGATAGAGAGAAACAAGTTGAGAGAATACAGAGAAGTAAGAGAAATAGAGATCATAGGAAGTAGAGAGATAACTAGAGAGAAGTAGAGAAATAAAGATAGGATAGAGTGTCCCTCTTTGTGGTTAGTAATTGGGATGTGTCTCTCTCTCTCTCTCTATATATATATGTAAATGACATAGTAAGAAGCTCAATACACAAGTGAGTCACTTGTTAAAGAGAATAGAGATGCATACACTAGCTCAAGATGCATTGTTGATGAGAATAGAGATGCATACATTAGCTCAAGATGAGAGCTTGATTGTGTGTCTAGCACAAGAGAGATAGATTAGTCTTTTTATTTAGAAAGAGAGACTATTGTGAGTGGACTAAGGCATAGAGGGTGGTGGTTTTAAGTCTTGCATATCCTAAGCTATTTGGACATAATTAAGTGGCCATAGCCACTAGACCATAGACAATCATTTATCCAACTCCCTCCTTGGATGATTGCCTATGCATTATTCTGGGAACACGTATAAGCAATCTCCCTCCAATTAAGCGACTCTGGGAAAGCTAGAAGACCAACTTCTAGCTAGAAGACCCTTTTTAACTTTGGCAAAGATGCAAATGTACGAAACCCCAATTAAGTGTACATAAGAAGTGCATAAGTCTAGATAAGGGATAAAATGATTACAGAGGTCTAAATATACAAATGTTGCTTTAACGTGCCCAAATTGTATTGTCCTCTTCAAGAAGGCCCCTCTTCCTCAATAACAACAACAACCTCATCTCCACTTAATCTAGTTCCCTATGCAAAGAAATCATTGGTTTGGATGCACTTTCCAGAAGAACATATGCTATTTCTACCTTATTGGGCCCCTTGAATAGCCTCCTTGCCTTTCCTATTATGTAGCCGTCGTAGTGACAATATTTTTTCAAAGTTGCATGGGGTCTGAGAGTCTCCCGCAACTTCTATTTTGCGACAAGATGGAAAGAGCCTTCTCCACCTACTTCTTGACCATAACATCTCTTGGTTGCTGGTAAAGCTTGGTAACTAGAGACTTTGTTCTCGTCATGAATTTTGTAGAAGTCTCATTTAGCTCTGGCATCAAGTTTTCTAGCTCATCCAAAACCTTCTCTTGGTAGTCACTTAGCCTGAAGGCTTCACAAAATGGTTGTTTTAAAGTCCCCCAATTTGTTAAGTGGTGTTTAGAAAATTAAATGAACCATTTGTTTGTCAAGCCATCCAAGGTTGCTAGGTAGGCATCTTCTCTATTTAATCCATGGTCACGGCAGAGAGATACAAACCTCCTTGCGTGATTGTGTGTATCTTCTCTAGAGAGCCCCTTAAAAGTCGCAGACTTGTTTACCTTGGCTAGAATGCTTGTCAGCTCCTCCGTTACTGCCTACTCAGGAGCTAATTGTAACATTACAGGTGGTAAGTATATTGGTGAAGATGATAGGGGTGGTGAAGAGATAGATGCAAAGAGGGTAGTGGAAGTGGGGGTGGAGGACTTCTACTTGATAAGAAAGACTGATGTTTTTTGTAGTGGTACTATAGAGGACTTTGTAGAGGACTTAGTTGATCTTTAGACTGATGTTGTCTTGTATGTGTCCCTCATGCCAAGTAATTGGTGGACCTGGGAGATGGTCCCTCGGGCTCCTGAAACAGACATCATGTGAACGGGAATGTAGTAGTAGCAACAGACCACTGACCCAACCTCAGGGCAAGAGGACTCTAGAAGTACTTGGACAGTCTAGACTCACTGGTGTAGATGACTCAACTCGGCCAAGCTAGATCAACCAACTAGACCCAACCAATTAGACCAACCGACTCCACCACGCTAGGCCAAACCAATTAGACATAGCCTACTAGATGCGTAGACTAGAAGCGGGTAAGAGACTAGACCAGCTAGACCAAACTGGACAAGGGCAGAGGTGGATTAGACCAGACCAGCCTAGACAAGCAGACTAGGCCAAGCCAACAAAGATTAGGCCAGGCGAGAGACTAAACAAATAGATCCTCCACCATGTACGCTTAGCTAAGCAAGACTTTGGTTGAGGTTCCATCGAGTGTGCCAAAAATGAGAGCACGTGTAGCATGAAAGTATGCCGTGCTCTTTACCGTTGGTGCTCCTCAGTGCAGTGTGCACAAAATCTCACTCTAACATAGACATGAATCTTGTTGGACAAGAGCAAAACTAACTCAAAATGTTACAGTACAACACTAGACTCCAAACCAATGGAGCTTGACTAAACTCATAAACCAAGTACCGACTCTGGTTGGCAACACTTTCATCTCCAAACCCCAAAACTCACAGGTACAAAGGCGGTGTGGAGGCTCCAATTGTGCAGGGAGATTGTGGATGTGTAATGACAGACTCCAAACTCACTCTAAACTGATAAATTAGCTACATACATGTATCCCCAAAAAACTAAGGCTAAAATAAATATCTCTATCAAGCTACCCGTATCTCTAAACTGTGGTGGCGGTGAGCTCGCCACGGTGTCCCCTAGATCACCACTCCTTGTCTCAGCCCACGTGTCACTACGCAAGCAAAAGTCCATTGAGTGTGAACTCAAAGCAAACTGCCGTCCAAATCGTAATTGTATGTCCTATGCTCATGACACTACAGCCCTGCTACACTAGGAGTGGGCAATCATTAAAGAGGTGGGTGATGCCACACTCTTGGAATTTTGGAAAGTTTGGCTCAATTGAGTTCCACTGACGACGTGTGTCTCACTCATATCCACATCCAAGTATGCATATGTCAGATTAGGCACATGCGTGTACTTGAAAACCATTGGATTCTTGGGCAT
The DNA here is from genome assembly GCF_014529385.1 of Adiantum capillus-veneris. Lineage (NCBI taxonomy): Eukaryota > Viridiplantae > Streptophyta > Polypodiopsida > Polypodiales > Pteridaceae > Adiantum > Adiantum capillus-veneris. Next base: position 56,970,455 of record NC_140947.1, read on the forward strand.
GTGATTTTGATAATTTGAGACTAGTAGGAAAATATGTCCGTCCTCGATTTTGTACAAGCTTAGGTATTTAAACTATGTGTTCTTCAACGTCAATCAAAAGTTTTTTATAGCCATATGAAGTGGTAAGGTACCACTCAAATTGGGTTTCCTTGGCCTAGAGGCTTGGGGGCAAGTTGGGGCTCACATCTGCTTCTATGACAACTAGCCTAGATGCCTGCTCCAGCTTGCTATTGACATTGACTTTGTCTTGCCTATGTGATTGTCCTGGGGATCACTGTCCAGAGTATATCTGGGAAAACTCCCCCCTTTTGAGAGGGTTCACTAAATAAGCCTGGCCTCCTTGATGATCTATGCCAAGTTGGCTTTACTTTAAATTGTGACAACCTTGAAGGAAAATCCCAAAGTAGCTAGGTCTAGGGTCGATCCAAGGGGTTGGTCTCGGGTACCTCCGCTCAACAACACCATGTTTGAATGCATAGACAATACAGTTTTGCTTGTGACATGACGGCTTTCTAGCATATGCCGTAATGTGCCGCTATTTTCCGTTTGTAGCTTAATTGGAGAAACCAAATTTGATAAATGTTGTGACCTCTCAAATGTTATGGGTGTGCTTGCACTATGAAATTCATTATGCGTTTTCTCGTATGAATGCACTGGCAAATGCATGTTTGGTTCAATTGATGATGCTTTTTTTTTTTTTTGGGAGAGTAGAAGAACTTTGAAACACAAGTACACACCCAACTTACAACGGCCTCAAAGGTAGGGAGAGAGGCATCCCATCAATTGATGCATATGCTTGATTGGTGTGGGGTGATGAAAAACTTAACACCTAGGATGCATGTGTCATGTCAATGGGTTCCAATTCATGCTCTAAGAGGGCCTCCACACGAGAGGGGGTCAGCTGTAATCCGTTAGCTCCCTGTTGTAAGCTGCAGTTGGAATTACCCCCTCTTTAAAAAGTTGTACGTGAGCTGTTTTAAGAGAGAGAGAGAAGAGAGTTTTTCACTATGACAAAAAAGAAGGAAAGAAAAGGCCACGCTTATGGAAGGAAAAGTAAAGTCATAAAGGTGAAGAATAATTAAAAAAGACCATTCATTTCCTTTCATGTTTTGGAGGAGACGGAAGTGAAAGCTCCACATGGGGAAGAGTGTCCACGTCATAGAGTTGAAAAATCTAAAGAGGTTCACAGTTTTCCATGTACTTTTAGAAAATCCCAATGAGGATATTTAACTTTTACCAGAGAGGGGTGAGCCAACTGCACCTCAAAGAGAGGGTGCCCCCACAAAGAGGGGGATAATCAAATATTTGGTTGGAGTTACTTCCATCACTTTATGCACACACGTAAAATGTTTGTTGTTGTAATTTTTTGTGAGTCCTCTAATATTTTTATTCATTTAGAACTTGTGGATTTGACCTTAACCTTTTCCCAAGGATGAGAGGAAAAGATTGAGACTAGAGAGATAATAGAAAGTGAGTCTTTTGAGGCAAAAATTGCAATCATTTAAGCTTTGAAAAAGGTGTGAGGGTGAATTTCAAAGATACGGGAAGATCCCAATGTTCAAAACTGAGTTTGGTGCTCAATTGCACCTCTTAGACGTGCAGTTAGCCTACCCCTCCCTTTTCAAATTACAACAACAAACATTTTACATGTGTGCATGAAGCGATGGAGGTAACTCCATCCAAATATTTGATTACCCCCCTCCCTGTGGTGGTTTGTTAAAATCTTTGATCTTATAGATTACCCCCCTCTCGTGTGGGGGTACCTAATATCTATGTGAGTGGGCTTCACGTTTGCATTCCTAGGTAATGCAATAATACTCTGTTGTGATCTATTTTCTCTAGAATTGAAGTGAATGCTACCAAAATAGGTGTCCAAAACGTCTTTATTAAGTCTTATACTAAAAAATCAACCGAGATTCCCACTTGAGTGATTCCCACTTGAGTGAACAAGAAAAAAAGTGGTTGAAGTGATAAAAAGAACAAGCCAAGCTTTGGCAATGGTGCACATGGAAGAATGCGTGACGGTGCCAAAATGTTTTCTTTTTTTCCGATTTTTTTGAGCTGCTCACATTAGAGGAGAATCGACGACGCTGCTAGAAAAATAGATTTTCTCTAAAAATAAGGGCAAACTTGAAATTATCTTGGTTTTAGGTCGCGGTTTGAAGCTCTTGCCGGTTATTGCACTAAAACTTGTATCTTGGTTTCTTGAAGGAAAGCTCAAAATCTAACCGGCAATTCTGAATTTCAAAAATTCGAAAATACCCTTGTATCTATTTCGGTTGGATTGTTCAAGATTTGCTAATTAACCAACTCAAATTCTGGTTTTATCATCTTGTATTTATTGATAAACAATCAGTTTTCTTACGAAACGCTCAATTTTAGAAAAGAGGAAGGACACGTAGAGAGAGAGAGAGAGAGAGAGAGAGAGAGAGAGAGAGAGAGAGAGAGAAATTCCATCTATGTGGCCACTGTGGCGCAAGGCGGAGAGAATGTATCTTGGTTGAGTGTAAACCTTTGAAATTCCCCTGCAAAGGCAAAAGACCGCATGGGCGTGGACGGGAACGCCGACAATAGGACGATGACAGAGAGGCGGCGAGAGAGAATGCTGCCATTCTCTGTGCGATCAAGGAGAGATAGAATCTTGCCATGCGATGGCCTATGCGAGAGAGGGAGCAAGCTTCCATGGCTGGCACGAGACCGAGATGAGCCTGCTGCCGTGGCGAGGGAAGCAAGAGGACGGGTCTCAAACTGGGTTGTGCCATTTGTCCAAGCATCGGCATTTTGTACCATGCTAAGACTCGCCCTTTGATGTGATGACTGTGTAAAAGTTGACCACTTTTGTCTAGGATGTGATCACCTTTGTACTCCACCAACATTAATTTTGTTTTGTGTAGTTGATTGCCCATCTTTAGCATCGCTTGCCCAAAGGAATCTTTGTAAAAAAGCTGGCCATTCCTTTCTCTTTCTCGTAATTCTCTCTCTCTCTCTCTCTCTCTCTCTCTCTCTCTCTCTACTATTCTCTTGCTCCATCTCTCTCTACTTTTTGAAAAATTAAGATTCAGTTTTTTTTTCTCAGTACACTTCATTTTATTTCAATTCATTTTGCTCTTTTCCTCTCGTTTTCTCTCTCTCTCTCTCTCTCTCTCTCTCTCTGTCTCTCTCTCTCTTTGTCGTCCCCTCCCTCCCTCACATGCTAGAGAGAACCCAAAATACATTTTCCGTCCCCTCCTTCCCTCACATGCTAGAGAGAACCCAAACTCCCTCCCTCACATGCTAGATAGAACCCAAAATACATTTGTCGTCCCCTCCCTCCCTCACATGCTAGAGAGAACCCAAAATACATTGAGAGAGAGAGAGAGAGAGACAGAGAGAGAGAGAGAGAGAGAGAGAGAGAGAGAGAGAGAGAGAGAGAGAGAGAGAGAGCACTAGGTCGCCTACCTTAGTGCAGATCCACCATGTGGCTTCTATAAATTCTCTTGGCTTGGCTAAACAAAACACGCAGATCCACTGCAATGGCAATGGCGAGCTTTGTGGGAGATGGGGACCTCGACCTTTGTGGGGATGGTCAGTCATCAGCAACCTTGACCTCCATAGTTCACTCAAAGAGAAACACAAAAATTTGTGGACATGCAAAGGGTACCTTGTAACTTGATAAGTTACCAAGCAACCTTTCGAACACGAGGTTGCCCCCTGCCCAACAACTCGTGAGTGTTGGTGTCATGTTGGCTTCCCACGTAACTCAACAAGTTACGTGGTTGACATGAACGTCGCCTAGCACCATGTTTGTTGTCCATGTAACTCGCCAAGTTGCATGTTGCGACCACATGGTTTCCTTGCAACCTCCATGTAACTTGACAAGTTATGTGGCGGGTCTACGTGGTTGCCTTCATGTGTACACGTCAGTCGTTCATGTAATTTGACGAACTACATGATGGCCCTAACGAGGAGCACGATGCACGTTGAATATCCACGTAGCTCTTCAAGTTACACATGGTGGCAAGTCTACGTGGTCACCTCATGGCCTCCATGTCGGCTATCCATGTAACTCATTGAGTTATGTGGCTGTCCTAACATGGATGCCGCAAGACGCTCTCGTGACATTGCCACGTAACTCAACAAATTACATGGACATTTGATGTGGGTGCCTTGCCCTCGATAGGGACACCACATAACTTGCCAACTTACATGCGGTGAGCTAGAGAGGTTAGGCCACCCACATAGCTTGTCAAGTTAAGCAAGAGGCATATGTCACATTTGTCTTTGAGCTGCATGAAATGGGTACCCTCGACTTTGGACCCACGCATTACAAGGTGGTTTCAAAACGTGCTTCAAGACCTAAGGTGCCAAAAGGAAAGCAACCTTTAGAAATATGAAGGAAACTCCTACAAGGATAAAAAGTGTTTCTATGAGACCAAAATGGGTCAAAAATAGGTCCCAAACAAATGCCTCCATAAGTCCTTGAGAATGCAAGCGAAAGTGGACCCTTGCTTATCCTCACACATACAAGTTCTAGAAAGGAGATTTGGAGCTTCATTATGCGAAAAGTAAGGAGTACATCTATCTATCTATACTTTTATAATACTTTTATAATGCAGCTTGAGATTTTCAAACTCAAAGAACCCCTCCACGTGTCGCATGTTGGAGGGGTGGACATTTTGGTTGGTTTTTCAAAAAAAAAAAACTCAAAAAGCCTTTGACGTTTGCACAAATTGCAAGGGCGTCAACTTTTTGCACCTGCTTCGTTGCTCGCCTGCCACATCTGTCGAGGTGAGTAAATGCATCGTTGCAGGCGTAACAGGAGGCGTTGCATGCGCCTAGAATGTTGCACATTGTCTTTGAAGGCACCATTTTTTTATAATTACAAGAACCTGCAGTAGCCCAGTGCAGCCACGTCAACTCCGCCCAAGGACCACGACCTTGGCAAGCTGTGTTGTGTGTGTGTGTGTGTGTGTGTGTGTGAGAGAGAGAGAGAGAGAGAGAGAGAGAGAGAGAGAGAGAGAGAGATCAAAGTGTGCACTAGCATGTAGCCATGTGACCTCCATTGTCGACTCCTAGCAGATGGGTGTGTCACCGTGTGTAGAGAGAGAGAGAGAGAGAGAGAGAGAGACGACTGTAGTAGTGTCCTAAGTCCTTAGGTTGTGTGTGTGTGTGTGTGTGTCGGTGTGATTTGTGAGAATCTAGAGAGAGAGATATACGATTGAGGAGAGGGGGACGAGTCACGACTCATGGGGGTGTGTGTGTGTGTGAGACGGTGTCTTCTAAGTTCTGCATTTCCGAGCTTCATTTCAACAGGCATGGTTATGTGCATGCCTCAGCTAGCTAGTTCGCTCTCTTTCTCTCTCTCTCTCTCTCTCCATCCTGATAAGTTGGGTTCCTTCACCTTCTCCAACTGTTTTCCTCTCCTCTCTCTCTCTCTCTCTCTCTCTCTCTCTCTCTCTCTCTCTCTCTCTCTCTCTCTCTCTCTCCATCCTGATAAGTTGGGTTCCTTCACCTTCTCCAACTGTTTTCCTCTCTCCAATAGCTATGCAGTAGAGGCCGGGGCACTTTGTGGAAGATGTCGTGTGGTGTGGTGCATAGCAGGCCTTTATTTGGCACCTCCATTGGAGTTGTTATTTTCTCCTCCTGTGCACATGTTAACAGCGACGTTCAAGTATGGGGAGTTCGAGCACATTGTATGTCCTTCTCTCCTCTGAGTCCTCCCCTCCTTGCCCACATAGTCGGCAACTTCATCCTGGTACCCTCCTCTTGAGCACTCTGCCTTAGCTACTCCACTCGTCGGTAGACCTGCACAGGCTGCCTTTAGGGTTCGTGATCTGCGTACCTGCAGCAACGCCATTTTAGGGCTTACATGGTTTTCCCTGTTGGGGTTTGAGCTGACACGATCATCGCATATCCAATAGAGTGGTTGCATCCACGTAGAGCAATGGGCGTAGCCACATGGGGGACGTGTCACCTTGGCCACTCTGGTAGAGCAGTGGACGGCCGGAGGTGCACTCTCTTTCCACTTTCTTCAATCTACTATAGACTCACTACAGAGGATGTGCCATGCGGCATCAATTACTGCCTCTGGCACAGGCCCTTTTGCCCCCCTTTCGCTCATGCTTTCCGAAATTTCTTCTGGAACAGAGCACTTGTGAGAATACGAGGAGATGCTACATTGCTACACCTACTCAGGTGAAGTGCAAAAATAGCTATTACGGGGAGCTCTCTTCCTCGAACGAGAGAGAGAGAGAGAGAGAGAGAGAGAGAGAGAGAGAGAGAGAGAGAGAGAGAGAGAGAGAGAGAGAGAGCATTTGAAGAGCCTTAGCACTATTTGACACGGGATCTTAAATGAAGTGCAAGTGGTGGGATCGACGGGGTTAAAGTGAAGCACGTTTCTTGCGAAGCTCAAATCCGTCTGATTTGTCTATGTTTAATTTTTTTGTTGTCCATGTCTACTCTTCCTCCTGTACGGGTTCACTTTATAAGGGAGTGGAATGGTTTTGGGGACAAGCAATCCCACGTGGGCATTGGTTAGAGCATTGGGTTACCAAGCGTGAGGTCATGGGTTCGAGTCTCTAGCGTGGGTGAATTGGGTCAACACATTGACTTTTTTTCAACCGCCTGTCCTCGAGGTTTGTACAAAAAAACAATAGTCGTCGATCCCATCGCCTCGAGGTCATTAAACCAACGTGCTAGATAGTGTTGTGGTCTGAAGAGGCCCTTATTTGTTGCATTCAAGATGCAATCTCTCATTGGGTTTTATGTTTTGCTGGGTTCTAGCTGCAATTTCTCACTGAGATTGATAGTTGAAGATGGCCGAGTCTTCAAATGTGTTCATCTATGCTTGGATGTATGGAAGACATTCATGTAGGTGAGAGAATTCATGACAGGACGAGGGGTTATTGGAGATACATAATGTGCTTGACGATGTGTTGGTTGATCTGTATGCAAAATCTATTTACTCTATTACACAAAGCCATATTCAAAGAAGCTGACATGGTTGCAAATAAAAAGAAAGTGGGGAAGTTGCAGGAGGGAAAGGGTCATCATGCACCGTGAGCTGGGGGAAGTCAACAGGGGTTGGTGCAACAAAAAGTGAACAAGTGGGGACATCTTGACATTACACAAAGAGAGACAGACAGAAAATGCCATCTTTGACCATCATGGCTACATTTTGGATATTGAAAAGCAGCTTCATGATGAGATTGTTTCATCGAATACCAAACATCGTGCTTGGAATTTCTTTTCTTAGCATGTGTATCAAAATGAACAAAAAGGTTTTGGAATGCAGCAATTGTCAAATAAAGGGCAGCCTAGGAAGGTCTAGGAAGTGCCATGGACATAAGCAAACGGCTTCATGATGGAATTTTTCGTTAGAGGCTCTTGGGAAAATAATATTGTGCTTGAAATTGTTGCTTGAACTGTAGGTCAATTGTGGTATAATTTTAAACGCACACGACGATTTTGAATGCAACAATTGTCGAATATGCCCAACATAGGGAGGACCAAGGAGTGGTGGGCTACTTACAACAGCAAATGCGGAGTGAGGGTTTCTTTCCATATGTATTCACCTATGCTTGAATCTTAAAGGCATGGGGCATTATACAAGAATGTAATATGGAAACATTTTTTACTAGATGCAATTCTCTATGCTTGCATCTTGAAGTCATGGGGCAACGACTTTGTACATTGTTGCAAAAAATTCATGATGAGATTTTTAGCTAGCAGCTCTTGCAATGTTGTGGTCATCAGGCATTTCAAATATGTTATACTATTGAAATCACAAATAGTTCTTTGCCGGTTTCCTATCATAGATGTCGTCTATTGGAATGCAATGGTTGTTGGATATGCCTAAAAGGGATAGGACTAGCAAGCAGGGAGTGAGTTGTTTAAGCTAATACAGAGTGAACACTTCTCTTTAGATGCACTCACTATGCTTGCATCTTGAATTCATAGAACATTATGAAGGTAGTTGGCATTGTAAATAGCTTCATGATAAGATTGTTGATCGCAGGTCTTGGAAAGAAAAAATCTTGCTCGAATTTTTCTTGCTTGACATGCATGTCAATTGTGGTGTGCTCCTAATCCTTGGAATGCAGTGATTGTCGGATATGTAAGGATGTTGTTTCTTGGTACAATTATTGTAGGGTATGCTCAGTATGGGCAGGGCAAGGAAGCACTAGGTTGTCAATCTCCAGATTCTCTCAACTATTTTGCACCTTGAAATCGTGGGGCGATGGCTGTGTACATAAAGAAATTCATGATGATATCTTTAGCAATGTTGTGGTTGTCATGTATGTTAAATGTGGTATATTGTTGACAGCACAATGAGATCCTTTTGAGCTTCCTTGGTCTATTGGAATGCAATGGTTTGAGGATATGCCAAAAAGAGAAAGGACTAGCAAGCAAGTAGTGGGTTGTTTAAGCCAATATAGATCGATTAAATGTTACTCTTTAGACGCAGTCACCTATGCTTGCATCCTCAAGGCATAGGACATTATGCAAGTAGTTGATATTGCAATTCGCAAACAGATTAATGATGAGATGGTTCATTGCAAGTGCTTGGAAAGCAAAATATTGTTTGGAATTGTTGTGCTCAACATGCATGGCAATTGTGGTGTCGTACGACGAGAAAGCTCTAGGTTGTTTTCAACAATTAGAGCTAGGCTAGGCATGTTCTCCAATGCAATCACCAACATCTATCGGTTGTTTTCAACGAATGCAAAACCAAAATTTTCTCCAAATGTGATGATTGTGGGTGTTTTTTGAAGGCATGTAGCTAAAGCAAAAAATGTTGACATGGGCAAACAAACTTATGATGAGATTTATAGTCAAGGGCGATTGGACAATAACTTCATGATTGCTTGGTCAACATGCGTGTGAAGTGGGGGATACTCTCCAACTTTGAATGCCGCTTCTTGCATCTTGAAGACATCGTATTATGCAAAACGCTAATGTGGGCAGCAAACATTGGTGACGTTATTAGTCATGGGTAAGTAAGTATGTTATTGTGATGGACAATGCGTTGATTGAAATGTCTGCCAAGCACGGTGTACTCCAAGAGCATAACAGGTTCGTGACAAGCTTCTTGCCTGGAAATCAGGATATTCATTAACTTCCAAGCTTGTGTCTATGAAGGAGTGACACATCTATCTATGTTGTCTCTACTATTATCGACAATCAATTCGCATAAAAAATGATGTACTTGCTCTTGCCGAACCTTTGTTGCACCCACTACAAGAGATGCATCACATGCACAATATTTTAGCCATTACTAAAGTGTCTCCAAGAGCCCCAGACCCATTGTTATTATTATGCAGCTCGTGTGGCCACCGATTGCACCCTCTTTCTCCTACCTATCGTGTTTCTCCTACACTCTTTCATTCCTCTCCCTCTAATGTGTCACTTGCCTAAGAGTTTGAGCCGATGTAGAATCAATGCCAACTGTTAGCTTTGCTTTTGTTGTCTATTGCATATATGTCCATGCCCTATGTTTTTACTTTTTCTGGTGATGAAGCTCCTACTCCAACATTTTCTTGGTGGAGGCTCATCAAACACAAGAAAAGATACCAAGAAATTACTCATGGTACTACCTACTATCCACTGTAGAGCTATATGAAGCGTAAGCCAATGTAGGAGAAAGTAAAGAAAAGTGGGAAGTAGCACAAAAGGGTGGGAGGGGGGGTGTCGAGTGTCTTTAGCCATGATTGTCTCCCAAGGAGGCTTCCACAAACGATGACTGTATCTTGGTCGATCAAGCAAGCATGTGGAGGGTAGGAGGAGAGTAGATACATTTCATGAGTTGCTACATCTTGCCCTAGAAAAATTATAGAATGCTAAACAAAAAATAAAATTTACACTCTGTTCAATTAATATGTGAAGAGTAGCTACAATGTATGAATTGTAAGACCTTGCCATAGAATAAGTAGCTAGAGCAATAGTTGATGTAAGATGCATGTATCAAAGTTAATCATATGCATTTACATGTCATTGTGGAATAGAGGAGAGCAAGATTGCCATGAGTATGGTATACCTTCTTCTTAGCCGCAGCAACGCGCAGGTCACATACTAGTACTATATATGAAGCAGCTTAAGATTTTCAAAGAAGAAGAGACCCTCCATGTGTCACATTCTGCTGCTTCATTGCAACAAGAACTTTTAAAAAATATTTAATTAAAAATGCAAAAGTGAAGGACTTATAAGTACTAGGATCGTAGAAAATGAAAAGACTTAAGGGAGTCTTGGCATTGGAAAGTCAAAAAGTTAGTACTCAGACTAAATTTATAATACTTAAAGCTTATAGTTTTTGGAAGGTCATTTAATTTAAGCCCTCAATTTCAAGAGTGACCAGTAATTACTTGTATTTTTGAAAATCATTTGAAGAGTGGCTTTCCTTTACATTTTGAAGGCCATAAAGAAATTTTCTTGATGTGTTGCTCAATGGATCTTCTATGTCGTAAATGATCTTTGACTTCGATGTTCGAAGTTCAAAAGCTAGATGCATGTATTCGTGTGTGTGTGTGTGTGTGTGTGTGAGAGAGAGAGAGAGAGAGAGAGAGAGAGAGAGAGAGAGAGAGAGAGACCCATTCTCTCCATGAGTGTGAATATAAGAGACAAAGTCGACGTGCCATTCCCCAAGGTGTTGGCTCATTGCACAAAGGCTTTTCACATTTGCATTGCATTAATGAAGTACATTGAGCTTGACAATTCAATGATAGGAGCAACCATTTGTTATGGATGTCCTACACGCATTGTGTATGTATGTGTGTGTGTGTGTGTGTGTGTGAGTGAGAGAGAGAGAGAGAGAGAGAGAGAGAGAGAGAGAGAGAGAGAGAGAGGGATCTCACACTGGCACTAAAGAGAGAGGGGAGAGAGAATAAACATTGGTTTTACAATCAGTAGTCGACAAAGCGACAATTGACGAAATCCACAATTGAGAATCAAGAATAAAAAATCTAC